>NC_056601.1:9245187-9845187 GCF_018340385.1 Cyprinus carpio
CCGCTGCAGCTCAGCCTTTGCCTCCTGCTCTTCCTCAAACTGCTCACGGAGCAGGTCGCAGTCATGACGGGCTGATTGCACAGCATGGGCCAGTGCATTCTTAGCCTAGAAGACAAAGTAAAATAATATTAGCTTTTTTGCATAGCAAGTGGAAATGATGTGTTTGTGTTGATGCCATTACCTTAACCTCCTCTTCAATCTGCCTCTTAAGCTCCTCAGTTTGCTGAGTGAAAGCTTGTTTGCCTCTGGTGAGCTGAGAAACCAGACCCTCTTTCTCTTCCAGCTGACGGCCAAACTCACCTTTAGAGATTTACATTTACAAAAATATTGGTAAATTATATGGACGGTGGAGAAAATGCTATATATCTACGTTAATGAATGGAAGAAGCAATGTTTTTCTATAGTGTAGTGGCAGTTCTCTACAGTGGATAAACTACGTGGACTACTTGCACTCATTTTGGTGCACTGCTGTCAGTTTAGTTTCTGTTTGACTGTATTACATTAAACCACGACATGATTAAAACCCTTTAAGAAGAGTTGCAAATCCAACATTATCTCTTTAAAGTGTACTGCTCCCAGTATATAAAATGTTTTGCCACTATATGTTTTTATATTTAAATAAAATATATTTATATGTATATTAAGGCATTTTGGTAGTGAAGGAAAACAATTTTATGTAATTTTGAGATTTTGTTTCCATTGTTACCATTTTCAGTTTGAAGTCTTGCTCTTTGAGCACTGAGGTCGTTTATCTGGCGAAGGTTCTCATCATTCTTGGACTTAATTTCACTTAGTTGGTCCTCAAGTGTACGGCACATCTTCTCAAGATTGGCCTGTAAACCACAAAATTATTTGTTTCTTAAGAATCTTAATTTGATACATTTCCTCGAAAAGATTTAAGAACCCATTGTCAAACCTTTGCTTTGGCAACAGCCTCCATGTTGCTGGAGAGATCATCAATCTCCATTTTGTATTCACTCTTCTCTTTCTCAAGCTTCTGCTTGACACGCTGGAGGTTGTCGATTTGCTCTCCCAGCTCGGCCACACTGTCTGCCTGCTTCTTACGGAGGGCAGCAGCCGTAGCTTCATGCTGGAGGGTGGATTCTTCAAGATCACGACGCAGCTTCTGGAATTCAGCTTCACGCTTCTTATTCATCTCGATCTGAGCAGCAGTGGCTCCTCCAGCCTCCTCAAGCCTCTCACTGATCTCCTCAAGTTCCCTGGAGAGATCAGCTCTCTGCTTCTCAACCTTGGCACGAGCAGCACGCTCAGCCTCAATCTCTTCCTCCAGTTCCTCAATGCGAGCCTACAGTGGCATTAATAAAGCCTTATTAGTCTTTATTTTACCATTGCCTTTAACAGCAAATAATAATAATAATAATAATAATAATAATACAATTAAAAAAAATAATAATTAATCAAGAAATACCTGAAGCTCCTTGATCTTCTTCTGGAGTTGAGCACCCAGAGATTGTTCATCTTCAATCTTGCTGAGCAGCTGGCTTGTTTCAAAGTCTTTTCTGTGTGTAAAAGGGGAACAATGAATGATTTGAAATAAATAACCATTATTTTTGTAAGAGTTTACAAAAACTTCCTACTTCTTCAGCTTCTCATCAGATTGTTGCTTGTCATTCTCAAGGTCCATGATGGACTCTTGCGCTAATTTCAGGTCTCCTTCAAGCTTTCTCTTTGCTCTCTCAAGATCCATGCGGAGCTTCTTCTCTTGTTCTAGGGAACCTTCCAGCTAAGCAATTTGAAGTTGGTATTGTGTTAATTAAGTGCATTAATTAAAAGATAAAATACATTTCTGTCTTTAATATTTAGTCACTACTTATACTCATGGTTTAAAAAATACAAAATGATATATTCAAAGTATAACATAATTATGACGACTCACATCATCAACTTGCTGCTCAAGCTTTGTCTTGGATTTGGTCAGTGTGTTGACTTTGTCCTCCTCTGCCTGCAGATCATCCAGGGTCTGCTGATGTGCCTCTTGGAGGGCTTTCTTCTCCTTCGTAAGTTTGCCAATGCTCTCATCCTGAGCTGCCATTTCCTCAGTCAAGTTCTTGACCTGTTTTTTATTCCAAATGAGCTCATTTTATATTCCATATCATCATATCAAATTATTAATCTAATCTTAAACCAACAAAATCTCCAACCTTGTTCTCAGTGGCATGTTTCTCCTTTTCCACTTTAGCCAAGGTGAGCTCCAGGTCATCAATGTCTTTCTTCAGCTCAGAGCACTCATCCTCCAGCTTCCTCTTCTTGGCTGTCAGTTCAGCATTGATTTCTTCCTCATCTTCCAGTCTCTCAGTTGTCTCTTTGAGTTTAGCTTCAAGCTGGATTTTGCTCTTGATCAGACCCTCACACCTCTCCTCAGCATCTGACAGATTCTCAGATTCCTGTTAGGAAAATAGATTGCTATTTCTTTGGAAACCACTTTGTTCTATTTTAGTGGAGATAAAATTCAGTTCATTTAATGAAGTAAACTCACAGATGCTACTTGCAGCTGCAGATCATTTTTCTCCTGCAGCAGTGCCACCATCTTCTCTTCAAGCTCCTTCTTTTTGGCTTCAGCCTTGGCAAGATCTTCTTTGCATTTGGTAAAGTCTTCTTTCATGGTTGCCAGCTCCTTCTCTGTCTCAGCGCTCTTCAGCAGAGGCTTAATCTTGTAGTAAACCTTCATCCATGGCCAGTGTTTGACGTTCATGAATGAGCGGACGTTGTATTGGATGGTGTAAATTGCATCCCTTATTAAATAATTTATATAATCAGTAATTGGTAAATGCACTTATTTTTATACTTGTCAACACAATACTTCCTACAAATGTCTTACATGTATCAAAAAATGTAAGTAAAAAATATGTATAAAAATAGAAAATGTTCTACGTTCTAACTAAACATTCTACGTTTAGTATTCAGACCTTTTCTTTAACCCTAAATGACAGCACAATGCAATGTGTAATCCAAAATATAGGTAACGGTACACTGTGCCATGTTTTTTTCCTAAATTCTGTATTGACACAAAATAGTAAATAAAAAACATGGTTGTTGTAAACATAAGTAAATCTTAAATATTTTTCAAAATACTTTTTTGCCAAGAGGAACACATTTTATTGATTATTCATTGACATTCTGAAGTCATGTGAGGTAGGAATCATTGGTATAATTTTTTCCACTGATAAAAGGTTTATACTTAATTAAATAGGTAAATATAAAAATCAGAAGTTTTGTTAGAATTTAGGTTTTGTTCCTTTCATGAAATTCCTCACCTCCTCTTCTTTATTTTTAAGGTATCTATGGTAGTCAGGTTGAGTCGTTGTGAAGAGTGAGTCATTTTTCTCATCACGCATCTCCTCAAGAGTACCCAGAAGACCAGCTTTGAAGAATACCTGAATATATAATAAATCACAAGAAAGTGATTTAAACAGAATAATCTTATACAATAAATCATGATCATTAAATGTTTTAAATGCTGTAAAGTAGAATATGAACCTTTGTGTGTCCAAATCTGTACTGGTCGTGATCAACATCGATGGATCCCAGGAGTTTCTCAGAAGCTTTCTTGTTGTCAATAAACTGTCCCTCTGGGATCACACTGGCATTCAGCACTTTGTATCTGTTGAAGGTCAATCATAATGCTTCATATCCTCTAATTAAGAGCCTCATACAGTAAATGGTGTTTTCATGTGGTCCCTGTTACCTCTGCTTGAAGTCACCATAGAGGATTCTGCTGGGGAAGCCCTTTCTGCAGATTCTGATGCCTTCCAGCACACCGTTACATCTCAGCTGGTGGATAACCAGGTGGTTCTCCATGAGACCTATAAAGGACAGTTTAGATTATGAGCTTGGTAAATTAATAAAAGCCATTAAATGCTCTATTAATGACAGAATATCTGTAATCCTTTTATTACTTTACCTGGAATCTTGGACTCATTGGGAATCAGACAGCGCACAAAGTGAGGGTGAGTGCTCCTCAAGTTGGTCATGAGCTTGCCCAAGTTTTCCTGTTTAATCATGAAAAGTTATAGCTTTCTTAGTCACATTTTCTGACTTGTTGATATATAATTTCTCTGACTTAGAGTCAAGCAAGCTGATGTACAGTCACTGCTTTCAGTTGCATCATTATTCAGATTTGGTCTCAAACAAAGACATACTCTAAACTGTGAAGACACAGTCTGCATGGAACCACCCTTCTTCTTGCCTCCCTTCTTTCCACCACCAGTCTCTATTGAGATACAAATGAACACAAATAAATGCAAAAACAAGAAAGAAAGAGCAAAAAATGGATGGTTAAATTAATGTCCATAATTGTATTAGTAAAAATTTTTTCCTCCTTACCCTCAACAACAGGTGGGTAGAGAGTAGCCAGCAGTTTGACAGAAGACTTCTGGTAAAGCTGCACAACAGACTCGTTCAGTGGATCCTTGTTCTTGTCCAACCAGCCAGAAATGTTGTAGTCCACAGTTCCAGCGTAGTGGACCAGGGAGAAGTGGGCCTCAGCCTTGCCTTTGGCAGGCTTTGGTTTCTGGAAAGCTTGCACTTGCCAAGATGCTGATCATACAGCTTGTTCTTGAAGGAAGTGTCTGTAGCCTTGGGGAACATGCACTCCTCTTCAAGGATGGAGAAGATACCCATGGGCTGTTTATAAAAGAATGTTGTTTATTACTAAAACTTGATAATTTTGAGAATGGAAAATGGAAACTGATACATTCATAAACCAGTAAAAACCTTCTCAATGAGCTCAATGCAAGCAGCCAAGTCCATGCCAAAGTCAATGAACTCCCAAACAATGCCCTCCTTCTTGTACTCCTCTTGTTCCAGCACAAACATGTGGTGGTTGAAAAACTGTTGCAGTTTCTCGTTAGTGAAGTTGATGCACAGCTGCTCCATGCTGTTGAACTGGAGAAAGAAACAGGATCATTTACTGACTGCTGAATGTAACTCAATTTGCCATAAAGAGAGATAGATATAAAAGATTCTTACATCAAAGATCTCAAAGCCAGCAATATCCAGCACACCAATGAAGAAATTTCTTTGCTGTTTTGTGTCCAACATCTGGTTGATACGAATGACCATCCACAAGAACATCCTCTCATAGATAGATTTGCACAAGGCACTAACAGAGTTGTAAACCTGTAAGAATAGAGTGAATTTTTATTAAAGTTTTAAAACTTTTTGATTTGCTATATTCATTTTTCAGGCTGGACACAAAGGACATGGTGGAGATATGTTCCGACATATATTACTATACACACCTGTGGCACAGTTTGGCCTTTGGTCACAAACTCATTTCCAACTTTTACTCTGGGGTAGCACAAAGCCTTCAGCATATCAGCAGAGTTCAAACCCAGAAGGTAGGAGATTTTGTCAGCCTCTGCAATTAAAATTTTGAAAAAAATAAAAAATAAATAATACTTTATTATATACATTCTTTTTTTAAATGAAAATAGAAACATGGATCTCTCAATCCAAGCACAGCATGCAATCACACACATTGGTATTTAGTCTCACCCTCTGTGCCATCAGGCTCAGCCTGCTCCTCACGCTGCTTCTGCTTGAACTTCATGTTACCATGATGAAGCACAGCTCCAGTGAACTTGTAGATGCCCATCTTCTCCTCAGCAGTGAAGCCCAGAATGTCAATAGCAGTCTGGAAATTTCAGAAAAGAACGAGCTCTATGATTAGCCATATTTACAATGAGTTTGTTATTTAAAACAGCATTGACTCACATCAGTAGCAACCAGCTCCTCTTTATCATCAATGCTTGCCACTGTGATCTGACCCTGACTGCACATGGGGAAGTCATAAGGGTTGGTGGTGATGAGCGTCATTTCTGTAAAATACACAGAGTATTTATTTCATCAAATTTTACAATATTATCTGTACAATATAGTAAAAATTAAATAAATAAATGCATCTACCGATCAGTTCAGGCTTATGGTTGGTCATCATCTGGTAGAAGATGTGGTAGCCTCTCTCATCTGGAAGCTGGAATGTCACTCTAGACTTCTCCAGCAGATCTGTTGAGAGAATGCACTTCACAATAATTTGAAGCGTGACAGACAAATGTGCAGGATGGATAAATTAAATCATGTCCACCTACATGTCTCAATATCAGCACTAGCCAGTTTTCCTGATGTGCCAAAATGAATTCTGATGAATTTACCCTGTTTAAAATAAAATTAATATTTGAGTTGCTGTACTGTATTACTAAAACAACAACAACAACAATAACAAAATACTCAACAAAGCTAAGCTAAATATTTCTAAATTATGTTTGAATATAAAAATAGATTGACTTACAAAACGAGAGGAGTTGTCATTTCTCACAGTCTTGGCATTACCATAAGCCTCAAGCAGAGGGTTGGCTGCAATGATCTGATCCTCAAGAGAGCCCTGTTTGATGTTTGAAGGGGTTTCAGTTATTTTCTCTTGTATGTGTAATCACTGTTTGCAGACATTTTTTTAAATTTCACATACTCTATCATATATTGTGAGAGATTAGAGTAATTCAGTATTCATCTTTAATATCTTTCAGAGTAATATATTTATCATAGTTTTGTATCTCATACCTGCATTTTGCTGGAGCTCTCTTTCTTCTTGTCACCATGTACTGCAACTGTGGCAAAGTACTGGATGACACGTTTGGTGTTCACAGTCTTTCCAGCACCAGATTCTCCACTGGTTTATGAGAAGAGAAATGATTATAAGAAATGTAGAAGTTCCACAAGACCAAAATATAACCGTTCTCAACATCTCTAACATCTAACAGTAGGCTAGATACATACGTAATCAGGACAGACTGGTTCTCTCTGTCTGCAAATTAAAAGGTAATAATGTTTCAGCGATTGTTTTATTAAAAATATATGAATGTGAATTTGACATACTAAAATCAACTTATAAATAATTCAGATCACATGAATCAGATCTTACCAGTCAGCATGGCCTGATAGGCGTTGTCAGAGACAGAGAAGATGTGGGGTGGAGCCTCCATACGCTTCTTGCCTCTGTAGGCAGCCACCACTTCTGCATCATACACTGGGAGCCACTTGTAGGGGTTCACAGTAGCGCAAAACAGCCCAGAGTAGGTCTGAAATGAGCAGAGAAGTGGTCAGATTGCAACAAGACTGACAAAATGAACTTAAATACTGTTTTACTTTGCTTCAGGACTTACGTAGATCATCCATGCGGCATAACGCTCTTTGAGGTTATACAGCACAGAGGGTTCATTGAGATGGGTCATCATGGCCATGTCCTCAATCTTGTCAAACTTGGGAGGATTCATTGGGTGGACATCATCCTCCTTTGCAACTCTCTCCTATAAATTTGATCCATTAAATTAGAACAACCAGAAAAATATGTAAGATTAAATAAGTAAAAGTTTCCGTGGAATGTTGAAATTTCACCTCTTTAGTGTCATTCACAATGACAGTGACTTTGCCACCGTCTCTGCTCTTGATCGTTCCCTTGACGTACAGCTCTTTATCATCAACCACATAGCAGGCAGCTTTGGCATCAAACGGTTTGTCTGAGCCTCGATTCTCTCCTTCTCAGGCTTACGGAGGTAAATGGCAGCCTTGCCATAAATGGCCATCTCCGCGTCCGTACTCATGGTTGCAGCTCACTTCAAGAATATAAAGATTGTCATAGAAATTCAGTATGAGATCAATAATTTTTTTACTTTATGTAAAATTTGTTTATGTAGATTATTAACTCCAACCCTAATCAAAGACACCTGAAAGTCACATGAAAGTTACAGGTACTCCAGTTTGATCAGGGTTTGAATTAAACTCTGGGCCAGATTTAAGGAAACCCTGCAGTAAAGCCTGGATGTTGATTATATATCATAAAACAAGTGTATTATGCCAGAGCACTAATGCACTTTTCAGTCTGTTTATTTTTCCCCATAAAATGTCTTTAGTTTAATATAGTATATTTACCTTACCACAATCCCACACACTTCTGATGAATGTCCGCAGTACTGTAATATACAAAGTACAATATTATACATTAAAGCAATGCTTTTTCATTAAAAAATTTAATATTTAATTTAATAAAATAGTTGATAATTATCAATATATAAGATGCCATACATTTTTTAAAAACTGTGTACATCGTGAAATTGAAATGAAAGTTTTTTCTCACCACAAGTAAGCTGAGCTGGACTTCTGAACGCAACAGTCTCCAGTCCTGCCCCGGCTCTTTATACTGTACTTGTTCTGCAAGCAATGCAGGAGTTAAATTTGGCTAATGCCAAATATGGCTAAAATTTGTTAAGAAATTGATCAGATGTATCATTTGGTGCTATCCATACTTGGTAATAACAAAAATAGAAACAACTTCAGAATAACTTGATTAAAAGAATTTAACCTGAGAACTTAATGCTTAATAATGCAATATAACATAATCAGGGAATTTGTTTTATACCTGAAAAAGTGGCAACACTTAATTTGTAGTTTGTATTTTTTTTTTCATGTATCTTAGTGTGTATTGCTTGACAAGACTTGTCCACATAAAATAAGATTCCCTATAGTAAAAATAAATTTAAAAATGCTAGTCATATAGACCAAACAAGTTATAGCAGACAATTAAATAGATTTATATAAGTTGCAAATACTGGGTATTTGAATCGTTGGTTACGTTTACATATACATTTACATTTATGCATTTAGCAATATCCAAAGCGACTTTCAGTGCATTCAGGCTATACATTTATTTTATTTTATTTATTTTATTTTTTTACCAGTATGGTTAAATTTTTTTAATTATTTGCTATGCTTTTTTTATTATTATTATTAAACTCTTCAGTGTATATTCTGGTGACTTCTTATTCAGCGTGCTATAATCTGAATAACAGATCATTTGCATTTGCTCTTTGCTTATGTATATATTTATTTCACATTTTATTGCTGTGCTTGACGAGTTTACATTCCACGGACAGGCACACTTGTGGATCAAATTTCTTGGTGGGCCTTATGTAAAAAAAAAAAAAAAGAAACTGTGTGACTGCAATATTAGAGCTGTGACTGTTCTAAAATTAGCTCCAGTAAAACGGCATGGCTGTCTTTTTTATGTTTTTAGTTTAAATTCAAAATAATTAAATATATATAACTTGACATGACTGTTAGATGAATACGTCAAACAATGAACAAGATTGCTCTTGTCTTGACAATGAAGCTTGTCTTTGATTTGATACTTACAAATCTCTGAGTTCAAAATGATTTGGGGTAGTGACATTGCAGACCTTAGCTGTACTTGTGGATATGTTCCTGCTACTAATTTAGGCCTATTTGGTTTTTGCGTGCTTATTTATATGATTAACTAAAACATGATTGTGTTTATTACACTAATCCCATTTCAATAAACTCATTAGTCTTCATATATTGCTATTTTATATTCCAAATGTTTATTCTGCTCCATCAAATAGTAGTATCTGATACTGTGAACTTAGATATTTCATTGGATCAGTTTGCCATAGATTGGTGCATGTTTTTTCAGACTATAAGAATAGTAGGATGCATCACTGACAGAGTGCATGAGGATATGATGTTCATGTAATCATTAACAAAATCATGTTCATCATCATCATCATCATCATCATCATCTTTACTGCCGGTAAACAGTAATTTGAACTCCATTCACATATACTATTTCAGAGTCCCTGCAGGTCTTAAATACTTGAATTTGGTTATATCAAATGCAAGGCCATAAAAAGTCTTAAACATATTAAATGTAATAAGAAAAATCTTAATTATCATTTTAAGAGGTCTAAATTTGGGGAAAAATAGGAATTGTAACATGGTTTACAGATTATTAGTTCTATGTTCCATGTATTTCTAAAGCACTTTTAATAATGGCCACAGGCCGACCAAAGTGCTGTACAAAAATTACAATACAAAGAAACACAAAATCACTAACCAATTAGAGACAAAAAACCAAGATAAAATTACATGTTAAAAGCTGAGACAAACAAATAAGTTTTGAGACTAAATTTAAACTCAGATGAAGTGGAAGCCATTTTAATTTGGGTCGTGAGATTATTCCACAGAGTGGGACCAGACACTTCAAAGGCTCTATTGATCCCTTGTTTTCAAGCGGGTTCTGGGAATCTTACGGAGGAATTTGTTTCCCAATCTAAGTCCTCGCTTAGGAGTGTAAGGGTGGAGTAAATCCGTCAGATAAAATAGTGCTAGATTATTTAAGGATTTATAGACAAGTAATAAGATTTTATATTCAATTAAATACTGAACAGGTAAAAAAATAAAACTTTTGTTCTATATTAATATTAACATATACATATACGTAAATAAAAATATAAACATGAACATATATACATAATTATAAAAATGTGTTTTATGGTGAATGGAGTAGACAGGCGAAGCACACGCCAAAGGCCTTGAAATTGCTGTTGTAACACTTACAGGACAATCAAATCCTTGTGTAATATTGACCAAACATTTAATTCAAATATCTACTTAATCTTTAATTTTTGGCCACCTTTTTGCAATAGAAATGCTAGCTTCTACTATTTATTCAACAGAAACATGTGGACATCACAACCCTTACAAAATCCTTGGTTTTATCGAAGTAAAACTGCTTAATTTTCTTTTGTGTAATTTCTGAATGCTTGAGACTATAAAATCAATCAGACAACCGTATTAGTAAAATCATAACCAAACGCAACTGTCTGGCTACAATTGTAATTTTTCTAAATAATATAATTTAATTACAATTTAGTTATGTATTTTTATATTTTATTATAGTTCTATTTTGACCCCTATAGTAGATGTTTTTTTTTTTTTTACCTCCATAATATTTTGGTGAGGGGGCACAATACAATTCAGCTTAGGGCACCCATTTGGCCAGCAGCGGCCCTGCAGCCAATGTAGAGATCTCAGAAGGGGTGTAACATGATCAGTTTTGTTTTACATCCCTTAAGGAATCTAGCTGCTGCACTTTGAACTACTTGTAAACGAGAAATTTGAGTCTTCGAAGTACCACAATATAGAGAGTTGCAATAATCCATCTGAGATGTAATGAAGCTTTGAAGGTTCAAAAGGCTGTGATTGAATTAAATAAATGTGAGTTACCGAAGCATAAGTGAGCACTGGATTATGACAGTGTGTAAATAATGGAGTTTATATCATGCTTGCAAACTCGTTGACATTGAAATGGGCCATTCTTGGTGTCCACGAAAGCAATAAGCAGCAATGTTTTCAACATTAATCAAATCAAATCAAAATAAAAACACTTTATTGTCACAAAATAATAATTAGAAATGTTTTGTTAGCACAAAATCAGCATATTAGAATGAATTATACCAAACTTTTGACAGACCGCGTATAATCATGTATAATCATACATGATTAATATAAATGTAATCACAAATTTTGACTTAGGCTATAACTTATTTTTTTAAAAAAAGACATTCATTTTCTATTTAGAATGTTACTGTACGTTGCCCAACCCCACCGATTCAGTATTAATTTTATTTGTGCAGGCCTTCCTATATTTGTGCAGGTCTTTAAAAACCCCTGTATTCATACATGAATATGTACTATGCATTATTTTAACGATCATATTTTATTCTTACAGCTAATACATATACTTTCTCATATAGTCTCTGACAAAAGGCATTACCATTCTTAATTTGAGGTATTTTGTGACATTACAAAAGTGCATTTAGAAATATGGGTGTATGCATTAGGATAGGTTGTATATTAAGAAGTAGGCAGATATCATGTTTATTTCTTCATAATTACAATGCTCAGAAATAATTGTAGCAAAAAAAAAAAATACAATTCTGCCATGTGTGCTGATTTATATTGTGGTGTAATTAAACTAACATCTTTCTGCAAAGATGAAAACAAAAAGTAGAACTGTACAAAGAACATACAGTAACTAACTGGGACTGGACCAGCGATAATGTCTATGGTTTTAATATAAAACATTAGTTTAGTTTTTATAAATGGATGCTTTAATTTTCTTTTAACCTAATCATGTTGACATATATCAGTGTCTTTACAAACTGCATAAATATGATTATTTACTGTATTCGCTTATATAATTAAATTCATAAAGTTCAATGGAATTATGTTTAAAATAGATCAATTTGCTATAAGTTGTAGTTTTGATTTTGGCATTTATTTGATACATTTCAAAATCAAAGTTCATACTGTTGAGCCCATTTCATAAACTACTTGATGGACTTGATGGTTTATCATGAAGATTACTTCAGTAATAACAAATCGTAAACAATTGTGAGTGAATAAACAAAAATTACAAGAAAAGAAAGCTGCTGAATTTGAAGGTTTATTCATTTTTACTGTTTCAGAGATGTACATGGTATGTTAAGTTTTTCACTCAGCTGCCTCTTTGCCCTTGAAAAAAAGAGAGTGAACAAATACATGATTAGTATAAAAGGTAGTTAAGTTTGAAAAAATATGTATCAGAAAAAGAAATTACCTTTCCAGCATCACGGCTCTTGGCTCTGAGCTTGTTGACCTGAGACTCAGCAATGTCTGCACGCTCCTCAGCCTCCTCCAGCTCATGCTGCACCTTCCTCAACTTGGAAAGGTGAGTATTGGCTTGTTCCTCCTGCAAATCCACACACAATTATATCAGCAGCAGAAGATCTCAAATGTGTAGGTGTTTCTAGTTCTTTAATGAGGTACTCACAGCTTCTTCAGACTGCCTCTTGTAAGCCTTGACCTTCAGCTGAAGCTTGTCAACCAGATCCTGCAGTCTGTTGAGGTTCTTCTTATCCTCCTCAGTCTGCAATCAATGATTGCACATAATCAATGTACATCAGAATAAAACATAATCAGATTAATGTGACATGAACTTTTTTTGTGTGTACCTGGTAGGTGAGCTCCTTGACTCTCCTCTCATATTTGCGGACACCTTTAACAGCATCAGCTCCACGTCTCTGCTCTGCCTCAACTTCAGCCTCAAGCTCACGGACCAATGTTTAGATATGTTTAGACACTGGAAAATGTTCACATCAAGACTATAATCATCAGGATAAAGGAAAACATCAGAATAAAGGCAATCTTACTCTGGACTCCAGTTTCTGGAGTTGTTTCTTTCCTCCCTTCATGGCCAGATTCTCAGCCTCATCCAGACGGTGCTGCAGGTCCTTCACTGTCACCTCCAGATTCTTCTTCATCCTCTCAAGGTGAGCACTGGTGTCCTGCTCCTTCTTGAGTTCTTCTGCCATCATTGCAGCCTTGCAATAATGTAGATATATATATTAAATATACATTTTTAAGTACACAAGTGTTTTGTGAATCATTAGGCAGCTACTGCTTCTCACATCAGTGATGGCCTTCTTGGCCTTCTCTTCTGCATTCCTGGCTTCCTGTACAGTGTCGTCAACTTCACTCTGGATCTGAACAAGGTCAGCCTCAAGCTTCTTCTTGGTGTTCAGGAGACTTGTGTTCTGCAACATGTAAAGCAACAGTATGAACATTTTAAACAATGCTCTCAATTTCCTATATTTATGTGTAAAAAACAATATGCCATTACCTGAGAGTGCAGCAGCCCAACACGCTCACTGGCGTCCACCAGCTCTTGTTCAGCCACTTTGCGGCCTCTCTCTGTCTGCTCCAGAGCAGCTCTCAGCTCCTCAATCTCAGCTTGCATCAGAGTGTTTCTGCGCTCCACCATTGCCACCTGCTCCTTCATGTCTTCCTGTCCTCTCAGAGCATCGTCAAGGTGCAGCTGGGCATCCTGAACATAACAATTACAGTAAGCTTTTGATATGCTTTCTGTTTGCCTTTTCTTAACATAGCTTTGCTTATACAAACATTAATGAATTGTAAACCAAAGAGAAGTCACATACCTTAAGTTGTCCCTGAACGTTCCTGAGCTGTTTCTGGGCCTCAGAAGCCTGGCGATTGGCGTGGCTCAGCTGAATCTCCATCTCATTGAGGTCTCCCTCCATCTTCTTCTTGATTCTCAGGGCATCATTCCTGCTCCTGACCTCAGAATCCAGAGTGCTCTGCATGGATTCAGTAACTCTCTGGCTATTCCTCTTGATCTGCTCCATCTCCTCATCTTTCTCTGCAAGCTTCCTGTCAATCTCACCCTTGATCTGGTTAAGCTCAAGCTGGACACGAAGAATCTTGGACTCCTCATGCTCCAGGGTGCCCTATGAAAAATAAAAACAAAACTTAAATTTTAGAATCAAAATATGCATTAATTACACAGTATAATGGTTCTAGCCAGAATTACAGAATAAACTCCAGATACTCACTTCAGCCTCCTCCAGGGCGGTCTGAATCTCTGCCTTTTCAGTCTCCACTGCCTTCTTGGCCTTTTCCAGCTCATGGATGCTCTTACCAGTCTCACCCAACTGCTCTGTCAGATCTGAAATCTCCTCTGTAGAAAGGAAAAATATAATCTGTATCATTATTCACATTCATGAATCATATATATTTACCTTTTAATGTTTCAATCTTACGCTGCAGATTCTTGTTCTCTCTCTTGAGGGTCTCCAGCTGATCCAGACTCTCTTCATAGGAGTTCTTCATCTTGAACAGCTCAGTGCTGAGTGAACGAGCCTCTTTCTGGGCACCTTCCAGCTCTGCCTGACCTTCCTCATATTTCTGCTTCCATTCTGCCAGGACCTTTAATGAAGACATATTAAGATCAGGTTTGTTTATCTTATAGCATGTCGAAATAACGACTACACAAATGTTTTGAAAAGAATACCTTATTACAGACTGACTTTTTTTTTTTTTACCTTGTCAAAGTTCCTCTGCTTCTTGTCAAGGTTGGCAGCCAAAGAATTGGCTCTCTCCACATCAATCATGAGGTCCTCCACCTCACCCTGGAGTTCTCTGTTTGGTCTTCTCCATGAGAGGCACATTTGGAGTTCACAGCCTCAATTTGTTCTTCTGCCTCCTGCAGACGCTGAGCCAGCTTCTTCCTGTAATGCATTTGTAAACAACAGTTTTAACATGAAAGACTTTTCCATATGGACACATAGTAGCTCTTGTGATGTACATACTTGGACCTCTTCAAGCTCCTCAGTGCGCTGGATGGCATCAGTTTCATATGTTGGTTCTCCACTGTGCAACTTCACTGGTTGGCCTTTGACATTCCCCGCTGCAGCTCAGCCTTTGCCTCCTGCTCTTCTTCCTCAAACTGCTCACGGAGCAGGTCGCAGTCATGACGGGCTGATTGCACAGCATGGGCCAGTGCATTCTTAGCCTAGAGACAAAGCCACATAATATTAGCTTTGGTTTGCCTAGTAAGTGGAAATTATGTGTTTGTGTTGATGCCATTACCTTAACCTCCTCTTCAATCTGCCTCTTAAGCTCCTCAATTTGCTGAGTGAAAGCTTGTTTGCCTCTGGTGAGCTGAGAAACCAGACCCTCTTTCTCTTCCAGCTGACGGCCAAACTCACCTTTAGAGATTTACATTTACAAAAATATTGGTAAATTATATGGACGGTGGAGAAAATGCTATATATCTACGTTAATGAATGGAAGAAGCAATGTTTTTCTATAGTGTAGTGTGTTTTTTTTTAGTTGGATAAACTACGTGGACTACTTGCACTCATTTTGGTGCACTGTTGTCAGTCTAGTTTCTGTTTGACTGTATTACACTAAACTACAACATGCTTAAAATCTTCTAAGAAGAGTTGCATATCCAACATTATCTCTTTAAAGTGTACTGCTCCTGGTAAATAAAATGTTTTCCACTATATGTTTTTATATTTAAATAATATATACTTTTGGTAGTGAAGGAAAACAATTTTTATGTAATTTTGAGATTTTGTTTCCATTGTTACCATTTTCAGTTTGAAGTCTTGCTCTTTGAGCACTGAGGTCGTTTATCTGGCGAAGGTCTCTCATCATTCTTGGGACTTAATTTCACTTAGTTTGGTCCTCAAGGGTACGCACATCTTCTCAAGATTGGCCTGTAAACCATGAAATCAGTTTTGTTTTCTTAAAAATCTTAACCATGATTTGATACATTTCCTTGAAAAGATTTAAGAACCCATTGTCGAACCTTTTGCTTTGGCAACAGCCCTCCATGTTGCTGGAGAGATCATCAATCTCCATTTTGTATTCACTCTTCTCTTTCTCAAGCTTCTGCTTGACACGCTGGAGGTTGTCGATTTGCTCTCCCAGCTCGGCCACACTGTCTGCCTGCTTCTTACGGAGGGCAGCAGCAGTAGCTTCATGCTGGAGGGTGGACTCTTCAAGATCACGACGCAGCTTCTGGAATTCAGCTTCACGCTTCTTATTCATCTCGATCTGAGCAGCAGTGGCTCCTCCAGCTTCCTCAAGCCTCTCACTGATCTCCTCAAGTTCCCTGGAGAGATCAGCTCTCTGCTTCTCAACCTTGGCACGAGCCGCACGCTCAGCTTCAATCTCTTCCTCCAGTTCCTCAATACGAGCCTACAGTGGCATTATTAAAACCTTATTAGTCTTTATTTTAACATTGCCTTTAACAGCAAAAAATTAAAGAAAATAAATAATAATAATAATAAAACGAAAAAAAAAACAAACAAATTAAATAAAAAAAAATCAAGAAATACCTGAAGCTCCTTGATCTTCTTCTGGAGTTGAGCACCCAGAGATTGTTCATCTTCAATCTTGCTGAGCAGCTGACTTGTTTCAAAGTCTTTTCTGTGTGTAAAAGTGGAACAATGAATGGTTTGAAATAAATAACCATTATTTTTGTAAGAGTTTACAAAAACTTCCTACTTCTTCAGCTTCTCATCAGATTGTTGCTTGTCATTCTCAAGGTCCATGATGGATTCTTGCGCTAATTTCAGGTCTCCTTCAAGCTTTCTCTTTGCTCTCTCAAGATCCATGCGGAGCTTCTTCTCTTGTTCAAGGGAACCTTCCAGCTAAGCAATTTGAAGTTGGTATTGTGTTAATTAAGTGCATTAATTATTAGCACCATTATTATTTGATTCATTTTAACATGTGATAAGTTATACACTTCATGTATTTAATGCATTTAATGTCTTTAATATTTAGTCACTACTTCTACTGATGGTATGTAAAATACAAAATTATATATTCAAAGTATAACCTAATAATGACGACTTACATCATCAACTTGCTGCTCAAGCTTTGGTCTTGGATTTGGGTCAGGTGTGTGACTTTGTCCTCCTCTGCCTGCAGATCATCCAGGTCTGCTGATGTGCCTCTTGGAGGGCTTTCTCTCCTTCGTAAGTTTTGGCAATGCTCTCATCCCTGAGCTGCCATTTCCTCAGTCAGGTTCTTGACCTGTTTTTTGTTCCAAATGAGCTCATTTTATATTCCATATCACCCATATAAAATTTATTAATCTAATCTTAGACCAACAAAATCTCCAACCTTGTTTTCTGTGGAATGTTTCTCTCCTTTTCCCACTTTAGCCAAGGTGAGCTCCAGTCATCAATGTCTTTCTTCAGCTCAGAGCACTCATCCTCCAGCTTCCTCTTCTTGGCTGTCAGTTCAGCATTGATTTCTTCCTCATCTTCCAGTCTCTCAGTTGTCTCTTTGAGTTTAGCTTCAAGCTGGATTTTGCTCTTGATCAGACCCTCACACCTCTCCTCAGCATCTGACAGGTTCTCAGATTCCTGTTAGGAAAATAGATGGCTATTTCTTTGGAAAGCACTTTGTTCCATTTTAATGGAGATAAAATTCAGTTAATTTAATGAAGTAAACTCACAGATGCTACTTGCAGCTGCAGATCATTTTTCTCCTGTAGCAGTGCCACCATCTTCTCTTCAAGCTCCTTCTTTTTGGCTTCAGCCTTGGCAAGATCTTCTTTGCATTTTACAAAGTCCTCTTTCATGGTTGCCAGCTCCTTCTCAGTCTCAGCACTCTTCAGCAGAGGCTTAATCTTGTAGTAAACCTTCATCCATGGCCAGTGTTTGACGTTCATGAATGAGCGGACGTTGTATTGGATGGTGTAAATTGCATCCCTGATTACATCATTTAGATAATTAGTAATTGGTAAATGCACATTTTTTTATACTTGTCAACACAATAATTCCTCTTACATGTAGCATGTAGTGTAAGTATGTAATTTAAGTGTAAGTATATGTTTGAAGATGGTTTATGTTAACTGTAATAGGTAAATATAAGAATCATTCATGAAAATTCCTCACCTCCTCCGTCATCTCACAATACAATTTTTCTCCTTATTCATCTTGTGGGGTAATCACGGCATCAACATTTCCATATGAATACAAGGTTCTCCTCTGAAATAGGTTAAAAGGTAAGAATCCACGGCAGAAATTCCTCAGCCTCTCGCGTCATTGTGACCAGCAGCAGCCAGTTTTCAGAGCATCACGCATCTCCTCAAGAGTACCCAGAAGACCAGCTTTGAAGAACACCTGAATTATAATAAATCATGACAGTTATTTAAACAGAATAATCTCATACAATAAATCATGATCATTAAATGTTTTAAATGCTGTACAGTAGAATATTAACCTTTGTGTGTCCAAATCTGTACTGGTCGTGATACAACATCGATGGATCCCAGGAGTTTCTCAGAAGCTTTCTTGTTGTCAATAAACTGTCCCTCTGGGATTACACTGGCATTCAGCACCTTGTATCTGTTGAAGGTCAATCACCAATGCTTCATATCCTCTAATTAAGAGCCTCATACAGTAAATGGTGTTTTCATGTGGTCCCTGTTACCTCTGCTTGAAGTCACCATAGAGGATTCTGCTGGGGAAGCCCTTTCTGCAGATTCTGATGCCTTCCAGCACACCGTTACATCTCAGCTGGTGGATAACCAGGTGGTTCTCCATGAGACCTATAAAGGACAGTGTTTAGATTATGAGCTTGGTAAATTAATGAAAGCCATTAAATACTGTATTAATGGACAGAATATCTGTAATCCCTTCATTACTTTACCTGGAATCTTGGACTCATTGGGAATCAGACAGCGCACAAAGTGAGGGTGAGTGCTCCTCAAGTTGGTCATGAGCTTGCCCAAGTTCTCCTGTTTAATCATGAAAAGTTACAGCTCTTTCTTAGTCACATGTCTGACTTGTTGATATATAATTTTCTCTGACTTAAAGAGTCAAGCAAGCTGATGTACAGTCTCTGCTTTCAGTTGCATCATTATTCAGATTTGGGTCTCAAACAAAGACATACTCTAAACTGTGAAGACACAGTCTGCATGGAACCACCCTTCTTCTTGCCCTCCCTTCTTTCCACCACCAGTCTCTATTGAGATAAAGATACAAATGAACACATAGAAATGCAAAAACAAGAAAGAAAGAGCAAAACTGAATCAAAGGTTCGTTAAATTAATGTCCATAACTGTATTAGTAAAAATCTTTTTTCCTCCTTACCCTCAACAACAGGTGGGTAGAGAGTAGCCAGCAGTTTGACAGAAGACTTCTGGTAAAGCTGCACAACAGACTCGTTCAGTGGATCCTTGTTCTTGCTCCAACCAGCCAGAAATGTTGTAGGTCCACAGTTCCAGCGTAGTGGTCCCAGGGAGAAGTGAGGCCCTCAGCCTTGCCTTTGGCAGGCTTTGGTTTCTGGAAAGCATTGCACTTCACTGCAAGATTGTGCAGATGCTGATCATACAGCTTGTTCTTGAAGGGAAGTGTCTGTAGCCTTTGGGAACATGGGGCCATCCTTCTTCAATGGATGGAGAAGATAACCCCATGGGCTGTTTATAAAAGAACTGTTCTTGTTGTTATTACTAAAACTTGATCATTTTTGAGTCACTGGAAAATGGAAACTGATAATTTCATAAAATGCAGTAAACCAATTAAAACCTTCTCAAAATGTAGCTCAATGCAGCAGACCAAGGTCCATGCCAAAGTCAATGAACCCTCCCAAACAAGTGCCTCCTTCTTGCTGTACTCCGTTCTTGTGTCCAGCACAAACATTGCGCGTGGTTGAAAAAACTGTTGCAGTTTCTCATTATTTAGTGAAGTTGATGCACAGCAACCTCCCATGCTGCTTGAACCTGGAGACCAGAAAAGAAACAGGATCATTTTATTAGCGGTATCGGCTGAATGTGACTCTCTAATTTCCATACGCAAGAGAGATAAACTTAAAATTACTTACACCAAGATCTCAAAGCCAGCAATATCCATCCAGCACACCATGAGAAGAATTTCTTTGCTGTATTTTTTTGTGTCCAACATCTGGTTGATACGAATGAACCATCCACAAGAACACCGCTCAATATATAGAATTTTGCGCACAGGCACTCAACAGAGTTGTACACCTTTAAGAATAAAGAGTGAATTTTTATTAACCAAAAAATCTTTTTGATTTTGCTATATTCAGTTTTCAGTACTGGACACAAAGTACATTTGGTGGAGATAAATGTTCCCCGACATATATTATGTAAAATTAGTTTATCTAGAGTTTTATCTTTAACCCTACAACTCCAGTTTGATCAGGGTTTGAATTAAACTCTGGGCCGGGTGAAACCCTGCAATAGCGCCTGGATGTTGATTATATATCATATAAACAAGTGTATTATGCCAGAGCACTAAGCACCTTTTCAGTATGTTTATTTTTCCCCATTACAATGGTCGTGAAAATGTCTTTAGTTTAATATAGCATCTTTACCTTACCACAATCCCACACACTTCTGATGAATGTCCGCAGTACTGTTATATACAAAGCACAATGTTATACATTAAAGCCATGCCAAGCCATTCATTAAAAAATATACAAATATTAACTATAATTGAATTACAAATAGTTGATAATTATTAATATATTGGATGCCATAATTTTTTTTTTTAAATGTGTACATCGTGAAAATTAAGTTTTCTCTCACCACAAGTAAGCTGAGCTGGAC
The DNA here is from genome assembly GCF_018340385.1 of Cyprinus carpio. NCBI lineage: Eukaryota > Metazoa > Chordata > Actinopteri > Cypriniformes > Cyprinidae > Cyprinus > Cyprinus carpio. The sequence continues at coordinate 9,265,994 of NC_056601.1, forward strand.
TTCTGAACGCAACAGTCTCCAGTCCTGCCCCGGCTCTTTATACTGTACTTGTTCTGCAAGCAATGCAGGAGTTAAATTTGGCTAATGCCAAATATGGCTAAAATTTGTTAAGAAATTGATCAGATGGACCATTTGGTGCTACTTGGTAATAGCAAAAATACAAACAACTTCAGAATAAACGGATTAAAAGAATTTAACCTCAGAACTTAATACATAATGCAAAATAATATAATCAGTGAAACTTTTTTAATTAAACCAGCAAAAAGACTAATGATTATCTTTAACATAACACTTATGTGTCTACCTGAAAAAGCGGCAACACTTAATTTGTAGTTTGTAATTCTTTTTCATGTATCTTAGTGTGTATTGCTTGAAAAGACTTGTCCACATAAAATAAGATTCCCTGTAGTATAAAAGAAATTTTAAAATGCTAGTCATATAGACCAAACAATGAGTTATAGCAGACAATTAAATAGATTTTTATAAGTTGCAAATATTGGGTATTTGAATCAATGGTTAAAATGTTTTAATTATTTGCTATGCTTATTATTATTATTAAACTCTTATTGACATTAACAAATCAGTGTGACAGGATTTATATATTTATCAAATATTCAGTATATTCTGGTGACTTCTTATTCAGTGTGCTATAATCTGAATAACAGATCATTTGCATTTGCTATTTGCTCATGTATGTATTTATTTCACATTTTATTGCTGTGCTTGATGAGTTTACATTCCACGGACAGGCACACTTGTGGATCAGATTTCTTGGTGAGCCTTATATGTAAAAAAATAAAAATAACTTGTGTGACTGCAATATTAGAGCTGTGACTGTTCTAAAATTGGCTCCAGTAAAATGGCATGGCTGAATTTTTTATGTTTTTAGTTTAAATTAAAAATAATTAAATATATATAACTTACATGACTGTCAGATGAAGATGTCAAACAATGAACAAGACTGATAAAAATCTTGCTCTTTTCCTGACAGTGAAGTGCTGTCTTTGATTTGAAACATACAAATCATCTGAGTCAAAAATTATTTGGGGTAGTGACATTGCAGACCTTAGCTGTACTTGTGGACTTGATCCTGCTACTAATTTAGGCCTATTTGGCTTGTGCGTGCTTATTTATATGATTAACCAAAACATTATTGTGTTTATTACACTAACCCCATTTCAATAAACTCATTAGTCTTCATACATTGCCATTTTATATTCCAAATTTTTATTCTGCTCCATCAAATAGGAGTATCTGATACTGTGACCTTAGATATTTCATTGGATCAGTTTGCCATAGACTGGTGCATGTCACCAGGCAATTAAATTTTTTTTCAGACTATAAGAATAGTAGGATGCATCACTGACAGAGTGTATGAGGATATGATGTTCGTGTAATCATTAACAAAATCACCTTCATCTTCGTCATCTTCATCATCATTTTCATCTTTATTGCCGGGAAACAGTAATTTGAACTCCATTCACATATACTATTCCAGAGTCCCTGCAGGTCTTAAATACTTAAATTCAGTTATAGCAAATGCAAGGCCATAACAAGTCTTAAACGTATTAAATGTAAGAAAAATCTTAATTATCATTTTAAGAGATCTAAATTTGGGGAAACACAGGAATTGTAACATGGCTTACAGATTATTAGTTCTATGTTCCATGTATTTCTAAAGCACTTTTAATAATGGCCCAGGGACGACCAAAGTGCTGTACAATAATTACAATACAAATAAACAGAAAAAGAAACACAAAATCACTATCCAATTAGAGACAATAAAACGAGATAAAATAACATGTTAAAAGCTGAGACAAACAAATAAGTTTTGAGACTAGATTTAAACTCAGATAAAGTGGAAGCCATTTTAATTTGGGTCGTGAGATTATTCCACAGAGTGGGACCAGACACTTCAAAGGCTCTATTGACCCCTTGTTTTCAAGCGGGTTCTGGGAATCTTAAGGAGGAATTTGTTTCCCAATCTAAGTCCTCGCTTAGGAGTGTAAGGGTGGAGTAAATCCGTCAGATAAAATAGTGCTAGATTATTTGAGGATTATAGACAAGTATAAGATTTTCTATTGATTCTAACTACAGCAGCCAATGTAGATCTCAGTTAGGGGGCAATAATCCCTTAAGGAATCTGCTGCATTTTGTACTTGTAAATGAGAAGGAGTCTTTCGAAGCACCATAATATAGTTCAATAAGGCTGTGATGAATGGAAAGTTCAAAATGTGATGAATTAAATAATGTGAGTTACTGAAGCATAAGTGAGCCCTGGATTATGACAATGTTAAATTTATGGTGTTTATATCATGCTTGCCTTTTGAAAAAATTTGCTGTTTTGACATTGAAATGGGCCATTCTTGGTTTTGCATAAGCAGCAATGTTTTTCAACATTTCAAACAAATCAAAACAAATCAAATTTGACAAATTAATATCCTTAGAATGAATAATACCAAAAAAAGACATAATCATGTATAATCATACATATTAATATAAATGTAATCACGAATTTTGACTTAGGCTATAACGTATTTTTTTCACATTCAATTTATAATGTTACTTTATGTTGCCCTACCCCACCCATTCAGTATTCATTTTATTTGTGCAGGCCTTTAAATTTATTTGTAAAGGTCTTTAAAAACCCTGCAGGTACAGTACCATGTATTCATACATGAATATGTACTATGCATTATTTTAACAATCATATTTTATTCTTACAGCTAATACACATACTTTCTCATATAGTCTCTGACAAAAGGCATTACCATCCTTAAATTTAGATATTTCGTGACATTACAAAAGTGCATTTAGAAATATGGGTGTATGCATTAGGATAGGTAGTGTATTAAGAAGTAGGCAGATATCATTTGTTTGTTTCTTCATAATTACAATGCTCAGAATTAATTGTAGCAATAAAAATACAATTCTGCCATGTGTGCTGATTAATATTGTGGTGTAATTAAACTAAAATCTTTCTGTAAAGATGAAAACAAAAAGAAGAACTGTACAAAGAACATAACTAACTGGGACTGGACCATCGATAATGTCTATGGTTTTTATTTAAAAAATTAGTTTAGCTTTTGTAAATGAATGCTTGAATTTTTCTTTTAAGCTAATCTTGTTGACATATATCAGTGTCTTTACAAACTGCATGTATATGATTATATACTGTATTCGCTTATATAATTAAATTCATAAAGTTCAATGGAATTATGTTTAAAATAGATCAATTAGCTAGAATTTTAGTTTTAATTTTGACATTTATTTGACACATTTCAAAATCAAAGTTCATACTATTGAGCCCATTTAATAAACTACTTGATGGACTTGATGGTTTATCATGAAGCTTACTTCAGTAATAACAAATCATAAACTCCCATAAGTAAATAAATGAATCAACAAAGATAACAAGAAATGAAAGCTGCTGAATTTGAAGGTTTATTCATTTTTACTCTTTCAGAGATGTACATGGTATGTTTTTCACTCAGCTGCCTCTTTGCCCTTGAAAAAAAGAGAATGAGCAAATACATGATTAGTATAAAAGAGAAAACATGATGTAGGAAAGTTTAAAAAAATTATGTAACAGAAAAAGAAATTACCTTTCCAGCATCACGGCTCTTGGCTCTGAGCTTGTTGACCTGAGACTCAGCAATGTCTGCACGCTCCTCAGTCTCCTCCAGCTCATGCTGCACCTTCCTCAACTTGGAAAGGTGAGTATTGGCTTGTTCCTCCTGCAAATCCACACACAATTATATCAGCAGCAGAAGATCTCAAATGTGTAGAAGGTGTTTCCAGTTCTTTAATGAGGTACTCACAGCTTCTTCAGACTGCCTCTTGTAAGCCTTGACCTTCAGCTGAAGCTTGTCAACCAGATCCTGCAGTCTGTTGAGGTTCTTCTTATCCTCCTCAGTCTGCAATCAATGATTGCACATAATCAATGTACATCAGAATAAAACATAATCAGATTAATGTGACATGAACTTTTTTTGTGTGTACCTGGTAGGTGAGCTCCTTGACTCTCCTCTCATATTTGCGGACACCTTTAACAGCATCAGCTCCACGTCTCTGCTCTGCCTCAACTTCAGCCTCAAGCTCACGGACCAATGTTTAGATATGTTTAGACACTGGATAATGTTCACTTCAAGACTATAAACATCAGAATAAAGGAGAACATCAGAATAAAGGCAATCTTACTCTGGACTCCAGTTTCTGGAGTTGTTTCTTTCCTCCCTTCATGGCCAGATTCTCAGCCTCATCCAGACGGTGCTGCAGGTCCTTCACTGTCACCTCCAGATTCTTCTTCATCCTCTCAAGGTGAGCACTGGTGTCCTGCTCCTTCTTGAGTTCTTCTGCCATCATTGCAGCCTTTTGCAATAATATAGATATATATTAAATATACATTTTTAAGTACACAAGTGTTTTGTGAATCATTAGGCAGCTACTGCTTCTCACATCAGTGATGGCCTTCTTGGCCTTCTCTTCTGCATTCCTGGCTTCCTGTACAGTGTCGTCAACTTCACTCTGGATCTGAACAAGGTCAGCCTCAAGCTTCTTCTTGGTGTTCAGGAGACTTGTGTTCTGAAACATGGAAAGAAACAGTATGAACATTTTAAATGAGGATCTCAGTTTCCTTAATTTCTTTGTAAAAAAACAGTATGCTGTTACCTGAGAGTGCAGCAGCCCAACACGCTCACTGGCGTCCACCAGCTCTTGTTCAGCCACTTTGCGGCCTCTCTCTGTCTGCTCCAGAGCAGATCTCAGCTCCTCAATCTCAGCTTGCATCAGAGTGTTTCTGCGCTCCACCATTGCCACCTGCTCCTTCATGTCTTCCTGTCCTCTCAGAGCATCGTCAAGGTGCAGCTGGGCATCCTGAACATAACAATTACAGTATACTTTTGATGTGCTTTCTGTTTGCCTTGACTTAACATATCTTTGATTATACAAACATTAATGAACCCATAAACCAAAGAGATGTCACAAACCTTGAGTTGTCCCTGAACGTTCCTGAGCTGTTTCTGGGCCTCAGAAGCCTGGCGATTGGCGTGGCTCAGCTGAATCTCCATCTCATTGAGGTCTCCCTCCATCTTCTTCTTGATTCTCAGGGCATCATTCCTGCTCCTGACCTCAGAATCCAGAGTGCTCTGCATGGATTCAATGACTCTCTGGCTGTTCCTCTTGATCTGCTCCATCTCCTCATCTTTCTCTGCAAGCTTCCTGTCAATCTCACCCTTGACCTGGTTAAGCTCAAGCTGGACACGAAGAATCTTGGACTCCTCATGCTCCAGGGTGCCCTGTGAAAAATAAAAACAATATTTAAAATTTTTGAATAAAAATATGCATTAATAACACAGTATAATGGTTTTAGCCAGAATTACAGAATAAACTCCAGATACTCACTTCAGCCTCCTCCAGGGCGGTCTGAATCTCTGCCTTTTCAGTCTCCACTGCCTTCTTGGCCTTTTCCAGCTCATGGATGCTCTTACCAGTCTCACCCAACTGCTCTGTCAGATCTGAAATCTCCTCTGTAGAAAGGAAAAATATCAACTGTGTCATTATTCACATTCATTAATCTTATATATTAACTTTTTAATGTTTCAATCTTACGCTGCAGATTCTTGTTCTCTCTCTTGAGGGTCTCCAGCTGATCCAGACTCTCCTCATAGGAGTTCTTCATCTTGAACAGCTCAGTGCTGAGTGAACGAGCCTCTTTCTGGGCACCTTTCAGCTCTGCCTGACCTTCCTCATATTTCTGCTTCCATTCTGCCAGGACCTTTAATGGAGACATATTAAGATCAGGTTTGTTTATCTTATAGCATGCTGAAATAACGGCCACACAACTGTTTTGAAAAGAATATCTTATTACAGTATGACTTTTTTTTTTACCTTGTCAAAGTTCCTCTGCTTCTTGTCAAGGTTGGCAGCCAAGGAATTGGCTCTCTCCACATCAATCATGAGATCCTCCACCTCACCCTGGAGTCTCTGTTTGGTCTTCTCCAGAGATGCACATTTGGAGTTTACAGCCTCAATTTGTTCTTCTGCCTCTTGCAGACGCTGAGCCAGCTTCTTCCTGTAATGCATTTGTAAACACCAGTTTTAACATGAAAGACTTTTCCATATGAACACATAGTAGATCTTGTGATGTTCATACTTGGACTCTTCAAGCTCCTCAGTGCGCTGGATGGCGTCAGTTTCATATTTGGTTCTCCACTGTGCAACTTCACTGTTGGCCTTTGACATTCCCCGCTGCAGCTCAGCCTTTGCCTCCTGCTCTTCCTCAAACTGCTCACGGAGCAGGTCACAGTCATGACGGGCTGATTGTACAGCATGGGCCAGTGCATTCTTAGCCTAGGAGACAAAGCCACATAATATTAGCTTTGTTGCCTAGTAAGTGGAAATGATGTGTTTGTGTTGATGCCATTACCTTAACCTCCTCTTCAATCTGCCTCTTAAGCTCCTCAATTTGCTGAGTGATAGCTTGTTTGCCTCTGGTGAGCTGAGAAACCAGACCCTCTTTCTCTTCCAGCTGACGGCCAAACTCACCTTTAGAGATTTACATTTACAAAAATATTGGTAAGATATAAGGATGGTGGAGAAAATGGTATATATCTACATTAATGAATGGAAGAAGCAATGTTTTTCTATAGCGTAGTGGCAGTTCTCTACAGTGGATAAACTACTTGGACTACTTGCACTCATTTTGGTGCACTGTTGTCAGTCTAGTTTCTGTTTGACTGTATTACACTAAACCACGACATGCTTAAAATCCTATAAGAAGAGTTGTATATCCAACATTATCTCTTTAAAGTGTACTGCTCCTGGTAAATAAAATGTTTTCCACTATATGTTTTTATATTTAAATAATATATACTTATATTTATTTATTTTTATTAGTGTGGAATATAATTTTTTTTCATGTAATTTTGAGATTTTGTTTCCATTGTCATTTTCAGTTTGAAGTCTTGCTCTTTGAGCACTGAGGTCGTTTATCTGGCGAAGGTTCTCATCATTCTTGGACTTAATTTCACTTAGTTGGTCCTCAAGGGTACGGCACATCTTCTCAAGATTGGCCTGTAAACCATGAAATCATTTGTTTCTTAAAAATCTTAACCATATTTGATACATTTCCTTGAAAAGATTTAAGAACCCATTGTCGAACCTTTGCTTTGGCAACAACCTCCATGTTGCTGGAGAGATCATCAATCTCCATTTTGTATTCACTCTTCTCTTTCTCAAGCTTCTGCTTGACACGCTGGAGGTTGTCGATTTGCTCTCCCAGCTCGGCCACACTGTCTGCCTGCTTCTTACGGAGGGCAGCAGCCGTAGCTTCATGCTGGAGGGTGGACTCTTCAAGATCACGACGCAGCTTCTGGAATTCAGCTTCACGCTTCTTATTCATCTCGATCTGAGCAGCAGTGGCTCCTCCAGCTTCCTCAAGCCTCTCACTGATCTCCTCAAGTTCCCTGGAGAGATCAGCTCTCTGCTTCTCAACCTTGGCACGAGCCGCACGCTCAGCCTCAATCTCTTCCTCCAGTTCCTCAATACGAGCCTACAGTGGCATTATTAAAACCTTATTAGTGTTTTTTTTAACATTGGCTTTATTAGCAAACTTGGCAGATAATAAATAATAATAATAATAAAACGAAAAAAAAAACAAACAAATTAAATAAAAAAAAATCATGAAATACCTGAAGCTCCTTGATCTTCTTCTGGAGTTGAGCACCCAGAGATTGTTCATCTTCAATCTTGCTGAGCAGCTGGCTTGTTTCAAAGTCTTTTCTGTGTGTAAAAGGGGAACAATGAATGATTTGAAATAAATAACCATTATTTTTGTAAGAGTTTACAAAAACTTCCTACTTCTTCAGCTTCTCATCCGATTGTTGCTTGTCATTCTCAAGGTCCATGATGGATTCTTGGGCTAATTTCAGGTCTCCTTCAAGCTTTCTCTTTGCTCTCTCAAGATCCATGCGGAGCTTCTTCTCTTGTTCAAGGGAACCTTCCAGCTAAGCAATTTGAAGTTAGTATTGTGTTAATTAAGTGCATTAATTATTCCAGCTAAGCAATTTGAAGTTAGTATTGTGTTAATTAAGTGCATTAATTTGTATTTTATGAGTTTTTTGTGTTTTTTATTTAGTCACTACTTCTACTCATGGTATGAAAAATACAAAATTATATATTCAAAGTATAACCTAATAATGACGACTCACATCATCAACTTGCTGCTCAAGCTTTGTCTTGGATTTGGTCAGTGTGTTGACTTTGTCCTCCTCTGCTTGCAGATCATCCAGGGTCTGCTGATGTGCCTCTTGGAGGGCTTTCTTCTCCTTTGTAAGTTTGGCAATGCTCTCATCCTGAGCTGCCATTTCCTCAGTCAAGTTCTTGACCTGTTTTTTGTTCCAAATGAGCTCATTTTATATTCCATATCACCATATAAAATTATTAATCTAATCTTAGACCAACAAAATCTCCAACCTTGTTTTCTGTGGCATGTTTCTCCTTTTCCACTTTAGCCAAGGTGAGCTCCAGGTCATCAATGTCTTTCTTCAGCTCAGAGCACTCATCCTCCAGCTTCCTCTTCTTGGCTGTCAGTTCAGCATTGATTTCTTCCTCATCTTCCAGTCTCTCAGTTGTCTCTTTGAGTTTAGCTTCAAGCTGGATTTTGCTCTTGATCAGACCCTCACACCTCTCCTCAGCATCTGACAGGTTCTCAGATTCCTGTTAGGAAAATAGATTGCTATTTCTTTGGAAAGCACTTTGTTCCATTTTAATGGAGATAAAATTCAGTTAATTTAATGAAGTAAACTCACAGATGCTACTTGCAGCTGTAGATCATTTTTCTCCTGCAGCAGTGCCACCATCTTCTCTTCAAGCTCCTTCTTTTTGGCTTCAGCCTTGGCAAGATCTTCTTTGCATTTTACAAAGTCCTCTTTCATGGTTGCCAGCTCCTTCTCAGTCTCAGCACTCTTCAGCAGAGGCTTAATCTTGTAGTAAACCTTCATCCATGGCCAGTGTTTGACGTTCATGAATGAGCGGACGTTGTATTGGATGGTGTAAATTGCATCCCTGATTACATCATTTAGATAATTAGTAATTGGTAAATGTTTTACATTATTGAATGAGCGGACGTTGTATTGGATGGTGTTACATGTAAGCAAAAAGGTACTTTTGTATATGTTTAGTTTTCAGAAAAAAATGTCACAACACAATTCGTAAAAAATATGTAATGAATTGGGGTACATGTTTGAATTCTGTATTTACACAAAATAGTAAATAAAAAACCTGGTTGTTGTAAATATAAGTATTTTTCAAGATACTTTTTTTGCCATAGAGAGGAACATTTTTTTAATTAAGAATGTAGGTTGATAAAAGGTTCCTTTCATGAAATCCTTTCACCTCCTCTCCGTCATCTTCACAAACTCTCTCCTCATCAGGTAACCACGGCAGACAGCCTGAGTCATTGTGACCAGAGCAGCCAGTTTCTCATCACGCATCTCCTCAAGAGTACCCAGAAGACCAGCTTTGAAGAACACCTGAATATATAATAAATAATAAGACAGTGATTTAAACAGAATAATCTCATACAATAAATCATGATAATTAAATGTTTTAAATGCTGTAAAGTAGAATATGAACCTTTGTGTGTCCAAATCTGTACTGGTCGTGATCAACATCGATGGATCCCAGGAGTTTCTCAGAAGCTTTCTTGTTGTCAATAAACTGTCCCTCTGGGATTACACTGGCATTCAGCACCTTGTATCTGTTGAAGGTCAATCATAATGCTTCATATCCTCTAATTAAGAGCCTCATACAGTAAATGGTGTTTTCATGTGGTCCCTGTTACCTCTGCTTGAAGTCACCATAGAGGATTCTGCTGGGGAAGCCCTTTCTGCAGATTCTGATGCCCTCCAGCACACCGTTACATCTCAGCTGGTGGATAACCAGGTGGTTCTCCATGAGACCTATAAAGGACAGTTTAGATTATGAGCTTGGTCAATAATAATAAAAGCCATTAAATACTGTATTAATGACAGAATATCTGTAATCCCTTTATTACTTTACCTGGAATCTTGGACTCATTGGGAATCAGACAGCGCACAAAGTGAGGGTGAGTGCTCCTCAAGTTGGTCATGAGCTTGCCCAAGTTCTCCTGTTTAATCATGAAAAGTTACAGCTTTCTTAGTCACATTGTCTGACTTGTTGATATATAATTTCTCTGACTTAAGAGTCAAGCAAGCTGATGTACAGTCTCTGCTTTCAGTTGCATCATTATTCAGATTTGGTCTCAAACAAAGACATACTCTAAACTGTGAAGACACAGTCTGCATGGAACCACCCTTCTTCTTGCCTCCCTTCTTTCCACCACCAGTCTCTATTGAGATAAAGATACAAATGAACACATAGAAATGCAAAAACAAGAAAGAAAGAGCAAAACTGAATCAAAGGTTCGTTAAATTAATGTCCATAACTGTATTAGTAAAACTTTTTTCCTCCTTACCCTCAACAACAGGTGGGTAGAGAGTAGCCAGCAGTTTGACAGAAGACTTCTGGTAAAGCTGCACAACAGACTCGTTCAGTGGATCCTTGTTCTTGTCCAACCAGCCAGAAATGTTGTAGTCCACAGTTCCAGCGTAGTGGACCAGGGAGAAGTGGGCCTCAGCCTTGCCTTTGGCAGGCTTTGGTTTCTGGAAAGCATTGCACTTGCCAAGATGCTGATCATACAGCTTGTTCTTGAAGGAAGTGTCTGTAGCCTTGGGGAACAGGCACTCCTCTTCAAGGATGGAGAAGATACCCATGGGCTGTTTATAAAAGAATGTTGTTTATTACTAAAACTTGATAATTTTGAGAATGGAAAATGGAAACTGATACATTCATAAACCTGTAAAAACCTTCTCAATGAGCTCAATGCAGGCAGCCAAGTCCATGCCAAAGTCAATGAACTCCCAAACAATGCCCTCCTTCTTGTACTCCTCTTGTTCCAGCACAAACATGTGGTGGTTGAAAAACTGTTGCAGTTTCTCATTAGTGAAGTTGATGCACAGCTGCTCCATGCTGTTGAACTGGAGAAAGAAACAGGATCATTTATTAGCGGCTGAATGTGACTCTAATTTCCATAAAGAGAGATAAACTTAAAATATTCTTACATCAAAGATCTCAAAGCCAGCAATATCCAGCACACCAATGAAGAAATTTCTTTGCTGTTTTGTGTCCAACATCTGGTTGATACGAATGACCATCCACAAGAACATCCTCTCATAGATAGATTTGCACAAGGCACTAACAGAGTTGTACACCTGTAAGAATAGAGTGAATTTTTATTAAAATCTTTTTGATTTGCTATATTCAGTTTTCAGGCTGGACACAAAGGACATGGTGGAGATATGTTCCGACATATATTACTATACACACCTGTGGCACAGTTTGGCCTTTGGTCACAAACTCATTTCCAACTTTTACTCTGGGGTAGCACAAAGCCTTCAGCATATCAGCAGAGTTCAAACCCAGAAGGTAGGAGATTTTGTCAGCCTCTGCAATTAAAATTTTGAAAAAACAAAACAAAAAAAAATTAATTATTATTTACATTCTTTTTCTTAATGAAAATAGAAACATGGATCTCTCAATCCAAGCACAGCATGCGATCACACACATTGGTATTTAGTCTCACCCTCTGTGCCATCAGGCTCAGCCTGCTCCTCACGCTGCTTCTGCTTGAACTTCATGTTACCATGATGAAGCACAGCTCCAGTGAACTTGTAGATGCCCATCTTCTCCTCAGCAGTGAAGCCCAGAATGTCGATAGCAGTCTGGAAATTTCAGGAAAGAAAGACCTCTATGATTAGCCATATTTACAATGAGTTTGTTATTTAAAACAGCTTTGACTCACATCAGTAGCAACCAGCTCCTCTTTATCATCAATGCTTGCCACTGTGATCTGACCCTGACTGCACATGGGGAAGTCATAAGGGTTGGTGGTGATGAGCGTCATTTCTGTAAAATACACAGAGTATTTATTTAATAGAATTTTACAATATTATCTGTACAATATAGTAAAAATTAAATAAATATATGCATCTACCGATCAGCTCAGGCTTATGGTTGGTCATCATCTGGTAGAAGATGTGGTAGCCTCTCTCGTCTGGAAGCTGGAATGTCACTCTAGACTTCTCCAGCAGATCTGTTGAGAGAATGTACTTGAGTCACAATCATCTGAAGCGTGACAGACAAATGTGCAGGATGGATAAATTAAATCATGTCCACCTACATGTCTCAATATCAGCACTAGCCAGTTTTCCTGATGTGCCGAAATGAATTCTGATGAATTTACCCTGTTTAAATAAAATTTATATTTGAGTTACTGTACTGTATTACTAAAAGAACAACAAAAAACTCAACAAAGCTAAGCTTAATATTTCTAAATTATGTTTGAATATAAAAATAGCTTGACTTACAAAACGTGAGGAGTTGTCATTTCTCACAGTCTTGGCATTACCATAAGCCTCAAGCAGAGGGTTGGCTGCAATGATCTGATCCTCAAGAGAGCCCTGTTTGATGTTTGAAGGGGTTTCAGTTATTTCCTCTTGTATGTGTAATCACTGTTTGCAGACATTTTTTAATTTCACATACTGTATCATATATTGTGTGAGACTAGAGTAATTCAGTATTCATCTTTAATATCTTTCACCACCGGTTTCACAGACAATGCTTAAGCCTAGTCCCAGACTAAAGTGTAAATCTGTGCTGCTTTTACTGAATGAAACTTGCACTTACTGATCTTGAAATATATCAATGCCTTTGTTTTGTCTCAAGACGCACACAGGTAATGTTTTTTCTATGGCATGTTAATAAAAATTACTTAAATGTCCTAACTGAACTACCCTAATCCTAGTCTAAGCCCTGTCTGTGAAATTGGGCATCAGAGTAATATATTTATCATAGTTTTGTATCTCATACCTGCATTTTGCTGGAGCTCTCTTTCTTCTTGTCACCATGTACTGCAACTGTGGCAAAGTACTGGATGACACGTTTGGTGTTCACAGTCTTTCCAGCACCAGATTCTCCACTGGTTTATGAGAAAAGAAATGATGATAAGAAATGTAGAAATGCCACAAGACCAAAATATAACTGTTCTCAACATCTCTAACAGTAGGCTAGATACATACGTAATCAGGACAGACTGGTTCTCTCTGTCTGCAAATGAAAAGGTAACAATGTTTCAGCGATTGTTTTATTAAAAATATATATGAATGTGAATTTGACATACTAAAATCAACTTATAAATAATTCAGATCACATGAATCAGATCTTACCAGTCAGCATGGCCTGATAGGCATTGTCAGAGACAGAGAAGATGTGGGGTGGAGCCTCCATACGCTTCTTGCCTCTGTAGGCAGCCACCACTTCTGCATCATACACTGGGAGCCACTTGTAGGGGTTCACAGTAGCGCAAAACAGCCCAGAGTAGGTCTGAAATGAGCAGAGAAGTGGTCAGATTGCAACAAAACTGACAAAATGAACTTAAATGCTGTTTTACTTTGCTCCAGGACTTACGTAGATCATCCATGCGGCATAACGCTCTTTGAGGTTATACAGCACAGAGGGTTCATTGAGATGGGTCATCATGGCCATGTCCTCAATCTTGTCAAACTTGGGAGGATTCATTGGGTGGACGTCATCCTCCTTTGCAACTCTCTCCTATAAATTTGATCCATTAAATTATAACAATCAGAGAAATATATAAGATTAAATAAGTAAAAGTTTTTGTGGAATGTTGAAATTTCACCTCTTTAGTGTCATTCACAATGACAGTGACTTTGCCACCGTCTCTGCTCTTGATCGTTCCCTTGACGTACAGCTCTTTATCATCAACCACATAGCAGGCAGCTTTGGCATCAAACGGTTTGTTCTGAGCCTCGATTCTCTCCTTCTCAGGCTTACGGAGGTAAATGGCAGCCTTGCCATAAATGGCCATCTCCGCGTCCGTACTCATGGTTGCAGCTCACTTCAAGAATATAAAGCTTGTCACAGAAATTCTGTATGAGATCAGTAATTTTCTACTTTATGTAAAATTAATTTATGTAGAGTTTTAACTCCAACCCTAATCGAAGACACATGAAAGTCACATGAAATTTACAGCAACTCCAGTTTGATCAGGGTTTGAATTAAACTCTGGGCCAGATTTAAGGAAACCCTGCAGTAACGCCTGGATGTTGATTATATATCATAAAACAAGTGTATTATGCCAGAGCACTAATGCACTTTTCAGTCTGTTTATTTTTCCCCATAAAATGTCTTAAGTTTAATATAGCATCTTTACCTTACCACAATCCCACACACTTCTGATGAATGTCCGCAGTACTGTAATATACAAAGTACAATGTTATACATTAAAGCCATGCTTTTTCATAAAAAAATATACAAATATTATCTATAATTGAATTACAAATAGTTGATAATTATTAATATATAAGATGGCATACATTTTTTTTTTTAACTTTGTACATCGTGAAAATGAAATGAAAGTTTTCTCTCACCACAAGTAAGCTGAGCTGGACTTCTGAACGCAACAGTCTCCAGTCCTGCCCCGGCTCTTTATACTGTACTTGTTCTGCAAGCAATGCAGGAGTTAAATTTGGCTAATGCCAAATATGGCTAAAATTTGTTAAGAAATTGATCAGATGTATCATTTGGTGCTATCCATACTTGGTAATAACAAAAAAAACAAGAATAACGGATATTAAAAGAATTGGTGCTATCCATACTTGGTAATAACAAAAATAGAAACAACTTCAGAATAACTTGATTAAAAGAATTTAACTAGACTAAAAAATATCTTTAACATAACACTTATGTGTCTACCTTTCTTTTTCATGTATCTTAGTGTGTATTGCTTGACAAGACTTGTCCACATAAAATAAGATTCCTTATAGTATAAAATAAATTTTAAAATGCTAGTCATATAGACCAAACAATGAGTTATAGCAGACAATTAAATAGATTTTTAGAATTTGCAAATATTAGGTATTTGAATCGATGGTTAATTTTTTTTTATTATCTGCTATGCTTTTATTGACATTAACAAATCAGTGTGGCAGGATTTATATATTTATCAAATATTCAGTGTATATTCTGGTGACTTCTTTAATAATGTTTTTCTATAATCTGAATAACGGATCATTTGCATTTGCTATTTGCTCATGTATATATTTATTTCACATTTTATTGCTGTGCTTGATGAGTTTACATTCCACGGACAGGCACGCTCATGGATCAGATTTCTTGGTTGGCCTTATATTTAAAAAAAAAAAAAACCTGTGTGACTGCAATATTAGAACTGTGACTGTTCTAAAATTGGCTCCAGTAAAATGGCATGGTTGTCTTTTTTATGTTTTTAGTTTAAATTAAAAATAATTAAATATATATAACTTACATGACTGTCAGATGAAGATGTCAAACAATGAACAAGACTGATAAAATCTTGCTCTTTTCCTGACAGTGAAGCTTGTCTTTGATTTGAAACATACAAATCTCTGAGTTCAAAATTATTTGGGGTAGTGACATTGCAGACCTTAGCTGTACTTGTGGACTTGATCCTGCTACTAATTTAGGCCTATTTGACTTTTGCATGCTTATTTATATGATTAACTAAAACATGATTGTGTTTATTACACTAATAAACTCATTAGTCTTCATATATTGCTATTTTGTATTCCAAATGTTCATTCTGCTCCATCAAATAGGAGTATCTGATACTGTGACCTTAGATATTTCATTGGATCAGTTTGCCATAGATTGGTGCGTCACCAGGCAATTTTTTTTTCAGACTATGAGAATAATAGGATGCATCACTGACAGAGTGCATGAGGATATGCTGTTCATGTAATCATTAACAAAATCACCTTCATCTCCATCATCTTCATCATCACCATCATCATCATCATCATCATCATCATCAATCTTCATCTTCATGTTAATAGTAATTTGAACTCCATTCACATATACTATTCCAGAGTCCCTGCAGGTCTTAAATACTTGAATTTGGTTAAATAAAATGAAAGGATTTAAAAAGTCTTAAACATATTAAATGTAATAAGAAAAATCTTAATTATCATTTTAAGAGGTCTAAATTTGGGGAAAAACAGGAATTGTAACATGGCTTACAGATTATTAGTTCTATGTTCCATGTATTTCTAAAGCACTTTTAATAATGGCCACAGGCCGACCAAAGTTCTGTACAATAATTACAATACAAATAAACAGAAAAAGAAACACAAAATCACTATCCAATTAGAGACAAAAAACCAAGATAAAATTACATGTTAAAAGCTGAGACAAATAAATAAGTTTTGAGAATGGATTTAAACTCAGATAAAGTGGAAGCCATTTTAATTTGGGTCGTGAGATTATTCCACAGATTGGGACCAGACACTTCAAAGGCTCTATTGACCCTTGTTTTCAAGCGGGTTCTGGGAATCTTACGGAGGAATTTGTTTCCCAATCTAAGTCCTCGCTTAGGAGTGTAAGAGTGGAGTAAGTCCGTCAGATAAAATAGTGCTAGATTATTTGAGGATTATAGACAAGTAATAAGATTTTATATTCAATTCTATACTGAACAGGCAGCCAATGTAGAGATCTCAGTTAGGGGGTAACATTTTTTTTTACATCCCTTAAGGAATCTAGCTGCTGCATTTTGAACTACTTGTAAATGAGAAATTTGAGTCTTCGAAGCACCATAATATAGAAAATTGCAATAATCCTGCTGAGATGTAATGAAGGCGTGGAAAGTTCAAAAGGCTGTGATTGAATTAAATAAATGTGAGTTACTGAAGCATAAGTGAGCCCTGGATTATGACAATGTTAAATTTATGGTGTTTATATCATGCTTGCCTTTTGAAATGTTTTGTTTTTTTTGTTTTTATATTGGCCATTCTTGGTTTTCACGAAAGCATTAAGCAGCAATGTTTTGAACATTCATCAAACAAATCAAATCAAATCAAATCACTTTGTCACAAATTAATGATCAGCATATTAGAATGAATAATACCAAACTTTTGACAGACAGCGTATAATCATGTATAATCATACATGATTAATATAAATAGGATCACGAATTTTGACTTAGGCTATAATTTTCATTTTCTGTTTAGAATGTTGCTGTATGTTGCCCTACCCCACCCATTCAGTATTCATTTTATTTGTGCAGGCCTTTAAATTTATTTGTAAAGGTCTTTAATTAAAAACCCTGCAGGTACCCTGTATTCATACATGAATACGTACTATGCATTATTTTAACAATCATATTTTATTCTTACAGCTAATACACATACTTTCTCATATAGCATTACCATCCTTTATTTGAGATATTTTGTGACATTACAAAAGTGCACTTAGAAATATGGGTTTTTGCATTAGGATAGGTGGTATATTAAGAAGTAGGCAGATATCATGTTTATTTCTTCATAATTACAATGCTCAGAATTAATTGTAGCAATAAAAATACATTTCTGCCATGTGTGCTGATTTATATTGTGGTGTAATTAAACTAACATCTTTCTGCAATGATGAAAACAAAAAGTAGAACTGTACAAAGAACATAACTAACTGGGACTGGACCATCGACAATGTCTATGGTTTTAATATAAACATTTTTTTAGTTTTTGTAAATGAATGCTTGAATTTTTCTTTTAAGATAATATTGTTGACATATATCAGTGTCTTTACAAACTGCATATATATGATTATATACTCTGTTCGCTTATTATTAAATTCAGAAAGTTCAATGGAATTATGTTTAAAATAGATCAATTTGCTATAAGTTGTAGTTTTGATTTTGACATTTATTTGATACATTTCAAAATCAAAGTTCATACTATTGAGCCCATTTCATAAACTACTTGATGGTTTATCATGAAGCTTAATTCAGTACTGACAAATCGTAAATGGTCGTGAGTGAATAAACAAAAATTACAAGAAAAGAAAGCTTCTGAATTTGAAGGTTTATTCATTTTTACTGTTTCAGAGATGTACATGGTATGTTACGTTTTTCACTCAGCTGCCTCTTTGCCCTTGAAAAAAAGAGAGTGAGCAAATACATGATTAGTATAAAAGAGAAAACACAAGGTAGTTAAGTTTGAAAAAATATGCATCAGAAAAATAAATTACCTTTCCAGCATCACGGCTCTTGGCTCTGAGCTTGTTGACCTGAGACTCAGCAATGTCTGCACGCTCCTCAGCCTCCTCCAGCTCATGCTGCACCTTCCTCAACTTGGAAAGGTGAGTATTGGCTTGTTCCTCCTGCAAATCCACACACAATTATATCAGCAGCAGAAGATCTCAAATGTGTAGAAGGTGTTTCTAGTTCTTAAATGAGGTACTCACAGCTTCTTCAGACTGCCTCTTGTAAGCCTTGACCTTCAGCTGAAGCTTGTCAACCAGATCCTGCAGTCTGTTGAGGTTCTTCTTATCCTCCTCAGTCTGCAATCAATGATTGCACATAATCAATGTACATCAGACAAAACATAATCAGATTAATGTGAAATGAACTTTTTTGTGTGTACCTGGTAGGTGAGCTCCTTGACTCTCCTCTCATATTTGCGGACACCTTTAACAGCATCAGCTCCACGTCTCTGCTCTGCCTCAACTTCAGCCTCAAGCTCACGGACCAATGTTTAGATATATTTAGACACTGGATAATGTCCACTTCAAGACTATAAACATCAGAATAAAGGAGAACATCAGAATAAAGGCAATCTTACTCTGGACTCCAGTTTCTGGAGTTGTTTCTTTCCTCCCTTCATGGCCAGATTCTCAGCCTCATCCAGACGGTGCTGCAGGTCCTTCACTGTCACCTCCAGATTCTTCTTCATCCTCTCAAGGTGAGCACTGGTGTCCTGCTCCTTCTTGAGTTCTTCTGCCATCATTGCAGCCTTGCAATAATATAGATATATATTAAATATACATTTTTAAGTACACAAGTCTTTGTGAATCATTAGGCAGCTACTGCTTCTCACATCAGTGATGGCCTTCTTGGCCTTCTCTTCTGCATTCCTGGCTTCCTGTACAGTGTCGTCAACTTCACTCTGGATCTGAACAAGGTCAGCCTCAAGCTTCTTCTTGGTGTTCAGGAGACTTGTGTTCTGCAACATGTAAAGCAACAGTATGAACATTTTAAAAGAGGCTCTCAGTTTCCTTAATTTCTTTGTAAAAAACAGTATGCTGTTACCTGAGAGTGCAGCAGCCCAACACGCTCACTGGCGTCCACCAGCTCTTGTTCAGCCACTTTGCGGCCTCTCTCTGTCTGCTCCAGAGCAGCTCTCAGCTCCTCAATCTCAGCTTGCATCAGAGTGTTTCTGCGCTCCACCATTGCCACCTGCTCCTTCATGTCTTCCTGTCCTCTCAGAGCATCGTCAAGGTGCAGCTGGGCATCCTGAACATAACAATACCATTACAATAAGCTTTAGTAAACACAGGTAAGATTATATAAGCATATTAATGTACCTCAAAGCCAAAGCGAAGTCACATACCTTAAGTTGTCCCTGAACGTTCCTGAGCTGTTTCTGGGCCTCAGAAGCCTGGCGATTGGCGTGGCTCAGCTGAATCTCCATCTCATTGAGGTCTCCCTCCATCTTCTTCTTGATTCTCAGGGCATCATTCCTGCTCCTGACCTCAGAGTCTAGAGTGCTCTGCATGGATTCAATGACTCTCTGGCTGTTCCTCTTGATCTGTTCCATCTCCTCATCCTTCTCTGCAAGCTTCCTGTCAATCTCACCCTTGATCTGGTTAAGCTCAAGCTGGACACGAAGAATCTTGGACTCCTCATGCTCCAGGGTGCCCTATGAAAAATAAAAACAAAATTTAAATTTTAGAATCAAAATATGCATTAATAGCACAGTATAATGGTTCTAGACAGAATTACAAAATAAACTCCAGATACTCACTTCAGCCTCCTCCAGGGCGGTCTGAATCCCTGCCTTTTCAGTCTCCACTGCCTTCTTGGCCTTTTCCAGCTCATGGATGCTCTTACCAGTTTCACCCAACTGCTCTGTCAGATCTGAAATCTCCTCTGTAGAAAGGAAAAATATCATCTGTATCATTATTCGCATTCATTGATCATATATATTTACCTTTTAATGTTTCAATCTTACGCTGCAGATTCTTGTTCTCTCTCTTGAGGGTCTCCAGCTGATCCAGACTCTCCTCATAGGAGTTCTTCATCTTGAACAGCTCAGTGCTGAGTGAACGAGCCTCTTTCTGGGCACCTTCCAGCTCTGCCTGACCTTCCTCATATTTCTGCTTCCATTCTGCCAGGACCTTTAATGGAGACATATTAAGATCAGGTTTGTTTATCTTGTAGCATGCTGAAACAATGGCCACACAACTGTTTTGAAAAGAAAATCTTATTACAATATGACTTTTTTTTTACCTTGTCAAAGTTCCTCTGCTTCTTGTCAAGGTTGGCAGCCAAGGAATTGGCTCTCTCCACATCAATCATGAGATCCTCCACCTCACCCTGGAGTCTCTGTTTGGTCTTCTCCAGAGATGCACATTTGGAGTTTACAGCCTCAATTTGTTCTTCTGCCTCTTGCAGACGCTGAGCCAGCTTCTTCCTGTAATGCATTTGTAAACAACAGTTTTAACATGAAAGACTTTTCCATATGGACACATAGTAGCTCTTGTGATGTACATACTTGGACTCTTCAAGCTCCTCAGTGCGCTGGATGGCATCAGTTTCATATTTGGTTCTCCACTGTGCAACTTCACTGTTGGCCTTTGACATTCCCCGCTGCAGCTCAGCCTTTGCCTCCTGCTCTTCCTCAAACTGCTCACGGAGCAGGTCACAGTCATGACGGGCTGATTGCACAGCATGGGCCAGTGCGTTCTTAGCCTAGGAGACAAAGCCACATAAAATTAGGTTTGTTGCCTAGTAAGTGGAAATTATCTTTTACCTTAATTCTAAATTATCTAAATTACCTTAACCTCCTCTTCAATCTGCCTCTTAAGCTCCTCAATTTGCTGAGTGATAGCTTGTTTGCCTCTGGTGAGCTGAGAAACCAGACCTTCTTTCTCTTCCAGCTGACGGCCAAACTCACCTTTAGAGATTTACATTTACAAAAACATTGGTAAGATATAAGGATGGTGGAGAAAATGGTATATATCTACATTAATGAAAGGAAGAAGTAATGTTTTTCTATAGTGTAGTGGTAGTTCTCTCCAGTGGATAAACTACTTGGACTTGAACTTAGGCATTTTGGTAGTGAAGGAAAATATTTTTATGTAATTTTGAGACTTTGTTTCCATTGTTACCATTTTCAGTTTGAAGTCTTGCTCTTTGAGCACTGAGGTCGTTTATCTGGCGAAGGTTCTCGTCATTCTTGGACTTAATTTCACTTAGTTGGTCCTCAAGGGTACGGCACATCTTCTCAAGATTGGCCTGTAAACAACAAAATCATTTGTTTCTTAAGAATCTTTACCATATTTTATACATTTCCTTGAAAAGATTTAAGAACCAATTGTCAAACCTTTGCTTTGGCAACAACCTCCATGTTGCTGGAGAGATCATCAATCTCCATTTTGTATTCACTCTTCTCTTTCTCAAGCTTCTGCTTGACACGCTGGAGGTTGTCGATTTGCTCTCCCAGCTCGGCCACACTGTCTGCCTGCTTCTTACGGAGGGCAGCAGCAGTAGCTTCATGCTGGAGGGTGGACTCTTCAAGATCACGACGCAGCTTCTGGAATTCAGCTTCACGCTTCTTATTCATCTCGATCTGAGCAGAAGTGGCTCCTCCAGCCTCCTCCAGTCTCTCACTGATCTCCTCAAGTTCCCTGGAGAGATCAGCTCTCTGCTTCTCAACCTTGGCACGTGCAGTTATTAAATGTATAATTAGTTGTTAGTAATATTTTTAAAGGTTAATTTTTTAATGAGTTTTTTTTTTTTTGGTTTTTGTATTTTTTCTTTATAGTAAATAAAAAAACCTGGTTGTTGTAAATATAAGTAAATCTTAAATATTTTTCAAGATACTTTTTTGCCATAGAGAGGAACAATTTTTATTGATTGTTCATTAACATTCTGAAATCATGTGGGGTAGGAATCACTGGTATAAATATTTCCACTGATAAAAGGTTTATACTAACTGAAATGATCTTTTTTTATTGTTTGTTATTTTGTGGGACTCTCTCCTCATCAGGTAACCACGGCAGACAGCCTGAGTCATTGTGACCAGAGCAGCCAGTTTCTCATCACGCATCTCCTCAAGAGTACCCAGAAGACCAGCTTTGAAGAACACCTGAATATATAATAAATAATAAGACAGTGATTTAAACAGAATAATCTCATACAATAAATCATGATCATTAAATGTTTTAAATGCTGTTAAGTAGAATATGAACCTTCGTGTGTCCAAAATCTGTACTGGTCGTGATCAACATCTATGGATCCAGGAGTTTCTCAGAAGCCTTCCTTGTTGTCAATAAACTGTCCCTCTGGGATTACACTGGCATTCGGCACTTTGTATCTGGTTTGAAGGTCAATCATAATGCTTCATATCCTCTAATTAAGAGCCTCATAACAGTAAATGGTGTTTTCATGTGGTCCCTGTTACCTCTGCTTGAAGTCACCATAGAGGATTCTGCTGGGAAGCCTTTCTGCAGATTCTGATGCCCTCCAGCACACCGTTACATCTCAGCTGGTGGATAACCAGGTGGTTCTCCATGAGACCTATAAAGGACAGTTTAGATCATGAGCTTGGCAAATTAATAAAAGCCATTAAATGCTGTTTTAATGACAGAGTATCTGTAATCGCTTTATAACTTTACCTGGAATCTTGGACTCATTGGGAATCAGACAGCGCACAAAGTGAGGGTGAGTGCTCCTCAAGTTGGTCATGAGCTTGCCCAAGTTTTCCTATTTAATCATGAAAAGTTACAGCTTTCTTAGTCACATTTTCTGACTTGTTGATATATAATTTCTCTGACTTAGAGTCAAGCAAGCTGATGTACAGTCACTGCTTTCAGTTGCATCATTATTCAGATTTGGTCTCAAACAAAGACATACTCAAACTGTGAAGACACAGTCTGCATGGAACCACCCTTCTTCTTGCCTCCCTTCTTTCCACCACCAGTCTCTATTCAGATAAAGATACAAATGAACACAAATAAATGCAAAAACAAGAAAGAAAGAGCAAAACCGAATCAAAGGATGGTTAAATTAATGTCCATAATTGAATTAGTAACATTAAATTTTTTTCCTCCTTACCCTCAACAACAGGTGGGTAGAGAGTTGCCAGCAGTTTGACAGAAGACTTCTGGTAAAGCTGCACAACAGACTCGTTCAGTGGATCCTTGTTCTTGTCCAACCAGCCAGAAATGTTGTAGTCCACAGTTCCAGCGTAGTGGACCAGGGAGAAGTGGGCCTCAGCCTTGCCTTTGGCAGGCTTTGGTTTCTGGAAAGCATTGCACTTGCCAAGATGCTGATCATACAGCTTGTTCTTGAAGGAAGTGTCTGTAGCCTTGGGGAACATGCACTCCTCTTCAAGGATGGAGAAGATACCCATGGGCTGTTTATAAAAGAATGCTGTTTATTACTAAAACTTGATAATTTTGAGAATGGAAAATGGAAACTGATACTTTCATAAATCAGTAAAAAAAACCTTCTCAATGAGCTCAATGCAAGCAGCCAAGTCCATGCCAAAGTCAATGAACTCCCAAACAATGCCCTCCTTCTTGTACTCCTCTTGTTCCAGCACAAACATGTGGTGGTTGAAAAACTGTTGCAGTTTCTCATTAGTGAAGTTGATGCACAGCTGTTCCATGCTGTTGAACTGGAGAAAGAAACAGGATCATTTATTAGCGGCTGAATGTGACTCTATTTTCCATAAAGAGAGACAAACTTAAAAGATTCTTACATCAAAGATCTCAAAGCCAGCAATATCCAGCACACCAATGAAGAAATTTCTTTGCTGTTTTGTGTCCAACATCTGGTTGATACGAACGACCATCCACAAGAACATCCTCTCATAGATAGATTTGCACAAGGCACTAACAGAGTTGTACACCTGTAAGAATAGACTGAATTTTTATTCAGTACTTTCTCATTTGCGATAATTAGTCAGATTCAATCATGATTTTCAGGCTGAACACAAAGCACATGATGGAGATAGGTTATTACATATATTACTACAGTGGTTCTCAATTCCAGTCCTCACGTCCCCCTGCTCTGCACATTTTGCATGTTTCTCTTATGGCTTCAGACGTTTGTTCTATTCGAACGTAAGTGCCCTGCGAAGTGGACATCACAGGATATTCCGCCATGATTCCAGTTCAAAGCGAACGTATATGTTCCATTCAAAGTGCATTGAAGTGTGCAAGATGTGCATTTAAATTTGTATTTATTTACAGAGGTATATGATGTCACACTTGTCCGTGTGTGAAGACATTGCGCAGTGCAAATCCGTGAATGAATGTTCCGAAGTGAGGTAAACTTCAACAGATTTTCCCTGCTCAGGGAGTACTGAGTAGGGAGCAATGAACACTATGTAGGGACCATGTCAATGGAAACAGTTCATGCACGGATCTCACTTCTGTCGAGCTGATTATCTAAGTCAGGTGTGTTAATAAAGAGAGACATGCAAAATATGCAGAGCTGGGGGGCGCGAGGACTGGAATTGAGAACCACTGCATTACTACACACCTGTGGCACAGTTTGGCCTTTGGTCACAAACTCATTGCCGACTTTTACTCTGGGGTAGCACAAAGCCTTCAGCATATCAGCAGAGTTCAAACCCAGAAGGTAGGAGATTTTGTCAGCCTCTGCCATGTAAAAGTAGCAAAAAAAAAACGACATTTTTTTTAAGATATATAGAAACCTTGATCTCTCAATCCAAGCACAGCATGCAATCACACACACTGGTATTTAGTCTCACCCTCTGTGCCATCAGGCTCAGCCTGCTCCTCACGCTGCTTCTGCTTGAACTTCATGTTACCATGATGAAGCACAGCTCCAGTGAACTTGTAGATGCCCATCTTCTCCTCAGCACTGAAGCCCAGAATGTCAATAGCAGTCTGGAAATTTCAGAAAAGAATAAGCTCTATGATCAGCCATATTTATATTGAATTTGATATTTCAAAAAACCGCATTGACTCACATCAGTAGCAACCAGCTCCTCTTTATCATCAATGCTTGCCACTGTGATCTGACCCTGACTGCACATGGGGAAGTCATAAGGGTTGGTGGTGATAAGCGTCATTTCTGTAAAATACGCAGAGCATTTATTACATAGAATTGTACAATATTATCTGTGCAATATAGTAAATATTAAATCAAATATGTGCATCTACCGATCAGCTCAGGCTTATGGTTGGTCATCATCTGGTAGAAGATGTGGTAGCCTCTCTCGTCTGGAAGCTGGAATGTCACTCTAGACTTTTCCAGCAGATCTGTTGAGAGAATGCACTTGAGTCACAATCATCTGAAGCGTGACAGACAAATGTGCAGAATGGATAAATTAAATCATGTCCACCTACATGTCTCAATATCAGCACTAGCCAGTTTTCCTGATGTGCCGAAATGAATTCTGATGAATTTACCCTGTTTAAATAAAATTTATATTTGAGTTTCTGTACTGTATTACTAAAATAACAATAACAACAACAACAACAACCTCAACAAAGCTAAGCTAAATATTTCTTAATTATGTCTGAATATAAAAATAGCTTGACTTACAAAACGAGAGGAGTTGTCATTTCTCACAGTCTTGGCATTACCATAAGCCTCAAGCAGAGGGTTGGCTGCAATGATCTGATCCTCAAGAGAGCCCTGTGATATGTGAAGAAGTTTCATTAATTTTCTTTTTCTTATCTGAACACTTTTTGTAGGCATTTCACAAACTCACATATCATATATTGAGTGAGATTTTTGTAAAGCTATCTTTCAGAATAATGACTTATATCTCATACCTGCATTTTGCCAGGAGTCTGCTCTTTCTTCTTGTCACCATGTACTGCAACTGTGGCAAAGTACTGGATGACACGTTTGGTGTTCACAGTCTTTCCAGCACCAGATTCTCCACTGGTTTATGAGAAGAGAAATGATTATAAGAAATGTAGAAGTTTCACAAGACCAAAATATAACTGCTCTCAACATCTCTAACAGTAGGCTAGATACATACGTAATCAGGACAGACTGGTTCTCTCTGTCTGTAAATGAAAAGGCAATAATGTTTCAGCGATTGTTTTATTGAAAAAATATATGAATGTGAATTTGACATATTAAAATCAACTTATAATAATTCAGATCACATAAATCAGATCTTACCAGTCAGCATGGCCTGATAGGCGTTGTCAGAGACAGAGAAGATGTGGGGTGGGGCCTCCATACGCTTCTTGCCTCTGTAGGCAGCCACCACTTCTGCATCATACACTGGGAGCCACTTGTAGGGTTCACAGTAGCGCAAAACAGCCCAGAGTAGGTCTGAAAGAGCAGCAGAAGTGGTCAGATTGCAACAACACTGACAAATGAACTTAAATGCTGTTTTACTTTGCTCCAGGACTTACGTAGATCATCCATGCGGCATAACGCTCTTTGAGGTTATACAGCACAGAGGGTTCATTGAGATGGGTCATCATGGCCATGTCCTCAATCTTGTCAAACTTGGGAGGATTCATTGGATGGACGTCATCCTCCTTTGCAACTCTCTCCTATAAATTTGATCCATTAAATTTGAAAATTCAGAAAAATATGTAAGATTAAATAAGTAAAAGTTTTTGTGGAATGTTGAAATTTCACCTCTTTAGTGTCATTCACAATGACAGTGACTTTGCCACCGTCTCTGCTCTTGATCGTTCCCTTGACGTACAGCTCTTTATAGTCATGTGAATTGTATTTTGTTTTGTACTGTTTGATAAAAGTCTTTGACAGTAATTTCTCCTTCTCAGGCTTACGGAGGTAAATGGCAGCCTTGCCATAAATGGCCATCTCCGCGTCCGTACTCATGGTGGCGGCTTACTGCAGTGAAGAGAGGATCATTTTATTTTATTTCTTATTTACAATACAACCTCATCACTGTACACTTTTTTCCATATTGGCAATTAATTTGCACTACTACTTGTTAAAAATAACTGTCCATGAACTAGAAATGAGAAATTGCTGTTCATTTATTAACAACATAAATATTGTTTACCTTTTTCCTTCCCACTAGTGATGTTTTTCCAGCAGCCCTGCAATAGATTTAAAAGTCATGTGACCTTTCCGTTTTCTGTTTTCCTCTAATTTAATTACCAAAAAAAATATTATTACCATACATTTATGTGAAACGCTTTTCATATCTCTACATTTAGTAATACTGAAAAAAATGTGAATGCAAATATCCAGAGCATTTGATAGTCATCCATTTCTCCATTTTTTATCTAATAAATAGTGTATTTGTTACAACCAATCAATGACAAACAGTAGAGCTATCAGTAATGTTCTCACCACAGTCCCGAACTCAGCTTCCTCCTGAACAGTCTTCAGGGCTTATCCTTACCGCCTTATATTTGATTTGTTCTGCTACCCAAGCAGAAGCTAAATATGGCTATGTAATGTCTAATATGGAACAAATGGGAGTCAAGGAATTGATCAGCTGAAACACTTGGCACTGACAATCATTCTGAATATGGAATGACTTACTGTACTGCATATGATATTTTTCGTCCAGAACATAAATTTTGTACTTGTGTTTCACTGTTTTGTTTGTGAAGATTAGATGAATGTAAAGTTTAGATACATATGATACTTTTGTTTGACAAATCAATTTAATTGATGTAACTGATTAATTCTGATGACATTCAAAACCCATTCAAAAGAAGCATGCAGTGTCAACAGATGTATTATGATACACCAGTCAGCATGAACCAAGACTGGCTTAGACACGTGGATTAGTTCTTATTTGAGGAGACATATGTAGAACAGTTTGGCTTTGTCATCACTGCTGCATAATGGATTTTTTCCGATTTCAAGATTAGTGTTTGTAATGAAGAAAAACCTCAGAAATAAAAGTTATTTATGCTGAGGGATGTTATAGAAATAGGTATAGAAATTTCATGTTCGGAACTAGTCTCAATATTAAAGGCACAATATGTCATTTTTCGCCGCTAGAGGGCGTGCATTCAAAATAAACAAAGAGCAGGTAGTTTGATGACACCGTGACTTCATGGGAGTTCATGGATGAGCTAATGATTTATTAACATAGTAGAATGAAGCAGAGAGAGGCTGAAAGCCGTCGAAGTGAAACGAGGCCTCTGAGTGAGTGCGACACATGGCTCGAAAGCAGAGGAGCTTTTATTATGCTACAGTTGACCACTTCTGCTCCTTCTGGTCGTGTGTATGTGGGGAAAAAAGCAGTGATGTTTTATCATACTAGATACATTTGAAAGTTCTGTTATAACACTACTCTGTGTTGTCATCACTGGTCTATTAAAACGCACAACATATTAAAGCAACTTTGGTGTTTCCATATGTTTTCTACAAAGCCGGAAATCGAGGGGTTTTGACATCATTGGCAGGCGACACTATGACACTATGGATACGGTCCGTGTCACTAGTTAAAACTGCTTATTTCTCTGGATTTAAACATTCAGATCATTGAGGCTTCACTCTCCATCCCAGTAGGTGGCGTAAATGCACCTGAAGCTGGTTTGCCAACCACCAATAAACACAAAAGAAGAAGAAGGTGATTTAAACATTCTTTGAAACATTTGGGATAATGTAAGTACACAAGTCAGCTAAATATAACACTGTTCTAGTGGTTTTGGGATATTTTAATAAAAAATCTTATATATTATGCCTTTAATTATTTTGTGATATTTTTAAGTACATTGTATTTAACAACAAAGAGACCTGAAGATGTTGACCGTGTTATGTTGACAATGACTTGTAACCAATTAGTCTCAAGGTTATAAGCACATTATCACATTAACTATGTTCCACTAACAGTTGACAACATAGTGTACAAATACCTAATTTTTAACAGCATATCCATTGTTTAATCATTGTAAACCATTTTCACAAACGTTTGTGAATTGTTTTGCTGAAAATATGTGTGCAATATATATACCATATTACCACTTTGATATTTTGTTATGTGACTGAAAAAAAAAATTCTTATGTCAAGAAAAGTAATCACCTAAACATACATCCCCCAGAAACATATGTGTGACACGTTTTTATGGCCTCATTCATGCAGAAACTGACATCAACACTAGCATAACATTTGCCTAATATTTAATAGCAGGGCAAATGAGTGTAGCCCTGAGACCTGCACATTCTCAGCATGCATAGCTTTTAGTAGGTTAGGGCTGTAGGAAGTGTGTAAAAGAGACATAAGCTAAGTTAGGCAACCAATTAAAAGGCAACCAAAATGAAACTTTACTTTGCACATGCTGTAAAGGAAACTGAATTATTTACTTGCAATGGAGGTGATCATAATATATATATATATATATATATATATATATATATATATATAATATATATATATATATATATATATATATATATATATATAATATGAAGCCTGATTGTCAGGTCATAAATTCAAATAATAATCAATCAGCCTTCATATTACTTCATATAATGTGATTAAAACTGGCAAAAACAAGTTTTAACGCTTTAATATCTGATTTTTTGAACTTCTTAACATACTTAAAATGTACAGTATATTAAGTGAAACATTGCCAAAAATAAAAATACATAATATTGAATAAATAAATAAATAAATCATGAACCACAAATCTCTATATGTAAATAACAGATACTTTCACACATTAATGCTGTGCATGTAACACTGAAATGTGAACATGTTGACAAACTAAACTTTTACTGTGTCATAAATCTTCAATCACTCGTTACACTTGTTCATACCACAGGCGGTGGAGAGTGATCCCCGCAGAGCTCCCAGCCATTCTCACCATGTCAACACCCTCCTCCCTCCTGAATAGCTTTAGACTTGTCATGTAATTGGAGACACCCTGGACCATATTTTTGGCATGGACACTATGTGTGCACTCAGTAAGTTAAATGATGGTCTCAAGTGGCGGTTCTACATGCCGCTGTGTTATATGGTGTATATTTACAGGCCCAGTTCCAGCCCTTAATTTAATCTGGCATGTACTACCAGCAGTCATCATAACCATTTTAATATGTTCAGCCTCTGTAAAATACAACCAGTGATGCATTAATTAGCCTTAACTGACTCATTGATACAGGAAGTAAAGACAATCTTACTGTCAGTTTTTTATTACAAGTTTATATTATTATTATTATTATTATTATTATTATTATTATTTTATATTTGTGTGTGTGTGTGTGTTATTTGCACACTATATCCAGGTCAGAGTCTAATACATAAAAAACATATGCTAGTGTTATAACCAAACTTGTAACCAGATGTGCTCCTCTGAAGAGCTTTAGAATGGGGTAAATGCTTGATTATCAATCAAAAAAAAAAACACACACTTCTTACTTTTCAAAGCATTTTGTCATATTATGGATGCTAAAAAGGTATTGTGTTGGTATTTCTGAAACTGAGGATACATCCTCAGGCCAGCTTATATTAGAGATATAACTGAATCATACAAAGGTAATAGAACAAGGGAAAATACTGAGCATTTGGCAAAACACACTGCTATTTTTTTTACTGTGCATAGAATACCTGAGACATGTCATTTGAAGACTGCTCATGAGTATGTGATGAAAGCTGTGGAACACATACAAAAATAGTCAGGGTACAACGGTAAGGAGAAACCTGCCTTTACACTTTTGGTCACCCAAAGAAGGAAACCAAATAAGGAAGGTTTTGCGTTTCATGAATGACAGTGTCATGACCGGCAACGTAAGCAGTATGGTAGTATGAAGTTAAAAGCTCAGAGAATCTGGTGTCAGCTCTACGGCTTTAAATACCAGGCAGCACCATCTTCATATTTCAAATCAGCAACAAAATTTGAGATGAACTGCCTAAGGAATGTTGTTTCTTATGCTCAAGTAGCATTTAAAAAGCTTATTTTTCAGGCTAGACCAGCAGGCAATGTGCATGCGCAGTCATAACGTGCTTAAGACAGCGCATACGCATTGACAGGTCTTGTCTCAGGTTTCTATGGGAACCAGAGCTTCTAACAGCTGCTGCAGTGACACAATCAGCGATGGCCTCTTTGATTTTGAAGGTAGGATTATCCGCCATATTGTGCATTGCAGTTTCTCCCATTCATTCTCCCGTCTTTGTATTTCTATAGTCTTTGGTTGCTTCTGAGTCTGAACGAGAGCAATTGAAATGACCAAAATGCTGCATCTCGCAACAATAATGATGCCGAATAGGTAGAGCTCAGCTCATGTAGTTTAGCATATTTGCAGCAAAGAAAGAAATGTACACTTTACCATTATTTGACAACTGACCCACGTTTTAGTTTTGTGGTATATTTTACACTTTGAACAATTTACTTAATTTACTTGTGAATTTTGTATTATTTATTTTTATTATTGTTGTTCTTCTTTTAAATAAAAATGACTTCATTATGTTTGAGTCATGTCATGCACTTCTTTAAAAAATTTAAAACAAACAAAAATTTTGCAGTATTGTTTAGGCCTCATTTGCCTCACGTCAGCAAATATCCAGAGCTGAATTCCAGAGCAAATCTGAATCCCATACATTTTGGGTTATTTAGAAATCCCAGCTGGGATTTTAGGTTCCGGATCCCCCTCCCACATAGGGCCCTTGAAATTGTCCAAACTTCTCCACATGCACAAATTATGATAGGGATACTTTATTACAAAATATAAAATTTTTATTCACAAATTTGTCTCTCTTTGAACAAATGCTGCACATTCATTCATTTATGAATTTCACAGACACGTTGAAAGGTATTTGTTTGTGGATAGTAAAATATATTTGTGAATTTTTCTAATGGATGGTTAGATATGCACACATTAATCAATAGCACTGGGGCTTATTCACTGGTAGTTTGTGTGTTGGTTGTGAAATGCTGAAAACTGCACAAAGAAAGTGTCAATATCCAAATAAATCAAATAGGATTGATTGAAAAAGATGCCAATGAATGCACGCGTGCCACTTGATCCACAAATGCATATCTTCCTTGTTGAATGTGCAAATTCTGACACACTAATGCAAAAGAAAACATCTGCATTCACAAACGTACAAATCACTGCATGTTCATGTAATTCTGAATTTCACAGACAGGCAGTTTGGTTGTGGATAGTGAGATACATTTGCAATATTAATCAAATTCATAGATAATTGTGCATGCATTTGTAAGTAAATTTGAGACTTATTTCACCCCATTTACATCTCATTCGTGAATGAAATGAATGAGAGTGTACCATGTTGGTCATTTAGCATGTGAGTCAATCTCGTTCAGCAATCAGCAGAAAGCGGATGCAATAAAGCGCAGTTATAGGTAGGCTACTGTGCACATACGCTTGTTTATATATTCATATTTTAACATGGAACATTACTCCACAACACATTTACAGTTTTTTTACGATCACTACGACAATTTTTTTCAAAAATTAACAATTTTCCTAAACTCTTAAAACAGTTAGCCCAACATCAGTCTGTGTAGACTATACAATTAACACATTTCTTGTTGCTTTGACACAAAATGCATACAGTTAACACAAATTTAAAAGGCTTGAACTTCTTTTACACACAAGCTCAACCAAAACAATGTAATTTTACTGCCAAATTTTCAAATGCTTTTTTACTATTGTACTTTTTTTTTTCTAATGTCCTGTTGCTAATAAAGCCTTTATTGCAGCAATTCTGTCTGTCTTCACACAAGGTATCATTCTCAAAACAGATTTATTAAAATAGCTTTTCAAAATCAAAAGGATTATCCTAGCATTATACAATACAATCCCCAGTATGAAGCCCCACTTTTTTTTTTTTAATTTAAATTGTAGCCTGAAAAAGTGAGAAAGAGCGAGCTGGAAAATCTTATCTCTCCTTAGTCAGTCAGTACTTGCTGGTTACATAGGAGTAATCATCTTAGACATATTCTTATACAGCACAAATTATGTATTGCATAATTGTTTTTAAACCAAAGTAACAGCCAAACTGATCTATTAAGCATATTACTGTTGCTGTAGTCTTTTGGTAATGGTTCATAATATGATAAATATTCCCTTGCAAAGCCAGTATTTACAAATGCTTCTAATGTTAGCCATCAAAAACAAACAGTTAATTAAACCCATTCATTCCTTTTTTGACACATATATTCACATATACATATTAAATAAGACAGGCTGTGTCTAACCAGTAACTAGGTCTATAAGTTACTGGTTATGCATTGCCCGTCTGATTTTGCAGATAACTGTTTGTCCATCATGTGAATAGGGATGACAGTCTCTCCAGGGAGACTGCTAGAGCCAGCTAATGGGGCCTCAACTGAGAGAATACCATCTGAAGACAGCATGGAGCTGATCTGTTTTAGGTCCTAGTCAGCCGGAAGCCTAATGAATGACACAAGAAAAAATTAAATCAGCCTTGAGTAATCATGGAGTAACACTGTATGTTCTGTACAGCTGTAAACGTGTAAAAAAAAATAAAAAAAAAATAAAAAAAAAAATAAATTGTGATGACCCTCAGTTTTTGAGAAATAACATTTTGTTATTATTTTTTAAATACAAGAGAAATTATTATGACAAGTTAAATGGAAAAAAAAAAAGCTCTTACTTGTATTTTCTTGTAAAGCTTCTTGAGATCCATCGGTGATGCTCCTGCCTTTCCTCATGATTACTTATAAAAGAAAACAGACATAGAAGAACGTGCCATTGAAGTATTTAGGAAATGTGATCTGCAGCATGTAATGTCATTGCATAAGCCATTTATTTTTACATAAATACATGGTGCTTTATACATGTTACAGGTGGAATAAAGACAGACATATCAAGGTCATCATACCTGTAATCTCCAAATATCCCTCCTTGGATTTGATGTTTATCTCCTCTGGAGAAAATGGACTGACATCTAGACAGATTTTCCAGTTTTGCCGTCCTTTCGTTTGTTTACACACAGATTCAGAATTGCATCCTTCTGATCCAGTACATGATTTAGATGTAACCTCCATGCACAAAGAGCTGAAGAGAGGTAAACGCATTGATCCTGGCCAGGTCGATGTCCCTAATCTTTTCCTTGCTGATTCTATCCAGCTAACCTCAACTGGTTCAAGGAAATTGGGGAGGTCAATGTTTTGGTTGAAAAGATTTTGTCTCTTCTCCTGAAAAGGTTCCCAGCAACCATTTTTTTGAAACAAAGGACGAGGCATCTTTAAACAATTTCATAACTGAAAAACACTGTTGGAGTTTCCAATACCTGATGCTTATGCAGCCAGAGTAAATTTGATTTGCCAACTTGTGAAATGCTACAAAAATTTGCCACTCACTTCTTTTATACGGTTCTTGTCTATTAAACCTTTATCCCAAATTATCCAGTTATCCGATCCCAAATGTCAACAAAGAGGCTTGGTAAATCTTTCAACCCTGTGTTACAATTTAACGTACACAGAATGATGCCATCCTTTCTGTATAAATAGAACTGAAGGGGTAATGGCAAATTCTTGGTGCATGACAATGGGTTCACTGGCAATAGCGTCACTGCATTAATGGCCTCTGTAATCTGGTCACATCGTGGTGCTCTTTCTTTCACCATAGTTACCAACTTTGTTGTACGACAGTATGTACTTTCAGCCTTTATCTCAACTCTAGAGAATTCTTTAGTCTTGTAAACAACATTTAAAGCCAGATATACCAAGATGCATTGCATAACACTAATAATTGCTCTGATTTTACTACCTGATTTTAAATTGAGAATGTGACAACAAAAATCCCACAAAGCCAGATATTTACTAACTTTCTTTAATGACAAATCATTAGGATTAAGCACTTTTACTTCATCATAAATGCTTGGGATACTTTCATACAGAAAAATCATGTGCGCAAAAACGTTCATCATCTTTTATTCCCTCTCCTTCTCTACTTTAACTGTGCATCTTATTTCATGAGTGACTTGGGATTGAAATGGGTTCATTTGAATGGGCTGGAGAAGAAGGGCTGACCTGTGATCAGTTAGAAAGGCACATAAAGAGAGGCTACAGCAGATATATAGTGGGAATGAGAACAGTGCAGCACAGAATACAACAAAAAGGGTTTTACGAGCACATTTCTTTTCCCAGTAGTAGAATGCTGATCGTAACCCTACAGTGCTTGTGTGGTCCCCCGGCTCAGTAGCACTGGATCAGTGGGAGTGTACTGAAATAAGTACATGAACAGGTAATATATTTATTTCAACATATACTGCAAATCACATTTCTTGGAGAGAGACTTATACACTATATAAAATATCCAAACATTTAAAGAAATATTTAAGTGAGTGTCTTTATAGTTTCTCACCAACAGTGCTAAAGTTTCTCAGGCAAAAGGATTTCCCCCAAACGGGTCTCCAAAAGCATCTGCAAGGGCAGCAGTCTGAGTGGCTGGAGTGCTCTGGGATAGAAAACAAGCAAATTCATACAGAAAAATTCAAAAGGTCAACAAATTTGCAATCCCAAAAACACAGTATCAATTGAAAACCCCAGGAGCGTCTTTTTGACACTATAAGCTTTTAGAATTTAAATTCAAAAGAACCTACTGTATTCATGGGAGGTGCTCCAAAAGGGATAGTTCCAAAAGTGTCATCAAAGAGGTTGGAGCCTGCTGTGGGTGCAGGGGCTGGATTAGGAGTGAAGGCAGCATCCAAAAGCCCTGTGGCTTGGGCCAGGGTCGGAGTCAGACCTGCTCCCTGAGGTACTCCCCGAGTAGGAGGAGACTGCTGAGGAGCAAGTTTGGAGGTCCCTGTACAAGGTGAGGAACTGTACTTATCAAACCAACAAAATGGCTTTGCTCTATACAGTCTATATACAGCTGTTAATAAATGAATACCATTTGAGTTAACTGAGATTTGGTTTATGTCGAAGTCATCATGATCTGCCACCTCCTGAGCCAAGCCAACCTTGCTGGAAAAGTAATGGTCAAATGAGCCATTGGTGCCCGGACCAGTTCCTTCTTCTGCTTTCTGGGGCTTAACCATCTGGAAATTTTTGAACATATCTTTTCCAGTCTTCTTCTCTTTCTCCCCTAGGGGGTCCAAAGCTGTAAAGGCGCTTTTGACCATTGGGGGATCTTCCTTCACAGGAGGACGGGGTGGAGGTCGAGGAGGAACTACAGCACTCTGCTGCATACCCATCATTGCATTAGGAGGCATCATGGGAGCAAATTGGTTTGCAAAAGGGCTTGCCACAGGACAAGAGGTGGACCAGGCACCACCAGGTGCTGCAGTTCCTGGTTGACCCCAGGCTTGAGTGACAGCTGGTGGACCAAAAGGGGAAACCCCTTGCTGCCCCCATGCGGGTGCAGGTAGGCCTCCAAAGGCAGGTGGTTGAGGAAAAGAGTTTGGCTGTACTGGAACTGTTACTTGAGGAACACCACCCTGAGGAGGAAACATTGTGGGAGTCTGACTCCACAGAGATGGAGCTGTCCCAGGAGTCTGAGTGACAGAAGTAGAGCCCAGAGACAATGACCCTACAGAAGACAGTAATTACATTAAATACAAACAACATCAAAAAAAAAAATTAAAGGATGTTTACCACGTTCGAAGTGACATGCAAAAATGTTCCATTTAAATTAGGTTGTCGAACAACCCAGGTGGCGCTAGGATAAGAAACTTAGGGGGAAAAGGTGTTCTTGCAATTTTACATGTGCTTGGTTTTATTTAAATTGTTAACATTTACTCAATTTTAAAAACATTGTCTTTGTAATATAACACTTACTATTTTTCTCACACAATTTAAATGGGCCTTTATATAGGACAAAAAAAAAATTCTTAAAGGTTTTAGACAGACAGACAGACAGACAGATAGATAGAATGCATTATACCAAGGGCATTGACGGTGGAGGATGTTGTGGTGTTGAATAAATCTGCTGGAATGGATGAGGTCTGATTTGAGGTCTGAGACTCATTCTGGGCTGGTGGAGCAAAAAGTTCAGCTCCAAACAGATTATTTCCAGGTGACTGTGGGGTCAAAATTAGTTTAAAATCATTTTAGTACTCTGCTCTTAAGCAACACTACGGTGCTAAACAAGATGTAGCATGCATTTAAAAAAAAAAAAAAAAAAAAAAAAAAAGAAAGGAGTTTAGTTTATAATTTATGTGATGAATTAGCTGAGAGAGAGATTTTTTTTATCACCAAAGTTTTGCCATAGGAAAACAAAAATGTATGTTAGGTTTGATATACATGTACATACTTGGTAGAACTTATACTTACCCTGCACATTTAAAGTGAGGCACAACAAAAATAAAATATACTGCCAATCTGATGATGTTCAATTAACTGTATTTCTGAGTAGAGCTCATAAAATGTCAGTTAGTCACAGTATTGCTTTCAGTGATTGCCATGACGTTGTTTACATGCATAATTTAATTCTGTTAAAATTTGGAAAGGAACATTTTAGTATGGATGCATAAGCCTTCTACTGTTAAGTAGTGAATAAGGACCACAGTCTATTAGCATACACTTAGTAGCTTTCTTAATGAGCAAAAAGTATATTATACATTTTTAAGACACTGACAATACAAGGACAACAATGCCATGTCCCACAACACAAGATAATGTGGCAGTTTCCATCCAATTTTTCCAATGTGCCAAAAAATACCTCCTTTAAACACCAAACACCTCCCAAAAATCATTAACCCGACTAACAGTGTTCTAAAAGACAAACTACAAGGACCGTTTCTAATGATAATAATTAAACCACCCATGCATGCTTTCAAGCCGCACAGCATGAAGGAGTGCAGACATCTATAAAGTAAAAAGTATTCTGTATTTTAATCATTTATAAATATACAATATACTATATATATATATATAATCATTTATACACATATATAAATCCTGCTGTAATGCCAAACAGCACAGTCCTTGTAGTCTCTCTCAGCATTTGGATGTGCAGTAATACAGGAGGAACTTTCTCAGTCAGAAAAAGTTTCTCCTGTCAAATGTTCACCTTCTCTCTCCTCCGCATGTATCCAGTTTTCGAGCTTTGAGGTGGGGGGCAAAGGACCATCAAGCCTCCATTTTGAACAGAATTTGGCAGGTTGGTTTGAAACCATTCCACTGATTTACTTGATCTATAACTAAGATGGGTTTGGAGAACAGGAGGACCTGATTTGTATAACCCATTTAAGATTGGTGGGTTGTTTATTGTGGCTCTCAAAAAAGGATTCTGGCTAAACGGGGAATTGCTGTCATTCAGATCGCTCAAAGGAAGCTGGTTTACTTTGCTTTCATGTGACAACTGGTCATTGGACAGTCCATTAACCTGCTGACTGTTTGAAGAGGAGTCTTCACTCAGGCTTTGCTGCAAATCTGGCCCATTCAAAAGGAAACTAGAAAGAGCTGACTCATTTTTGGAAGAGAACATGGAATCTGATTGATCATTCAAGGAAGAAAAGGGATCATCACTGAAGGGATCGGTACTATAAGTCAGGAAAAGATCTGATATGGATGAAACAGGTTTGTCATCTGGTGTATTGGAGAGACGGGATGGGTATGAGATGAAAGGATTTCCTTGTTTGCCATCAATCACAAAAGCAAAGTCAAGGAGCAGAACACTCTCAGGCTGGTTTTAGAAGGAAAAAAAGATGAGATGAGAGGTAGATTCTTTGAAAAATACTGAAAGAAAATATTTAGACAGTTATAGAAAATTATTTATGTGATTTTAAAATCATCCAGCATTAAATTATCCCATTTCCATAGGAAGGGTCTCAAACATCAGTAACAGTGCGTAATTGAAGAGTTCTCATTTTCTTGGGTTTGTGTGCCATCTACTGGCCAACGGGGCAAAAACATTATTAGTGATGGAGTATTTGCTTTGGTCATGAAAAGCAGCCATCCAAATGCTTGAGACCCTTAAAAGAGAAATGAGGGCTGACGGATGCCTTTGGCAAGTTGGTAAGTGTAAATGGAAGATGAGGGCAAAGCATTTAGTATGTTAAGATCTCAAAAAAAAAAAAAAAAGTCTCCACAATGTGCAGGGTAGAAACTAGAAATCTAACCACATGTATTAAGGCAAACTCTTTGCTCATTCCAGAGACACTCCAGTAAAGCAGAACTCCAGCGATATTTTTTAAAATAAATTATTTGATAAATCACTTAAACAGCAGATCTAATGCAAATGTATATATACTTAGGATCATTACCGTCGGAGAGTGAATGTCAGGTGGAGTGGACATATCACCAAACAGGTCCATTTGCTCTACAGTCTGAGAAGATCACACAAAACACTCTTTAGGTTATTTTCTAAAGATTCAAGTTCAATAATATAAATTTGTATGAAGTTGCAAGCACTTACTTTTACAGCATTTTCTTGACCATCCAAGGTGAGTAAAGCATCACCACCATTCTGATGGTAGAACATTAGGACAAATGAATAAAGGATTACATCAAAATAACTGACTGAAATATTGGCCAAAATATTTATACCCACCTCAGTCACGGTGCTATTTCCTTCACCCTGAAAAGTTGTAAGGTTTCAGTCAATAAAATGCATCTAACATAACAGGAAAAACTGTTTGGATAAATGTTTATGGAAACTATGTTTTTCTACATAATTGATTGGAGAGGCATTCAAAGCTTAGCATAAAATAGCTTAGCTTACCAACAGACAAATAACTAGACAAGCCTGCAATCTTCTTGCAAGAAATATACAGTACCAAATTCATTATTCAATTTCAGACAAATGTATATAAAACACATAATCTAAATAATGGAATTTCTTTTGTTAAGTAATAAAAATATATACATCACCTTCTGTGCAGCCTCCTGCTCTTTCTTCTTCATATTGAATATCAGCTGAAACAGATCCTTCAAATCAGTGACCAGAGACTCAGCCTGTAGAAGAGAGGAGTAAACGCGTGTTCTTCTTACACTTTGGATTACATATCATTCAAACATTAATAAGCATTTATTTAACTGCACTTGAACATCTATCATGCTGTGCCTTGATTTGTTAGCTATCATAAGATTTTGTAGTTTGTGTCTTCTGAACAAACTCTGACCTGCTGAGCTGTCTTAACAGCAAAAAACTGGTGCTGCCCCTCTGCTCCACAAACATATCCAAACGCCCGGTTATCAGTGACATCGCGAGCAATGAATGAGATCTTATTCACCACATGTTCATGCTCAATCACCTTAGAGACAGAGAGAGAAAGAGATGACACTGAGAGCACGCTATAAATTCAGTACAGAGTTGTATGACAAATGAAGTGGCCAGTTCTCAGTTTCACAAATCAACTTACAGGAATATACACAAAACTACTCACCCCAGTTTTCTCGTCAACAATTTTGATTCCTGTTAGAGAGATGTTCACCCATATTCTTTGTTTGTGCTTGCCTTGAGAACGAGCAGCTATCGCCATGCCCTGTATACAAACAAGAATTGAGCACAGTTTCCACATAATAATAACTGTACCATTAACAGAATAAAATAATGATCACCATCTCTCATCACTTTGCCCCATATCTCCCCTACTATTAAATATAAAAAGGCAGTAAACACCTGCCTTGCATCCTCATCAGTTTAACAGAAATCTAGACCTAAAGGACTTGAAAATCATGTGTGACCCTGGACCACAAAACCAGTCATAACGGTCAATTTATCGAAATTGAGATTTATACATCATCTGAATGCTGAATAAATAAGCTTTCCACTGATGTATGGTTTGTTATGATAGGACTATATTTGGCCAAGATACAACTATTTAAATATCTGGAATCTGAGGGTGCAAAAAAATCAAAATACTGAGAAAATCACCTTTAAAAGTTGTCCAAATGAAGTTCTTAGCAATGCATATTACTTATCAAAAATTAGGTTTTGATATATTTACGGTAGGACATTTACAAAATATCTTCATGGAACATGATCTATCCTTAATATCCTAATGATTTTTGCCATAAAAGAAAAATCAATAATTTTGACCCATACAATGTTTTTTTTTTTTTTGCTATTGGTACAAATATACTCCAGCTGGTTTTGTGGTCCTGGGTCACATATACGAATAAAATAAAATAAAAAACAACAGAGAAATTAAGGCAACCATCTTGGATCTGCACCTTCAGTTTCATCATGGAATCCTGACACATTTTATCTCCTCTGGCTTCTGGAACATCATCCACACCAATGAGCTTGGCTTTATATCTCACTCCATCACCCTGAAGCCTGGCCAGCAGGAACTCATCTGTCCTCTCTGGGACTGTAGAAGAGAACAAGCTTATTATTTAACATTTAAAATAAATAGATAAAACACTTTTACATGTTTGCTGTAGAAAACATCAACCCTATTTAAAAATATATTAAAAGAGAGGAGGCTAAACTGTACTTTTTCTCCTTTCCCTCCAGAATGAAGTTCTAGGTGTTGTGGCAGATGCTGGCTCAGTAGTTGTTGCTGGTTCTGCTGGTACCACAGTAACAGGCTCTGCTTCAGGTGGCTGTGACATGGTGGGTGCTTTGTTACAGAAGAATGAAAGCAAAAGACGGGACAAAACCCAAACGAGAGGCAAAAAACAAGTGGATGCACGCAGGTGGGATATTCAGCAAGCACACATTCTCAGCACTGCACCTGGATAGAGAAAAAATGTATATATTAGGCAAAAAAAGGGGAAGTCGTGGCCTAGTGGTTAGAGAGTTTAACTCCTAACCCTAAGGTTGTGGGTTTGAGTCTCGGGCAGACAATACCATGACTGAGGTGCTCTTGAGCAAGGCACTGAACCCCCAACTGCTCCCCGGGCACTGCAGCATAAATGGCTGCCCACTGCTCTGGGTGTGTGTTCACAGTGTATGTGTGTTCACTGCTGTGTGTGTGCACTTTGGATGGGTTAAATGCAGAGCACGAATTCTGAGTATGGGTCATGTATGTCATGTTGATAGATTGGATAGGCAAATGTGACTAATACAGTATCTCTTTTATTCATGACATGCAGTCACAGAAACAAACATTTAAGTATATGGTTATAATCAGTTTATCAGGTTTAACACCAACATCACATACAAAGAACTCAATCATTCAAATTCGCATCGATCGTCCGTTGCATACACATCAAGAAATGTAAAACTCTACAGACCATTTTAACTTGGCCCATAGATTCTGTCAGTGACAAAAGGCAGAGGAAAGAGAGGAAACAATGTCAGCAGAAAAAAAACACTTCCTGCTTAGTACGCAAAACAAAAAAGTGCCAAATAAGTTTTCCATTCCTGAAATACAGGATTCATAGAAAAATGACCTTGAGGGAAAAATCTTCACAAGATTGCAAAGAAATTCATTTCAAATGTCTAATCTCCACATTTTAACTCCGCAAACTCCCCAATTTCCAACATGGGATTAATAAAGCAATCAATCAAAATGTATAAGCTTTAATAATAATAATAAAAAAAACAGTTATCAGTGTCTATCACAAGGATGTTTATCTCAACCAAAAATTCACAGACACCTCTCATATACGATTCCCCAACAGATGCATAAACTTCTGCAACAATCAGTTAAAATGAAAGCGTGTCTTATTCAATAAAGGAAAGATCATTTGGAAAAGATGAAATATAATTTAAATGGTTTGAAAGACATACCTTAAGCAGACAATTGTGTTTAGCTGTGTATTTCTCAGCAGAAAGTGGTAAGAGAGAGCAAAGGTGGGCAGATCAAAGGTTGAGCAATTAAAACCTGTTAATCCTTTTCCAGCAGCTCATCAGCCTTAAAAAAAAAAAACACATTTCCAATCCCATGATTCTCAAGATTACCCAAACCTTCTCCTTTCAGCACTTGTCTTAGAGCAGAATTACTTTTCCCGGTTTAAATTTGAGAAGAAAATCTGATTTCCTCAGATTATCTATTCCTTATCTGACATGAATTTGCCGTGACCAATCTCTTAGACACAAGCTTATGAGTTTACATAATAGTAATGCAACAAGAATCAAAAGCATGCAGAGACAAGAGAATGACAAAATAGATCTGCAAAAAAAAGCATGGTCCGTTACAATAGTGGCCAAACAGAGATGAAAGCCAACTGCCATCATGATAGTGTTCAAGTTTTATAATTAACTCAAAGTTCTATTAGATCATATGACCATGAGCAGCATTTGCATTATCTTTTTATCTTGCACAAGACGACAGCATAATTCCTGAGAGAGGATATACACATACATATACATACATATATACATATATATATATATATATATATATATATGTGTATATGTGTGTGTTTTTATATATATATATATATATATATATATATATATATATATATATATATATATATATATATATATATATATATATATATATATATATATATATATATATTCAAAAACTAATTTGGCAGATCAAGTTCTTTAATGACAAGTCAAGTTAATTTCAAGAGTAGCCTAATACAAGGACAAAAAAATTATGACTCTCGATTGGTAGAAGAGTAACGTTTTATGACACTCAACAGCTGACAGACAGAGATATGAATAGTTTATCAGCTGTGTTTTGATTATCAAGAGCGGAAAACGGTGGCAGAATTGCTATAAGACAATTCTCATTACTGCAGTGTTGAGGGTCATACAGTGTAGAAAGGCCTGTAATGTGGCAACCATAAAACAAGAGTGATAAGCGAAATGAAGATTTTTGTGCAAGAAGTCACACAATCATGAGTGTTTTCTGCTTAACAAGCACTTAAGTAATCTGCATCCTGTCTCATAATCACACAATAAAACAATGATAAAAACTTCACACAATCCTAAAATCTTTTTCGCTGTGAAATGCAGATATCAAAGTTACTCAAACATTGGTTAAGAGGTGCATTGTAATCATACAAACCACAAAGCACATACAGCACAAGCAACAATCAATCCAACAGTTTGATCAGATCAGATAAGAAAAGGAAACTAAGCCTTGTTAGAAACTTATTAGTAAGGCTTATCATTGATGACTCGTATTACAAAGAATATGAAAGAATGTTCTTCTGCTGTCTGCCAATTCATAGATTTTTGCCTAATCTCCAACTCTCTAAATCACAAAGAAAATGTGGCATATTTTCCATCTGAATGCCCAGATGCTTCAGGATGTTCAACACATATTCTGTGATAACCCGAATGACTGGGAATATTATTCACAGACAAATACATCAAGAAATCTTATGACTATCTACACATTAAGCCAGATGAACCAGGTAAGGCACAAGATGGAGGAGCACACTGCACTGCTGAATTCTAACTCTTTTAAGAATTTAGAACTAAGACCATAGAATCCCTTGAATGCTTCTGAGATCCAGAAGTCTGAGACTGGAATCTTCCACTTACAACAGAACACCTTTCAGTGCAGTACCTAACATAATGTTGTTTATTTTCAGATGAGGACATGTCTCATGGTCCTGGCTGTTCAGTAACTTAAATGAACCCAAAAGTCACAACAGTTAAGTTTCAATAAAACAGAGGATTCAGCAATAGCTGCGGGTGTA
Source organism: Cyprinus carpio (assembly GCF_018340385.1). Lineage (NCBI taxonomy): Eukaryota > Metazoa > Chordata > Actinopteri > Cypriniformes > Cyprinidae > Cyprinus > Cyprinus carpio. The sequence goes on from NC_056601.1 coordinate 9,310,559, forward strand.
CATAAACAGAGGCACAATTCCACATCAGCAATATTACAAGCGTGCAAGTTACACAATAGCATGCACACCTTACTAATAGCTGATTAGCATGGAATTAAAATAATAATAACAATAAAACACTTAAGTATAAATGAAACCTCTGAACTTATGATTATCATTTTCCACTGGTTTTAACATTCAGTAAACAAAGCCATTTTCTTTCTTCTTTTTTTTCCCCACCACTGATGCTGAAATGTAACTTTGTAGTCTATTTTTGTTTTCAGATAATTTAAAATTTTCATAGGCCTAGTAGGTTACTAAAACGCAGCACATAATTGCGTTGCCTACTGAGTATTTTTAAAAATCACTAGTTCATTTCGTCTCCATTAATTTGTAGTTTAAAGGCTGCAGGCTATTACTTCTGTGGACAGAACATAATCCCTAAATAAGACAAGAAAATATACAGCGCTCATAGTCGTTTTGTTTTTAAATGTAATTACATTTTCCACGTTTCAACGTATCTTTACTTTTGCTACCATTCATCAATTTTACTTGCCATCAAATCAAATACCAACGCATGCCGAACTGACAGGTAAGACAAATAACAAAACGCCACAGGAAACACGTGAGGATGCAGTGCCAGAGTATCAGTCACTTACCGCAATCATGCATTCTTGAATTCCACACCTGAAACACTGATAACGACCTCAGGATTATGCAGATGAGATGTGGTGAACCGTGGACAGTTTGAATGAGTGTGAAACCTAAACCAAACAGGCGGTCCTCAGCCTCCTCGAACTGCTGCCGCTACCGAGCGCCTCCCACAGGTACCGCGCACCTTAACTCGACCTTTATAACCTCACCTACAACTATGCAAATGATTGTGCTTTGATTGATAAACCTTGAATTGAAGAACACAGATTATCTTAGAAAAAAACTTGAATATCTATTGCATAATATGGACACATATTTTTCATATCAATAGTCAATTTCTCCTGAAAGATTTGTTCAAATGAGAGCTCGCATACGTTTACATAAATTTTGCAATGTGCAGATTTCCCTTTCATTAAACCCTAGAACATTCTGAATGCCATTCTCTGTTCATCCTTCCTTCCTCACAATCCTTCCTATGCTGACACTGAAGAGAAGGAATGGGTAAAAAATAAAAATAAAAATAAAATAAAAAATAATTCCTTGCAAACCTAAAGATAATGAAAGGGGGGGGGGGGGGGGGGGGGTAATTATACAAATAATAGTAAACAAACATATCTTAAAATAGGTCAGTGAGTGTCATTGTTTGACTCAAGATGCTCATCAGTAATGTAGTAATGTTTTTACGGCATATTTATAAAATAAAGCTACTTATATGTCCTAACTAAACTATGGCCTAATCCTGTCTTAATCTAAACCCTGTCTGTGAAACCAGGCCACAGGCTATTTGCATATGAAGTTCATGTATTTAGGCTGTTTTGACCATGTAGTCTTACTCTAAAATGATCATTTTCATTATTTTTAAATAATAATAATACATTCTATTGCTTTTTCTGGGTTCTTTAAAGATGTTTACAGGACAAGGACTAAATAATAATAGGATTTTAAAAAAGGTATATTGTAATTCCAGATTAGCTGGCAAAGTATTACTGTCTCTAGACCAAGAAGTTTTACTGTTGTTTTGAGGTTGCAGGTACAGCCTATATAGTATGTCTCCCGCAGCACCCCAAAAACAGGAAAAGAGGAGAGGAATGCAGTTCATGCCCCTTCCTTCACCTTCCTGAGTGAGCCAAGGGGAAGTGTCTGAAACATTAAAAAGTGGTGTTCTCAGCACATAGCTGTAGTGTACAGGACAGGATCTATGTTCATGGACCTCTACTTTGCATGGCCAACTCTTCGACCCCACACAAAGACACCATCAGAGCTGTATTGTTTTGTGACATGGTTGAATTTGATGAGTGAAGAAGCTGACTTGGCACAGATGAAGTGCAGGCTGCTGATAGGTCATTCACTTTGAAAGTAGGAATCTAGGCTACAGTAAATACTTTTCTATGTTTATTACATGTTTGCACCATCAAATAATTTATTTGAAGGAATTTGATTATAAGTAATAAAGTAATACTTAATTAATAATTAAGTAAATAAGTATACAGTAGGTAATGCTTTTCACCACAAACATCCATAAATGGGATTGTGCATTAAGACTGACATCTGACATTTATAAAACATTCACCAAACGAACAGGCACATTCTCAAAAGCCTGCAAGTAAACACTTTTGGACTTCTGATATGTCAATAGTATTTGTTTGAGATTTCAACATGCCTTTGAAATCAATGGTTTCATGGTCAGAAAAAAAAGGGTTTGGTTTTACTGAACTGAAGTGGAACTAAACTGAGGAAACATAGAAATCACATACTTATTTGTACACATTTATTTTTACTTACTTGTTTGTAGAATTTGTTATATTATTTAAACATATTTACCACTTCACCTAAATAGAACAAACAGAATGTAATCCCAGGATTGGGTAACATTTTATTTTATGGGTGCACATGTTCCTCATTTTTTATAAAATTACTAGGCCTATATCAAATACTTTTTTTTATAGTGTAGACATATGAATGATTTGTACTTAATACAGATAATGCTAAAAGCATTTTAAAACAAGAAAATACAGTTTCTGTGACAGGTACAAAAAAAAAAAAAATCAGGTAAAAGCAGGCAAATACAGCTTGAAATACGTTAGTCAGATAGTTAAACATAAGACGGTTACGGTTATCACATGATTTCAGATATCTGGGAAAGCACAGAGATATACACAAACCTTTGGAGACACACACATTTCCAAACCTCTTGTCGATTCTAAAAAGCTTGATGTAAATTATTAACTTTAAATCAATGCTTAAATATAAGTGTACAAATTCCTACAGACATTCAAAGGACTGTCCAAAGCTTCACCATGAAGGCTTTAGCTGCTTTATGTGTAACAATATGCATTCTTTATCAGGTTAATGGAAAGAGCATAACGGACCATATGTATGTATAATCCACAAAAATTGGAGTGCATGCTACACTAATAGATTTGGAAAATGCAGGAAATAATAGCTTTATTTTATTTATTTATTTATTCATTTATTTTTATTTTTTTGTTAGACCAAAGTCATGCACTAGAATGGAGTTGGAATTATAAGTGATAATTATTTATCTTTCTCAAAGGCAAGGGTCAAGACGAGAGGTGCGGCAAATTAATGATCCCGGATCAATCGACTGCAAAATGAGTGCCTGGTCCCAGTGGACGTCCTGCGACCCGTGCACTAATAGGACGGTACTGTAAATCCTGTTCTCTCTCTGTTTCTCTTTAAACATCTATCTTGTCATCTGTCTCACGCTTGTGAATGTATAATGTCTTTCAAATTGTCATGTGAAATCATTCTTTATTCTTGACTTAATAATAATCCAACAAGTCACACAACTTAATTTGTCAAAGATGAAGAAATGTGAAGCATTCACCTGTGTCTGTGTAATGCAGCATCGCTCTAGAAGTATTGAGGTCTTTGGGCAGTTTAAAGGCTATAGGTGCATAGACCCAATTGGAGAGCGGAAACCCTGTAAACCTTCTACAAAATGCCAGATGGACCCTCCACCTGTCTGCAAGAGCTCTCAATGGAGGTGCGCTTCAGGTTAGTATTTTTTCGTTTTGCAAATCTGGCCAGTAGAAAATTAGTTGTAGGGTGAATTTTAAAAAAATATTCAGTATTATGAATATTACTCTGCCCTAGGAATATGTATAAACAAAAATCTGAGGTGTAATGGGGATTACGACTGTGGAGAGCCTGATACGTCTGATGAAGATGAGTGTGATATCATCAGGACACCTTGCGGCAAGACAGCTGTATTTGAGTCTGATATAGCCATCCAAGCTGGATACGGGTCAGAGCTAAATATTTGCTCATAATATTTTAATTAAAGTTCATTTATTCTTTTGCAAGATTACAATAACTTTATCAAGAGATGTTCTGAAAAAAAAAATCAAAGAATTCTGAAAAGAAAGAAAAAAAGATGCTCTAAAATATTGTTTATTGCTATTCCACATCAGGGTTTGCATTAATTACTGGTAAAATACACGATTGTTTTAGGCATTATGGAACCAAATTTTTTTTTAACTGTAATCATGAAATAGAATACAAATATTGACTGACAACACAAATGTTGCAATTATCACTACAGTTCTGGATATACAACTTCAGCACATTTTCTAAAGATGCTTGATTCCTGTCTCAACAGAATAAATATTCTGGGATCTGGACCTCGAATGAATCCCTTCAATAACAGATTCTATAATGGTCAATGTAACCGGATCAGAGAACCATCCACATTGGAATATAACAGACTGCCTTGGAATGTTGGAGTTCTCAGCTATGAGGTGGGTCTCTCAATTTACTGTATACTTGATGTCAACTGTTGTTTTACAAAGCTTTTGAGCATAAAAGGAATAGTTCACCTAAAAATGGAAATTTGCTGAAAATGTACTTACCCTGAGGTCATTCAAGATGTAGATGAATAAGTTGCTTCATCGCAACAGATTTGGAGAAATTTTAGCAGTACACCACTTGCTCACCAGTGGATTCCCTGTGAATGGGTGCCATCAGAATGACAGTCCAAACAGCTGATAAAAGGACACAATAATCTTCTGAAGCAAAAAGCTTTGTGTTTGTAATAAACAAATCCATCAGGATATGTTTTTACTTCAAACCATTGCTTCACGCTAAAATAGGAATCATCTATCTACAATATTGCTTTCTCAAGTGAAAGGTTCTCTCATCTGAATCAGGAGATAAATATGCACAGATAAAGCACTGTTTTGGTGTGAAGTCAAGGGACTTTTTCATAATGTTATTATGGATTATCGACTTATTTTTGCCAGTAGCAAAAGTTTTAATTTAAAAAGCTGTTTGGACTCTCATTCTGACAGAACCCATTCACTACAAATGATCAATTGGTGAGTAAGTGAAGTAATGCTAAATTTCTCCAAATCTTTTCTGCTGGGGGAAAAAAAGACAACTCTTGAAGGTCTAGGATGGCCTGAGGGTGAGTAAATTTTCAGCAAATTTTCATTTTTGGCTTCACTATTCCTTTAGCTGTGAGCAAAACAAACTGTTTATCTCCTAAAAATGACTGTGAGACAAACAGACAAGTGAATAGTTAAATGCATTTAAGTTCTAACAAAGACAACCATCTAAAAAGTTTTTTAAAGTGTTTACCTGTTTCCTTATCTTCAGACAAAAGTGGAAGAGAGCAGCTCTAAGGAGATGTATGAGGACATTCACTCTTTAATAAAAGAGATATCTAGGGAATCCTCTACATCTTATGAAGTAGGCTTAAACTTCAAGTTTACACCTACTGAGCCCTCCAGTTCTGGTTCAGGTGAGGCTGGCAGTGCTGGTGGAGGTGGTGAAGTTGCCGGCTCCAGTGACGGTGGTGAAGCAGCCAGTCCCGATGAGGGCGGTGCACCTGAAGGTCCTGGTGAGGGCGGTGCACCTGAAGGTCCTGGTCAGGACGGTGAACCTCAAGGGCCTGGTGAGGGTGGTGACACTGAAGTTTCTGGTGCAGGCCAAAATAATAGTCCTGGATTAGGTTTTAGTGCGTCAGCAGGATTTGACACTAAGCAATCAACAACAAATATCATCAAACAGCTTTCAGAAATCACAGTGACCAAGGTGAGATTCAGGTTTATTGCTTGTTCTCTTTTGAAGAGCTATTTGCACTTTGTTCATTATAATTCACATATTAGGCTCATGAGCCACCATGTGCATAGAACAGGCTGGAATTCTAAACTGTAAAAATTTTAAAAATGATATGTCTTTTGCTCATGTAGGGTCCGAATATAAATAATAAAGACTACCTTCTTAGTCCGCTTCTACTACAAACACATGTTCTCTTTCAGAGAAAGACCTTCATGAGAGTGAAAGGCAGAGTGGAGCTGGCAACCTACAGGATGAGACAGCGAGGGATGGAGGTGTCCTCAACGTTCCTGGATGATGTGGATGCCCTGCCAACTACATATGAGAAGGGCCAGTATTTTGCTTTCTTAGAGGACTATGGAACACACTTCACCAAGAACGGAAAGTCTGGTGGAGAATACGAACTTGTTTATATAATGAATGAGGATGTCCTCAAACTAAAAAGTAAGTTAAAAATCAAATTTCATTAGTTTTTTTTGTAAAATATTGAGACAAAGGTATAGGCTACATGATTCAATGACAAGGCATTAATGAGAAGCATAGCCTACGTTTTCAGCCTGAAAGTCTCATTATTTGTTTTTATTTGATGGTTCAACATAATCTAATTGCAGAGGTCACAGAATCCACAGTCAAGAAATGTTTAGAGCTTGGACTTAGGGGCGACTTCCAGTTAACTCAAGGACTAACAGGAGGAGGACACTTTAAACCAAAAAACGACTGTGAAACACTAACAGACAAACCCACAGGTGTGTATGAGTATACATTTTTAACAGTAAGCTATTAGAAGGATTGTTCACTCAAAACTGAACAATAAAATGAAAGTTAATGGTTTGGACCTGAGGGTGAGTAATTGAAGATAGAATTGTAATTTTTGTTTGAACTATCCCTTCAAATTAATCAGACACATGCTTTCTGATAAAAAGATAAATTGCTCACAACCTTGTTCACCAGATGACAGGGACACCAAGGGGATTATTGATAAAGTGCTGATCGCAGTGAGAGGGGGCAGTCCGGCTGCAGCCGTAGCCATGAAGTCTCAGCTCACTAAAGATGGCATTCTAGACTATAGTCAGTATGTGGAATGGGCAAAGACCATCTCTGCTCTGCCAGCTCTCATTCACAGTGATGTGAGACTCGCCTTTACTTTTTACTTGCCAGTGCATGCGTGGTAACTGCTGTAATGGAACACAATTTGTTTTCATTGATGTGTTGACAGCCTGAACCCATCTACAACGCGATCCCTTTGGACTTTCCCGATGCTCAGCCGAGACGGGAAAATCTCAGAAGAGCCCTGGATGACTATGTGGCCGAGTACAGCGTGTGTAAGTGCCAGCCGTGCCAGAACGGTGGCACTGTGATCCAGATAGATGGGGAGTGTAAATGCATGTGCCTACCAGGGACTGAAGGTGTTGCGTGTCAGATCATTGAGATGGAACTGGTGAAAGGTGTGTGTTTCTGTGTGCACCGGCCTGTAAAACTTCCATAACATTCATTTGTGTTGGTTTGAGTTGAGCGTTCCTTTTGTCTGTTCAATCACTTCCAGCTAAATCTTTTGAACAACTGGGAAACTGGGGCTGCTGGTCTTCCTGGTCGCTTTGCTCTGGGGGGCGTCGCAGACGAACGCGCACTTGCAATACTCGCGGTGTACCAGGAGGAACCTGCAGAGGAGACACAACTCGTGAAGACTACTGCTAATATAGCCTAGTAGTTCAAATACACAAATAGTCATATTAAAAGTGTTGTGTACAATAAAAGATGCAAATTACAATTGCATGTACATTCTGATAGTTCTCTCATGATTGACCACACTGCCATCTTGTGGTCAATGGTTCAACCGAAAATAGTTGCATTACAGAAACGGTAAGCTTTTCTCATTTTAGCTACCTGACTTTTTGCCTTCCACGGCCATAACATACAGTGATGGTTTCACAAATAAATTTCATGTCACTTTAAAATACACCATGGTATTATATTTATTAAATACCATTACCTATTTAAGTTTAGTTAAACTAAAGCATGTGTTTCCTCCTGTCCCACATCTTAAGAATAAGGTAATAAGAAAATCAAAGAAAAATGGGTAGTAATTATCCTGTCTGTTAGTAAAGCAACAAGATTTACTCACATAAACAAGAATTTACTAAAGGATGAATGTCTGTGAATGAGACATCACTTTGTCTGTGAATTGATAGTAACCTTCACCAGACATTATATGATCTGACTAGAAACCACTTACACAATACAAATTTTAAATGAATTACCATCCTCATATTATTATTTATATAATAATAGCATATCTGAATGTGTAATTTAAAGAATAGCATTTTTTTGTGAGAACTAGTGTTTGGGGGCACACAAAGAAGAAATCAATTTATAAGGAATAGATATGATGTTGAAGTAGATGGCTCACTTTTCACTCTTCTTGGGCCTCTAGAGGTCAGGTTAATAGAGTAGCACTCTTAGCTCCCCATTGAGCCTCTGAGAAGCTCCTTTCAGCTTCGATACCCTTCAGCTTGTGGTGGCAATGGCTTTGGACTATTTAAAAACAACACTCTGAACCAAGTAAAACTAAGAATTTGTATTCAATTTAATTCATGATTATTTGTATAGTGCTTCAAAATTGTTTCAAAGCAGCTTTACAAAAAAAATGCATGTTACAAGAACTTTGTTATCAGAGGTGACTCTCAAAATAATGTCCATTTGGCAGAAGCGTGTGTGTTCAGAATTAATAATATTGATCAGAGAGAATGAAAGAGAGGGAAAATATCTCAAAGCAATGAGCTAAAAGGTGCACCTCCTGCTTCACCCCTAAAGAAAAAACTAAAATGTCCCAGTGCAGTCAGATTCTAACTTCCCTGAGGTCATGGCATCCATTGAAGCTTCTAAGAGCCGTCACGCCACATTACCTTTCCCATCTGTCTCAGAACCGTGAAAATTAAGCTATGCCCCATGTCAGCACAGTTTTGTCTCTCCTCTCACACTCTTTTCACTGCTCCCATCTTTTTCTTCATCCCCTCGATGGAAGAGCAATCAAGTCTTATGCACCCATGCAGTCCAGCTCACTTCTGCAGACTAAAGTATGCTGATGGTGTGGAGGGGTCCTCTGTTTGTCCATGTAGGGTCATTCAGAAAAGGCCCTTCACTGCCTGCCCTTCCCCCAAATTCCTTATTTAAGAACCCCTTAAAAACCAACCCCCTCTTCCCATCCACTGGCCTGACAACCAAAACTCTTTTTTTCTCCTGCATTCCCCTCTCAAAATGTTTTCATGTTTGTTTTATGTCAACAGCGGAAATGTACTATGGATAAAGTTTCCACAAAAGAGAAACTGCTCAATGTCTCATTGCTTATGTAACACTATGATGTAGATGAACTGTGTTCAGTTGAGAGGACTTTAGTATTTTTTTTTTATCACATCCTGAATCTTACATGAAAGCCAACTCAATCTGTACACATGCTGGCACAAATTACACAAAAATTAAGAATTTGAAAGTAATAGGAATCTTAAACACAATGTTTGCTACTTGTTTTCACTTACTTTACACTCAAATCTGTGGACATAACTGGATTAACAACAGTGTTGTCAGTTTTAAAGGGGTCTGTTCTCAACAAAAACTGGATGAGACAGGTTCAACACAGCACGCCTGATCTGAGAAATGAGATGGGGCCCTTCACCTGATGAGGACGAATAGTCAGTTCACCTCATCTTGTTACTTCAAACTCAGAGAAAACAACATGCAGAAAAGTTCAGTTACAAGTCAGTATGCATTTTTTGTAAATACTTTCATTAAAGAAAGAAAGAAAAAAAAGGAATAACAAAACTAAATAAAAAATATTTCACCTCTATTAAATATGTAAACATATATATGCCATTGTTGTTGCTTATACATTATAAAGACAAGAAACTAAATTCCAGACGATTGATAAATACATCTTTTCTGACAACGTTTTACATCACACACACACACAAAAAAAAATGAAATCCCCAAGGGGGAAACTAAAATACTGCTTTATTTATCCAAAGTATTTGCTATCCCAAAAATAATGTATTTACTTTTTCCTATTAAAATGCATTACTAACATGTATAAATACAAACGATGCATAAAAATATTGAAGAAAGTCGTTTTTGAAAAAGTAACCTCCTCCATTTGGACCAGATTAACATAATTTACATTGTGCTATCTTCTCCTTCTGCTCTCTCAAGAACGTTCACTCTGCTCTTTCTAGAGGTGTCAGCTAGAAGACAGAATGAAGTGCCATGGTCATTGTGTACTGCCTCTATTGTGTGTTTAGTATTAGCATGACAGAAGTGCCACTCGACTTCTCCTTCATTCATTAAGACTGAGAAGCCTAGTCTCACGTCTGCTTTAAAAAGTAAATAAGCACCATGGCTGCCATCTTGGATCTCTAGAACTCTTGTAACACAGCATAAAAATTCACTTTTTTCTCAATGATTCGTTTCTGTGAGAGGCTGACCTTTTTTAAGGTGTTGGGGGGGGCAAATTTTATTATATTTTATGGCATAATACCTTATTGCTCTTTTGTATTTGGAATGCTAACTAGGTATCAAGCTGGTATTGTTATATTAAACTTAACAGAACAAAGAGGCGTATTGAATCTAAGAGGAGATACACAAGTGCTACTCACACTGAGAAGCAAACTCTTTTGAGCAGCGACAAGCCCACTTACACACACAGTAGCAGGCTGAGTGCGTTTGTGATGGCTACTTGAGGCTTCATTCACGCGAACACTGCTTTTTTCCTTGTCAGCCTGAGTGAAGACTTTAAATAAACACTCAGGCTTTGAACAAATAAGCCAGTCTCTTGGCTCAAGCTCAACTCTGATCTTGTTTAAAGACAACCTCATTTGTTTCCTTAGATGTTGAGAGTCTCTGGAAACCTAGACTAACTCCCTCTGTAAACATTTATGTTTACAAGATCAAGTGCAGGCACAGACAGAGCCAAAATGTTTGACTAGCACATGCTTGAGATAAAGACTTTGGTAACATTTATAAACTTCAGGGGATGTCAGGTGGAAATTAAAACTTTTTTGATGATGGTAGACAGAACATAATTGATTAAATGACTTTATAATGACTTGGGATATTTAATGCTCATTTTATAGCATATTATAAAATTGAATGAATCTGCTTTCGAGTGTACAATAGGAAGTAAAAACATACATTAATTTACTTGACATCAGATCTGCATGTAACGTTGTTGTAGTTTATATAGTGAAATATCCAGACACACAAGTCAGATGATCTTTTGAATAATTTGAAGCCAATCTTTATGAACATTATAAACAGTATTACATGGTATTGTTTATCAACATTATTCACACAATTATATGATACAGAAACATTATACACATTTAAAATAATCTTTTTTTTACACTAACCAATCTTTCATATAAAAATAAACTAACAATATTTATTTTTCTCTTTGAATAGCAGTTTCCACAATATTTCGTAATAACTTAATATATAGCAGAGCACATATTTCCAGCATATTTTCTTTACATAATAGACAAATTTCCCCCTTTTTTATGGTGTGCTGATTTTGGCAGCTCAACTAGGTTTTTTAAAACAACCTATTACTACGGAATTCTGGTTTTCTTGTTCTCTCATTTTCTTTATTTTTACCTAGTGGGATGATTCTCTCGTGTACCTGTACATTTTAAGCGCATATAAGCAGAAAACGCCCTCAAAAAAAAAAAAAAAAAAAACACTAAAAGTTCGAGACTAACATGTTTTGCCAACTGAAACAGACTACTTCACGCGGGGACAGCTAATACAACCAAATACAATGTCCGAATTATTCCATTACTCTTTCAGGGGACTGTTTTTCTGTCAGTATTTTACGATATGAGATCCGTGTCGTGGTGCGCCCGCACTTCAACTAAAGACGTTCTATCCAGAACACAAAAGGTCTTGTCATATTTTTGTGTGTAGGCTATACCCTACAATAAAGTGATAAGTAACATGCTACTTTTACCGCGGGAACGTGATCACTTAGCGCTACTGTTGCTTGTAACCTTGAGACTTCCCAAGTGCCTTGGTACTTGGACAAATACTTCGTATATATACACACTTATGTATATAACCCCCACACACGCGCGCGCACCTTTTGTTTTTACTTCCATGTCTGGGGGAGGGGGTGTTAGGGTTTAATTTGGGGAAGTTCGAATTCCCCCCATTATTTCCACCCAGGCCAAATATGCAGTTAATTCTGAAAACGTGCCCTATTTTATAACAAGAGAAGAAAGTGTCAAAATGGTGGACATCACAATCGAACTCTTTTGTGCTCTTAAATCCCACGCATCACTCTCCTCGTCTTCATAATCCGTCTCGTAGTCGTAGTCCAAGTCGTCCTCGGTATTTGAAAAGCCACTCCCGCCGTATCGGTCGTTAAAGCAGAAGTTTTTCATGCTGCCTTTGACAAACTCGCATATTGTCCTCTCTGTGCCGTCGCACACGCAAGTGTCCAGCTGCTGGGCTTTGGGGATGGAGCGCATGTTCGTGATGACCCGCCTGCAGTCGTCAGAGCAGCGCTCTCCGCCGAAGAGTTTCCTGCAGTGAAACAGATAGTCCCGCATGGCGGTGCTGCACTCGGGATCCTTCTCACACTGCTTACGCGCTTCGGTGCAGCCCATGTGGCTCGTTCTAGGTATACAGGGCTCGATGGCTCTCTTGGTCATCTTGCATAGAGTGTCCGAGGCGCAGTCGCAGTCCTCCAGTGCCGGGCCGTTCACAGTCAGATTGAGCTGAATGATGGAAGAAATGCAGTGGCTCGGACATTTCTTCTTCTTGCCGTTTATCACCGGACCGCACGCGTTTAGATACTGTGTGTACGCGTAGTGACACTCCTGTTCTCCTTGGCACTTCATGATGGCTTGCCAGCATATCAAACGCTGGTTGTGTGCCGGTGATGCGGTGGATAAACGACTATAACATACCAATGCACAGCCGATGGACACAATCAATATTTGCAGCCGTAGAATGGCTGGAGAGTTGCCATAGTTTGCCATTTCTTTATGATGCAGAGGCTTAAAAGTTGATTATTAGGTCAAGGGATTCCATTTGTTGGTTTATAACCCATAATGTTTTCCACCAGAGACTGAGATAAACAACTCTTGTTCCATGCCCACCGTCTAGCCGCGTTCTTCTGACCCCTTCAGATAGTTAAGTGTGCTCATATTTGTTCCTTCGATATCCACTGAAACGTGTATCGAAACCCCTCCATGGACAAAACACCAAATGGCTGGTAACGAATCACATTTGCTCACAGCCGCGAAAGCAAAACGTGCAGCAACATCTTGAAGCGCGTGGAGTCTTTATTCTCGCTGCTCTTTGTGCAGTAGACTAATCCAGTAAGGAATCGGCGGCTTATAAATTACATCGAAACATTCCAAAAGCGATCTCACACCGCATCTTGTCCAAATAACAAAGCTGGAAAAAGTTCAACTCACTCTGACTCCTCTGAGATGTCTTGTTGGATCTGTTCAGTTACCCGGACCCCAGAAGTATGCATGCAGCACACTATTGGTCTGATCAGTTGTTGTGATTTCTGACGTCACTTAGAGGGTGGAGGTCAGAATTTGACGGAGGTCGAGAATGTGTAGAGGGTGCGGGCGGTAATTTGACTTGATAACGCATCAGACCGCGCCTACGGTGACACAGTGCTAGAATATTTTGGCTATCGAAGTGCATTGCATGTCCCTGCCCAGTCATCAGAAAGTACCCTAACAGCAGTGCTTAGCTATTTTCAGTTCTAAGTAATTATGTGTAATTATTTGAGGTTATTTAGCCTTCAGCCTGTCTTAAGAAGTGTTTTATTAAGTGTTCATGTATCTGCACTCCAAAGAAATATCATGGAAGAACAACTTTTATAGGGAAATATTTGAGTTAGAGGTAAAATGAGTTGAGATCTGTTAATTTATAATTTTATTTTGTTTGATTTAAAAATAGAATGCTATTGATACTTTGAAATAACTTAATCCATTGCTTTCATTCACATTCCTTTGACATTTTTAAGGTCAAGTTTGTTTTAATACCCATAAGAAAATAAATAAAACATAATTCTCTTAAGATCAACTGAAAGATTTCTAAATGAAATAACATGGCAGTGAGTTGTGTGTGTGTGTGTTTAATTTTGCATTGGTTTATGTCTCTCCATGTTTGTACAATCCATAATGAATTTAACAGACATTTTGCAGACAGTTATTTTATTTTGCTTTATTTGGAGAACTGGATTTGTCTGTTTAAACAAAAGGATTTCAAAGATGTTTTTGCAATCATCACTTCTCCATTTTGATGCATGATCCGATGATTTCCGTGTTAATATTCCAGATTCATATGTTGTCAGTGGGTCTCAATCAATAAGCCCAAAATCTTTACAACAGTTATTAAAGATTTGTTTCAAAAGTCAAGGCATGTGGACACATGCTTCTCTATTAGAAACACTTGTTGGAAGTTCACTTAGGTGATTTCTGTGATGACATGCATTGGGCATTGCATTTGGTCAGCAGATGATTGCATGAACAATCCTTTGATCCTCTCTGGTTGGGTTGATTGCCTAAATGGAGCAAAATAACAGCTGTTCCAACACATCTTTTCTTTTTCCTTCTGTTCTCACCCCAAAAACTGTCCTGTCCCCTCATTATGCCCTTTCTCATTCATGTTTAACATCCAGATAGTTGCAGGTCTGCATTTTGAGAAATGTAATTGGTTAAACTATATAATTCTATAAAATTATAATTAGATGTTACACATTTGATGTACATCTACATGATTATGGATTAATCCTGTGCTTTCCATTTTTCAGGTTCTGATTATGATCATCACCTGGCCCAAATCTGCAAAAAGAGAAGGGGCAGTTTTTGAAGAACAGAGCGGACTGTGTTATCCATGCTACATTGACCCACACTGCAGCGCTCAAACCACAAAGCTTGGGCAGCTGGCCAAAAATGCCCTCTACCCCACTTCCACCTTTCAACATTTTCTCCTTTTTCCAATTAGGAAGATTAGATGGCCCATTTGGGAGGAAGGGAGCAAACAGTCTCATGCTAATTCTCTAACATTCCACAGAAAAACTGTAATACAGCACATCCATTTCTAACATAGCTTTCTCACAAGCATGTTTTTGTTGAAGTAAAGAAATTACATTTTGAACTGATTGGAAATGAGAAAAGTGCTGCAGTTTTGCTATCTGGTGTGATTTCATTTAGTAGAACGAGAAAGTTTAAAATAATAGATCAATAAAATCACAAACTATTACACAACAAGTAATGAAACTGCTTGCCTCACACTGAGAAAACAGAATATGAGCCCTGCACATTTTCATTCATACACAGAGGACTCCAAGCAACTCCAGAGCTCAAGGCTTCACTCCTAACAAAGGATGAAATTGTTCAATCTGTTGAGACTATTACTGCAAGATGTTGGCATTTCCTTTTCTTATAGAGAGGACTGCTGTGAAATGTATTCAGAATCTCTCTGAGGAGTCGGCTGTCCCCTCTTGCCAAGCTGTCAGACCTGTTTATCATTATTTGCTGAAAAGTAGACCAGGCTTTGCGATCAGGGGAAAAAATAAAAGAGAACATTCAGTGGAAAGACCTGGATCTAAGATGTGTCTTATAATTTGCATAATTTCTAGAGAAGTTCTAGCTGCATGCATGCTGCTGAAATCTAGCCTGAATCATGTCAGTGTTGGACGCAGACCAGAAATGAAGTGGGCCAAATTTTCTCTCGCTCAGATGAAGTATGAGGCATGAACAGACAACTCTGTCCTTCATAACTTTAACCAGTTGCATGCTTAAAATAGGTATAAACTACAAAAGTGCCATGCCATTAATGATTATCATATTGCTTTATACAGTTTTCTTTATGGTCAAAAGAGCTATTGAAAAGTACCAAAGTAAAGAAATCACAATACATTAAGACATTTACTTTATAAAACACAGAATTTCCTTTTTCTATCGAAACTGTTTTGTACTGTTGCCCACAGTCACAGTGACCATAAATCATAACAACTCAAGATTAGGAATGCTGAGTTTTTTTTTTCTTTTTTCTGAAAGCGGGCACATGGCTTTCTCAGCGCTCAAGAAGTCTCAGTCTTCACGTCTCCACCACTGTCACAAATGATTACACACACTGAAGTCTCATTGCCAAAAACATATTCATCAGGACCTCCCTTGTCCAGAAGCTCTCAAAGGCACAGCGATTGCACACTATGATATTAGTTTGTTGCCAAAACGGCCTGGCTCAACCAAGCTGATTTAATGGAAACAGCTGTTAACTGTCTTTCCGCTACTCTCACTGGTCTGTGTTTGCTTAACTGTCTGCTTTTTTCATATCTTAAGCAAATGTTTCTGAATGAGCTGTTGCAGCCATTTCCCGGGCCTTTTATTAGGAAGACCCTCTCTAAAGCTCTTTATACAAACACCATCTGTTGAACTAAGCAAATACTTTAGATGGAATTTCCCTATTTGAAACTCCAGGACTGTAATGTGTGGTTAAGGTCTAGTATGTCACACATACATCTTGTCTATAAAACTTTTTGTGTGTGTAAAAAGCCATATTATATAGTCAACCATCTCAGCTAAAAGCTTTAAATGGATTGTTGGCCCTTTGCTGTCCTCACTTAGACAACCTGTAAAGTGCACTTGACCCTAAAGTAAGGGTCTGGTAATATTTAAACAGTAAAGCATCTGTAAAAGAATAGAACAGAACTGTTGGCTGATGTCAAAGTGGTAAAGCTGTTTCCTTGAACAGAATTTATAATAATTTACCAAACTTTTAATCACATCTTTGAAACAATCGTCATTTAATGTTTAGTTGTGTACTAGTCAGAAAACTGTTTATGAATACTAATAAATCTAAATGGAAGGTCCCAAACATGCTGAATATTTTTCACTTGCTCATCCTTTATTGAAATAGAATAGTGAATAAAATTGACCCCAGATTCTCATTTTGTAACATCAAACTAAGTACAGCACTACTTAGATGTCATTGTTTTGAATAGTCTTATGCAATTCACTTATGCAATTTCTGTGACTTTTAAGAGCCAAATGAGCCACATGCTTCTTTCCCACTGATAAAATTGTGAAAATGCGTTATCTTTAAACTGATATACATCAGCACTGCTCTTTGATGTACTTCAAATCCACATATATTTATAGTAATAACATATAGTTTGGACATGAAGCCCAAATGGAAATTGTGACTTTTTTTTCTCTATTATGTATCTGAGAGAAGTTGCTTATTGAATGACACAACACAGAGTGGGACTTGATTTTGTCTAGTCAGTACTTAAATGGATTGTAGAAAGTAAATTTGCAATCTAAATGCATGGTAGTGATAGGTTGCAGAAGGGACGGATTGCCCACCTTTGTGCGTGTGTACATGACATCAGAGAACAGTCTTAGTTTTAAGAGGACTGGCATGCTAATGTTTTTTATTCAATCTTGCAGGGCCTTATTTAAAAAAATAAATAAAATGTTGTGCACTGATAAATCATTCATAATAAACACTGCAACATTCCATAAAAAAAAGAATCATCCATTTGATGTTATCAAAACTTTAGTCATTGCAGTTGTGTAGTTGCAGTATTACTGTATCAATATGCATCTGTCCTATTTAAAAAAAAATGCTATTTCAGTCAGCTGTTGCTAAGTAATATTAACACAGAGAACATTTCTGCAAAGTGTTACCAATTTTTCATCACAAAGCAAATGAAATGTGTTCCATGTGGGCTAACTGACATCATAGCTCTCATGTCCCAGGACGGTTTGACCCATTAAGCCTCAGTATGTTCACTGATTAAAAGAGAATTCATGGTGGTCCTGAGCAGAGCTCTTACACTCACACTGTAGTGTAGATCATTTTACATTCTTGTACAATTTATGATCTTATACTATAACATATTTTTTGGAAACTGACATGCAGCTGTTTTGTTGGTCACTAAGTTACAATTCAACACCAAATTCTGGTGTACTATTTCTAATTAAATAAAAAGTACAATAGTAACAACTCTCATGATCATTACAACACACACACAAAAAAAAAAAAACTAAATATTTTGTACCATGACCTGGATTCATGTTTAAGTGTATACATCACATATGCACAAACACCGAAGTAAAGCCATTAGCTTCAGCTTAGCAGCCAGTGTAATGGCACCAGCTCTGTCCCTCTCATCAGGCCCATGTTGTTGTTGATTTGTTTGGGAAGGGGATATGGGATGTAAATAAGGTCTCTGTTGCGTATTGTAGCCTGTATCTGTCCCTCTCCCATTCCTCCCCCTTCTGATTATTATCTCAGCTGGAAAGTTCCCACGAGGCCTGAATGTTTTTTACCGTAAGCCAATCAGTGGCATGAAGGCAGGGCAGTGTGAACGATCCATTGTCTGTCCATGGAGGGCTAGAGAGAGGGGAGGAGAGTGGAATTGTTTGAGCCTTTAGCTCACCACCATCAACACAGATGACAGTGAGTTTCTGAATAGGTAAACGAATATAGACAAACTCAGAGATGTTTACATATCTTCATTGCATCTGTGTTAGTTTCCAGCTTGATCATTGCAGTATTGCAAAGGAATGGGTTTGGAAGACTGCTGTTACTTTAAAACAAATGGGTAATTCAATTTAAGAAAAACAGAAATTAGCAGTTAATATAGACATTGATTTCTTATCAAGGAACCACATAATGTTGAGATGTTTTTAGGGTTGAACAAGGTAACAGAGACTTATTTTACCAAATTGTTCCACCACCTGTATTCTCTACGGTCTTTGTCTTTCCGCTCTTTAAAGCCGACATCAGCATTCCATGGTTAGACAAATGTCATCACTAGCAATAATAAATCGATGTGTAAGTCTACAGAGATGAGCTTTCCTCACATTGCCTGAAATTCCCAACTGGGTGCATTTGGAATTTAGTCCATGCTTGCATTAGAGTTTCAAACACACAGTAAAACTCTAGCTGCTCTCAGCCATTTTGAGGTAAAAGGTACATAATTTTACTCTCAGAAAAAAAAAATGTAAACCTTTAAAGGATAGTTCACCCAAAAATTAAAATTCTGTCATTAGCCCTCAGATTGTTCCAAACACTTAAGACCTTTGTTCATCTTCAGAAATTAAATTAATATATTTTTGATGAAATCACAGAGCTTTCTGACCCTCCATAGAGAACAACGTAACTGACACATTCAAGGCCCAGAAGGGTAGTAAGGATATTTCTAAAGTCGCCTCTAATTTTATGAAGCTACGAGAATACTTTTTGTACACAAGAAAACAAAAATAACTTAATTAAACAATTCTTCTCCTCTGTGTCATTCTCCGCTGCGCATTCATCACTGAAAAAAAAAATGATTCATTGAATTTACTTAAATTTTTAAAGTAAGTGGTTGCAATCAATTTATTTTAACTACATTTAAATAAACAAATTTAGTTGACTAACTTTCAACATATTTTATTAAATGTAGCTAAAATAAATTGTTTGCAACCACTTACCTTACCACTTACCTACTAAAATTAAGTATCTTTTTTTTTTTCAGTGCATGACACATGGACTATTTTAACAATGTCCTTACTACCTTTCTGGGCCTTGAACATGGTCGTTTCTTTACCGTCTATGCAGGGTCAGAAAGCTCTCGGATTTCATCAAAAATATGTTTATTTGTGTTCTGAAGATGAACGAAGGTCTTACGGGTTCAGTATGACAAGAGGGTGAATAATTTAGGACAGAATTTTAATTTTTGGGTGAACTATCCCTTTAAGGGTGCAACGACTTGTCACTCGTACCTTTAAAAGGACAACTCTGTACCTTAACCACCTCTAAAAGGCACATAGCACTACTATGAACATACATATTACTACTAATATCCATCAGGTGTAGTTAAGCTACAATATTGTCCCTTTTAGGGCCCTGCCCCATGCACTGACAAGCTCTTGTACCCCTAAAGGAACCACTGCATCTTATACATGTACACCATCTCCTATCTGCAAATATCTGTATGCATCTGATGTTGGAGAGGACTGAAAAGAAAAAGAAAAACAAATTATTTAAAAACTACAGCTACACAAAATTCAAGATGACATAATTGTAGGGGCACTGAGATATTTTATTTTTAAATTTGATAGGCACTGATAGGACTTAGGGGGCAGGGGCCCCTGGGCTTGAGGTTATTTTTTGGCCCTATACCTACACTACAAATGCCCTCAAATAGAACATAAACAGGATGTGTTCTCTCAGTTGAGAGATCAAAGCCCTAAAATAACTTTGTGCAAAAAAAAAAAAAAAAAAAAAAAAAAAAAAAAAAAGCCAGGCTTATTAGTATTTTAAAAGTTATTTTCATATCTGTGTCCTCTTATGTCAATACTTTCAATTGAATAAAAAGACATGTTGGCTATTAACAATCAAATGAAATCACTATCAACAAAAATCATAGATAGATTGTTCATAAATGTTAAGTTTAAATATAACATTTTAATGTAGAAATATTAAATGATCGCAAAAATGAAATAAGCTACTTTTTTTAATATGAAACTACAACCGTCAGTAGGTGGCAGCTAGTGACTGTCTTAATGAGTGAGTTGAATCAACCGATTAGTTTAAAAAGCTGATTAATTTAACTTTGCTAACGACTGTAGCCTGATTAAATCATTTGCTGGTCCGTGTAATGCTGAGGAACAAAACACTGTTGTTCGGAGACGCAGCAGTTCTGCTGTTTTTTTTTTTTTTTTTGACGGAGCAAAACTGAATTTTGAAAGTTACTCAGTAAGTTGTTGTTTATTGTACATTTGCGATCGTGCAGATATTCGAGAAAAAAACCCTCTTACCCTCTTTGTGTGATATAGCCTAAGCTATAAGTCCTGCATCATAGGCATAGCTGTTATAATAACAGAAATTCATTAAATTGCTATTTTTTATTTAAAATCATTTTGATGACATTTCTTCCCCACTATGTGTAATGGCAGTAAGATGAGAGAGAGAGAGCGCTCAAAACTCATCAGATGATCGCATAATTTAGTTGAACATTAATATAGTAATATAGAATCATCCTCTGTAAAGAAATTATGTGTGAACATTTGAGAATTGATCATTATCTTTCTAAATGTGCGCCCTTTGGGGCTAGGCTTAAGTAGCCATGTGATAACAAACTAATCTGTGCAGACGCGATTCTTCTATGTGAAATAATAATAAATACCAGTGTATGTTGTTTGATTGTGGCCTCGAAGGTCGCAGTGGTAAGCTGTAGCCCCTGCTGGTCCATTTAGATCTTGTGTGTGCAGTGGAAATGCGGCTAATAATTTCTGAATTCTGACTAGCATGTAAAGAACAAATCAAACAAACATAAGCGGGCAAAGGCGGGGAACCCTACAAAGCAGGGCCCATGGGCTGCTGCAGCCCACTCAAGCCCAAAGGGAAGTCCGGCAATGGGCACTAGAATGATGGAGAGAATGGGGTTGGGAAATTATGAGGCAAACCCGAATTTTCATTGCCTACCTTCATTAACACTACATATAACCAGTCTGGGTTCTTCTGTGTAGTGTGAAGAACATTTTAATAATCAAAGAACCTCCACTATTGATGATTTTTTTTGTTGGATGGAGTTTTTATGTGTGTTTTATGTGTGAAAACAGAGGAGAATTTTGTCTATTTTGGGATGTAACGATTAACGGTTTGACAATAAATCATGAATTACCGTTTCATATTTTAATTATCATTATAACCATATTCGATTACCTTGATTTGAACAACCGAAGACAGATAAATAAATACTATCCAGTATAAAACACAGTTTTTTAAGAAACAGTCTCACGTGCGCACAGCACGCAGAATAGTTTCATTTTAAACGAAAACATGGAACATGGCGGTAAAGCTGGGAGGTTTTAAAGGTGTGCTAAGGGAATT
This sequence comes from Cyprinus carpio, assembly GCF_018340385.1. NCBI lineage: Eukaryota > Metazoa > Chordata > Actinopteri > Cypriniformes > Cyprinidae > Cyprinus > Cyprinus carpio. The sequence continues at coordinate 9,332,177 of NC_056601.1, forward strand.
ATACAATTGAATATATAAATGAATTAATTATATGAATGTACCTCTGAAAGGTTCTGACTGTCTTTAGAAAAGATTCGATAGCATTTTGTTTACATATTCGCTCCATGTGATGCCCAAAGAAGTGTTTTTAATCGCAATGGTGTTTTGTAGTTTAGCTTTTCCATAAGCGCCACCTACTGTCATAGAGTGGATTTACAGAGACTTTGGCTATACTTAGGTCCTTCTCAAAAAAATAGCATATTGTGATAAAAGTTCATTATTTTCCATAATGTAATGATAAAAATTAAACTTTCATATATTTTAGATTCATTGCACACCAACTGAAATATTTCAGGTCTTTTATTGTTTTAATACTGATTATTTTGGCATACAGCTCATGAAAACCCAAAAATCTCAAAAAATTAGCAATATTTCATCCGACCAATAAAAGAAAAGTGTTTTTAATACAAAAAAAGTCAACCTTTAAATAATTATGTTCAGTTATGCACTCAATACTTGGTCGGGAATCCTTTTGCAGAAATTACTGCTTCGATGCGGCATGGCATGGAGGCAATCAGCCTGTGGCACTGCTGAGGTGTTATGGAGGCCCAGGATGCTTCCATAGCGGCCTTAAGCTCATCCAGAGTGTTGGGTCTTGCGTCTCTCAACTTTCTCTTCACAATATCCCACAGATTCTCTATGGGGTTCAGGTCAGGAGAGTTGGCAGGCCAATTGAGCACAGTAATACCATGGTCAGTAAACAATTTACCAGTGGTTTTGGCACTGTGAGCAGGTGCCAGGTCGTGCTGAAAAATGAAATCTTCATCTCCATAAAGCTTTTCAGCAGATGGAAGCATGAAGTGCTCCAAAATCTCCTGATAGCTAGCTGCATTGACCCTGCCCCTTGATAAAACACAGTGGACCAACACCAGCAGCTGACATGGCACCCCAGACCATCACTGACTGTGGGTACTTGACACTGGACTTCAGGCATTTTGGCATTTTCCTTCTGACCAGTCTTCCTCCAGACTCTGGCACCTTGATTTCCGAATGACATGCAAAAATTTGCTTTTCATCCGAACAAAAAAAAGTACTTTGGACCACTGAGCAACAGTCCAGTGCTGCTTCTCTGTAGCCCCAGGTCAGGCGCTTCTGCCGCTGTTTCTTGGTTCAAAAGCACACGCCTGTGCACGGTGGCTCTGGATGTTTCTACTCCAGACTCAGTCCACTGCTTCCGCAGATCCCCGAAGGTCTGGAATCGGTCCTTCTCCACAATCTTCCTCAGGGTCCGGTCACCCTCTTCTCGTTGTGCAGCGTTTTTTTTGCCACACTTTTTCCTTCCCACAGACTTCCCACTGAGGTGCCTTGATACAGCACTCTGGGAACAGCCTATTCGTTCAGAAATTTCTTTCTGTGTCTTACCCTCTCGCTTGAGGGTGTCAATGATGGCCTTCTGGACAGCAGTCAGGTCGGCAGTCCTTTACCCATGATTGCGCGGTTTTGAGTAATGAACCAGGCTGGGAGTTTTTAAAAGCCTCAGGAATCTTTTGCAGGTGTTTAGAGTTAATTAGTTGATTCAGATGATTAGGTTAATAGCTCGTTTAGAGAACCTTTTCATGATATGCTAATTTTTTGAGATAGGAATTTTGGGTTTTCATGAGCTGTATGCCAAAATCATCAGTTCGTTTAAAACAAAATAAAAGACCTGAAATATTTCAGTTGGTGTGCAATGAATCTAAAATATATGAAAGTTTAATTTTTATCATTACATTATGGAAAATAATGAACTTTTATCACAATATGCTAATTTTTTGAGAAGGACCTGTATATTCAGCTTGTGCACAGCAGGTTTTGTCTGGCCAAAAAAACGGACTGAATTTAAATCATGTCCTGTAAATTGTGACCGTTGATGAAAAACAAGCTTATGTGGATTCAACATTTAAACAATTCAAATAAGTTATCTAGAATTATTTATGGAGCAGATAAAATACATCTAATTATTTATTCAGCAATTTTCATTTTGACTTACTTAAACCTTTTCTTTATTTAAAGGCTGAAATGTGAGGTTTACCTTTTTAAGAAACATTTTCAAAGCTTTATTTCAAGTCAAGTCAAGAGGCATTTATTTGTCATTTGCATAGTTAACACTGGGGAAAACTGGGCATTGAAATGCTTATGACGAGGTTCAGACATACAGTGACAATAACAAGACATAAAAGACATAGACGTACGTGTAGAGCACTGAGATTTTTGAGTGACTTCAGTGCCCGTAGGCAGAAAAGACACGGACAGAGCATTATATACAAATAAGTGGCAGTATCAGACACAATAAAGGTAGACAGTGTTAAGAGTTATAAGTATAGTCCTGAGGTACTAATATGATTATTTGAACATTTACATTAGATATTTGAACATGATATTATAGATCAACTGTTGTCAGTCATTTAAAATCCGGACATCATGATTTTATTGTTTTAGTGATTATGCAAACGTAAAAGTCATTGTATTTGTTGTTTGTTGGTTTTAAATATAAAACTTGGTGAAGTGATTTATGTGTCAGTACTTTTTGAACATTTCCAGCCCATTTTAACAATACCGTGATGATACTGGTCACCATGATAATTTTGGTCAATATAATCTTGATAAGAAATTTTCATACCGTTACATCCCTAAAATGCACTGACAGCTACAAATGTCTTGTAATAATTACAGTGATTGCCACAATACTGAGATCAGTTCAGTAAAAGTGGGAATATCCTGTCTGATGACATGCACACATTGAGGGGAGGAGAATAGAGAGCATGGCTGAGGGCCTAACCGCAATATCTAAATATTGACTGTACAACTTGTAATCATGTTTGGTCTGCGGACAGGGTGAAAATAAACACCAGTGTGTGTGTGTGTGTGTGTGTGTGTTCTCTCATCCCATAATAGAAACAGTGCAGACATGCCTTTTCGATATGTTTAGAGCACTTATAATTAAACATGCACAAATCATTAAAAGGATTAGAAGACATGTATCTCATCAAGACTTAATATGCTGTGTTTGCCATTGACATTTGGGATTTTTAGGCATATGGAGCTCATCAGAGTGGTCCTTTGCATTGTAATTGCTTGTGGTTTCAATGCATACTGATAAATCTTTTCATGTGGGTGGTCTTGGAAATGGGAAGACCTTCTATACTGAAACAACAAAATAAAGCATTTTACTTTCACTTGAGGGGTATGCGTCGTTATATCTTCATAATTCAAATTTAGCTTTTCCCGATCCTTCCAGTGTTAGAATGTCATTGAGCAAACATTTCTAGATTTAAAAAAGCAGATTAACAGTAACTTGGCAGAATGATACAACATAACCTTTAAGTAACTTTAACATTCCCCAACAATCCTTTTCCTTTAGCATAACGAAAACATATCTAAAATATGGAATCTAATTAAGAAAATTAATTTATAATTTTAAAATTCTTTCAGCTTTAACTAGTATATTAAACTAGTTTTATAATCATGTCTGAATCTCTCTCCTAACAAGGGATATAACCACCTAAAAACAGTATGAGAAAGCAGTTTTACAAGGAATATTTTGAAGTGGATTATAAAATGTAGTTCATTTCAATCTAACTATTTATGAAGCATATTTTCCAGCATTTTCCTATCCTATGTTTGTTCATGGACAAAAAAAGCTCTATTGTATGGCAAAATGGATGAATAATTGTGATGTGAATAAAAGTTTTGGGATTACGCCATAATGCTTAGCCCAAATGGCCCATTAATTCTGCACTGGCACTGAGAGGTAGAGACAGAGAGAATAAGAGAGAGACATGCCATGTTATTCTTCTGCTTTAACTCCTTGGAGGGGCTGAGGGGAGGAGCTCGGGGGAAGAAAAATAGGACGAAGAAAGGAACAAGAAGAGGGGGAATATAAATTAGCTGTGAGATAATCAAGCTAAAAAAGGGAAAACTGAGATCAGACTGATTGGAAGGAGAGCATCAAACTGTGGGAATAACACTGAAATTTATACAAGCTTTAAATAATTTTGTTACACACTTCTTCAATGACTAAAGGTTCACTCAAAAATGAAAATGTATCCACTCTCCCTCGTTTTTTTCACGTTAAAAACAAAATGACTACACACACACACATACACATTTCACTTATTGTATGTTTAGACCGTCCTTCGTCAGTCTCTTACCCAAATATTTGCTGCAGCATCGCCCTCTAGAGTGCAAACTGAATAAAACATGCTCCCCCTCGCGTGAGAAAGCCTCCTGTAATTCTGGTTATAAGACTGTTACTTGGAGGTTATCTTGACACAAACGACAAATATCATGAGACAAAAGAAAGTCAACTTCTATCATTAGCTACTGTCATTTATTTTGTTATACAAACAACAGACCTGAATTTTGCTAATGATGGATGGATGGCATTACTGTCTGTGAGGTTTGCATTAAAGTGAAGTAACACACGACCAGTGCATACAGACATCATAAGTAACCCCCAATGATATTTAATCATAATTTTACCTGGTATCTATCGACTGAAATGTGTGAGCAAGAAGGTGAAAAATGCTTTAAACGGTCAACCCAAAATACTTTTTGATAGTTTGGGAAAAAAAATACAAAGTTATATTGATCTATGCTCCAGAGGGATATAAAGAACTACAGAAGCAGCTATATAAAGTGACAAAGTCTGGTTAGCCTGGATTATGCAAAAATAAGATCAGTCTTTTAAAAATAAAGATTAAAAATGAACATTCAGTGAGATTCACAAGAAACACTTTTGTGTGATCTACTCTGGCTAAATAGTAGTAAGACTAATTCTTACAGTGTCGTTTACATTAGATTAAAAAAAAAAGCATAAAACTGATTCTTCTGTCACTGAGGGAGGATTGGATTTCAAAATGTGACACACTGTAAATGCTAATGGTTAAATGTTAAAACAAAGGCACGACTAATAAACCGAATGAAAAATAACACCAAGGGTCAGCAACAGCAAGAAGCCACCTCTGAATGACCTTCATACAAAAGCCATTTGATTCATTCAGATAGCATTTTATCAGAGCCTTTTCAAGACTCCGCAAAATGACCAACACAGGTGTTTGGGGTGCAAGCCATGGTCTACGGATGCAGAGGTCTGCAAATTCAGTTACTTCAATAGGAAATCATAGATTTAAGGCAACATTTCTGTCCAAAGCAAAATTCCTGATGTGTAAAGAAACGCAAATTCATTGAAAAGGTAACACTGAAATAAACAAACAAACAAAAAAAAAAAAGTACTTCATTGTCAATCTTGGCGATTGTGCTGTAAAAATACACCAACTCTACTGATCACGCTTGCTGTGAAGCAATCTGTGCTCCGGTGGTGCTGTAGCATTTCACTACCTCTCACTGGTGTGAAATCAAAAGGAGCTAAACTCTTGAGGTTCAGTGGGAAATCTCTCTTAAATCTTCAACAAACAAAAACCTTGGATTGTTCACATTACAGAGAGAAACTATGCTCTGTACAACAAAATCTCCAGCGGTCTTCTTTTCTATAGATCATAATGTGCTGAATGTGTGGTTTGCAAGTGACTAAGAAAGAGAGTGAAGCAAGAGTGAATCCCTAATGCAAATGGAAACAAAGGCGAGGAGGGGAAAACACTTTGGTCCATGCAATATCTAACTTGGTTGGCTGTAATATTTTTCAAATCGAGAGCACCCTTTTTTCTTCTTTTTGTGTTTGTAAAAGTCCTGCCTGCTTTTAAAGTGCAGGGCTAGTATTCACCACCTCTGCCTTTCTACCCATTCTCTCTCCAAAGAACCAGATGAATGCTATGATCGGGCATACTAGTGGCGAACACCAGGCCCGCATCATTCTTGCCGTCCAGTCCGTTGAGCCATGAGGTGACGCCCGGTAAGAAACTAGAGCCACGTTTGGATTTGCGGTAGGCTGGCAGTGGCCAGCGGCCCACGGTAACCTCAGTCCTCAAGTCCATAACATAGAGGTGGTGGTTGTCAAAGAGCAGAGCGAACACCTCGCCAAAACTAAGCAGAGAGAGACTGGAGGGGTCCTGCTGTGGTTTGATGACTCTGTAAATATGAAAGAATCTTTTGATAAAACAATATATAGCTGCACAAATTAGCTGATTTGATTGGTGTTCTAGAAATAGTGCAGAATCTCAAATATTTTAGAACATTTCTTCATTTTAATTAAAAAAAAAAAAAGTTACAGTTTTCTCTCTAATATAAAACATTCAAACATTTAAAGGATAGCTGATTGAACAGAGTTACTGGTAGCTTGGTTAAACAATTAAGGGGCAAAAATTAATTTACCTGATGACATCAAAACTTGCGAAGTCCCACTGGTATATGCCTAGGTCTGAACTACAGACAATGTACCGGCCGTCAAACTGTAACCGTGGCTGCAAGCAAACACTGCGGTCTTCTGACACAGATAGAGTCTTCAAGCACTTACAGTTGATCTCACAACCTATAGGCCACACCTGTGGACAAACAGAACCAGATAAACATCGAACCATCCATATGAAGTCAGAATCTCACATAACTACATCAGTGCAACTAGGGGTGCTGGTTTTGATGTGAACTATGTGATACAGTATCTGTGATTAAAAAAAAATTTAAATATTGATATTAAGTTAATACTATGTTAATACAACAACCAAAAATTTGAAAAGCACTCAAGGAACTAAAAATATTTGCAAAAGTGACTTATATTACCTTTATTTCATACTTATCAACACTCAGTAGTATGTAGTCACCAGGACTGTGCATCATGGACTCCACTTGGCTTTTTTGAAGGTGCACCTAAACAAGCACAGATGAACCGTATAGGTGCAGAGTTCAACTAACTCCATTCCAAAATAAATAAAAAAAACTATAAATACACTATAAATAATACACTACAATTTTTCTCAATGAAAACTGGTCGAGTGTCTTACCTTGGTGACCCACTCAGTGTGTCCAGTAAAAGTGTTGACACAGGTCCCTGAAGACAGGGACCAGACTTTTACAGTGAAGTCTGCTGAGCCACTGACCAGGGTGTCCAACTCATCGTTGTAGTCTATGCTGAATACTGTAAAAAAAGCAAAACGTTAGGATTATGCATACACTATGTCATGATGCTATGACACAACCATGAAGGACTGCACTGATAAAACAGTAATCATAGGCAAAAACAACTATTAAAGTTAATCTCTTTGTGCCATTAGCTGGAAAAACTTTCTGGAGAATTTGACACCAACCCGCCCCAGTATGTCCTCGGAATTGCTGGATTTTGGCACCAGTGCTCCATTCCCAGCATGCAATGGTGTTGTCAAAAGACCCAGTCACCAGTTTCTGCTCATCAAACTTGACAGTGGCACAAGTGTGGGTCTGGATGCCGTAGACACACTGCCCTGTACGGACATCCCACAGTTTAGCTGACAGGTCATCAGAACCTAAGAGGAAGGACGTCTTTGATCAGTGCACGACCAAATGTGATCTTCATTAAAAACAAGTAATATCTTAAGTCTTTTACCCATGCTTCACCAATAAATCTACTGAAATTAATAGGGCTGCCCTTGACTAAGGATTTTTCTTGTCGACTATTCGTCATTCATTTTAAGCATAAGTTGACTAATCGCACGTTTATTGATAAACCTTTAATTGCCTACATAGCCTAATAAGCACTCAAGCATAAACTTTGCCAGAGCACACCGGCATAAGTAATGATGATGAATGTGTCAGGGAAAAACAGTAAGATTAAACTGCATTAACATTTTAATTAGGGCTGTGCGATTAATCGAAATCGTAATAAAATCGCGATTTGACCGTGCGCGATTTCTAAATCGCTGTATAGCACGATTTTCCGCGGTCCCGACCTCCCGCAGTATGCTATCCGATCCAATCAGAATGCAGCGCATCTAAGTAGAGCGAGAGAACATAACAGACTGGGCATATGCCTAACTCCAGGTTCACACACTCTGTCTGTGATGCAGATTTTTTTCCGCGCCCATGTTAATGGATCAGAACGTTCACAATGCACGCGGTAAAAGATGTGAAAACAGAAAAGGTTAGAAATCGAAAGGTGCGAAAAGAATGAATATCTAGCGCATGAGCATAGAGAGAGTTGTGAGTGAGGGAGTGAGAGGAGACATGTTTTAATTGCGCGCACTCTCTCCGGACGAGAGCAGCGTGTATCTGAGCACGCGTGTCTCGTTTTGTGACAAAACAAAGGAAATCTGCGTGCGAGCGGAGAGATTCGCGCTCGCGCATTATTTTAATATGCTTTCGCGTTACAATAACGCGCTCTCGCTGCTGCTTCTGAACCGCGTACACATACTGTATACGCACTGCAAACGGAGTACGTGTGAACCTTGGGCAATAAATATATTTCAGCACCTGAGGCACCGCAACAACGAGCTCTATGACCAATGCATGGCAAAAAAAAAAAAGAAAAAAATAAAGCCCTGGACACGGGTTTTATTTTATTTTATTTTTTGCCATGTCTAGACATTTTGTTTGAAATCTTTACTTAGTGATTATTTTGACTTATGTCTGTTCTAGAGGCATGTTACAACTTTTTGATAAAGCTCTCATTGGTTTTCTTTTGGAAATATGTTTCAAATTTATTCTGAATGCATTTATGACTGTAAAGCATGTCTGTGTGTGTCAAAATCGAAATCGCAAAATTTATCAAAAATCGTGATAGGTTTTTTTTGTCCATATGGCACAGCCCTAATTTTAATAACCTATTGATACACTAGTGTTTTCTGTGATTTCGGCTTAAGAATTCGGCGACACTGACTCGTCATCTCCACAGAGTAGTGGATGCCCATGCATTCAAGTTTCAAACAGATTACATAATCGGATAATTTTTTTTCTTCCCGATTTGAATTGTTTCATTTGAAAGTAGACATTTCACTCTCTGTGGATATATTTTTCATGTCTGTAAGGCAAGTATACATGGAGTTTCGCGCTCAAGTTCACAGACCGAGATGGCAGAAATTGCATCCTGTTTGCTTTCATTATTTTACAAAAGCACAATGTTTTGCTGTTATTGTGAGTGCACACAAATAAACGTAGAGGCTTTACAGATTCGAAAGATGTATTACTCTTATCTGTATGACAAAAATGACTGAGTATTTTAAGAGCAGGTGACCGCACCGGCACCTCCAGCTTTGCTGCAGTGAGCGTGCTACTGTTCAGCTTTCACACTCCGCACAGACACTTCAATAGCACAAATTTTTCTAGGTTAACATTAGATTGAGCAGCCATGTAAAGTTGCTACTGCTTACATATTTCAAATAATAAAACTTCTACAGAGGCACCATTGAGAGCATCCTGACTAGCTGCATCACTGTGTGGTATGGCGCCTGGAATGCATCCTGCCGAAAGGATGCATCAACGCATAGTGAGAGCAGCTGAGAAGATTGTTGGTGTCTCCCTCCCCTCCCTCCAGGCCATTTATGGAACCCATAAAGCCCTCTGCATCGCAGGGGATCCCACATACCCGTCACACAGCTTCTTCAGTCTGCTGCCATCAGGGAGGAGACTGCGGAGTCTCCAGGCCAGGACCTCGCAATTTAAATTCTCTGTATGTATGTACTGTACATGTGGAAGAATTGACAATAAAGCAGACTTGACTTGACTTGAATAAGTCATATTTGAGGTCGATGAATGATAGGCGAGCGTTTGAATGTACTGTATTACCACAAAATCTAGCCATTAACGATCGGTCCGTCACTGACTGTGTGACCTCACCACTTCCTGTGGATTTTAATTATTTTCTGCGACTAATAAAATTTTGGTCGACCCAGCCTCTTCTAGTCGACTATTAGGGGGCAGCCCTAGAAATTCATTGCCTACTTGGTTTCCCTCACAAAGAAGTGTTGTTTTGGTGCCAGAAGGCAAATATGACTTTGTAAAAAGAACAAAACTACATCCTTATTAAGTTCAGTCTATAAAAAGCCAACATAACTTTATGCAAACCAAGTACTCAATTCATTTCAGATTAACATGCATCAATCATTTTTAATGGCCCTGAAATACATGAATCCATAAGGAGCACAATAACTCATTCATCCTCACACTAGAGAATGTAAATTGAGCTCATGTAGGAGATAAAATAGTAGTGGTAGGCCGATATATCGCCAAGGCCGATATATCGGCCAATATTGGGCATTTTTCAAATATCAGCATTGGCCGATGCGTTCATGGTGGGACTTTTATTTTGACAGCGCAGAGAATGCAGTGCCAGAACACACAGTGCTCACATTCTCCCTCTTGTTCCCTGTCGTTGTTAACAGTTCTGTCTAATATGGATAGACGTCTGTCTAATAATCAGATAGGATGGTTAAACAATGGAATTAAAATGTATACAAAAAAATATTATAACAATTGCTTTTATATTGTTAGTATTAGAAAGGCAAACATTATAATACTTTCTCTTTTGCCGTCAGCATTCAGCAAATACGCTTTTACATCATTTAAACAAATCTTTGAATGACTAATGAACATCTAATTTCAAAAACCTTGCAAACTTAGTCGAGTCCAGCTGTGAGATCTTATGAAGTGTGGATGTGTGTCCTGCACGATCACGTGTTCTCTGTGTGTCGGTGAGTGTTACCTTGGTTTTGAGTGTTACCTTGGTTTTATTTGAAAAAAAAAAAAGTGATTCCCAGAATACCCCGTTGGTTATGGTGTTTACTTCCTTTTTATTTATATTTTTATTAAACATTTGTTTATTTGTGAAAAATACTTTGCCACTTAAACTATAAGCATGTTAATTTTACACATTTATTATTTTACCCATTTCAAATGATTTCAAATTTCTTAAATAAAATGAAAATAAATGATTAATTGAATTTACTAATTTTTCTAAGGTAAGTGGTTGCAATCGATTTACGTTAGCTAAATTTAAATAAACAAATTTAGTTGACAAACTTACAATTTTTTTATTTTTTATTATTAAATGTAGCTAAAATAAACTGTTTGCAACCACTTACCTTTAAAAAAAATAGATAAATATCGGCATTGGCAGTTAAAAAACCAATATTGGTCAACCACTATAAAACAGCATTTAATATTACTTGTAATGGAAGTAGCAGGGACTTGGTTGTATACATCGATAGTTGATTGGATGGAGGCAGATGTGAATGCGACCTTGAGGTCGATTTAAAAAAGTGTGGTGGTGGAAAGGATTAGAGAAATCTGTCGCTTCACTGGAAGATCGAGCTAAAGAAACTAGAATAAAAATTAAAAAAAAAAAAAAAAAAAAAATTGCATTCAGAAATAAGAGTTAGGAATTTTATGATGACTTTAACATCTCTCCTTCTGACCACACCTACAGGAAAGACAACTATAAAATTAACGCACCTGTGCAAAGCAGCCCATCCCGGTAGTAGAGAGCATATACGCGAGCACTGTGTCCAATAAGAGAGCTCGTCTCAAAAGCATCCTCCTCCCTTAGCTGCTTCATACGCAAATTGGCCTTTAGATAAACACCTTTCCAGTGTGTTGCATCCTGGATGGACTCATCGATGCGCCAGCCGAGGTCTTGACACACACCCTGCCACACTTCTGTACAGGCATTAATGACTTTATTCCACTGCTTGCACACCAGACAGCAGGTAAGCAGGGTTTGGGGGTCCAGCCAGCGAAGCAGGTAGAAGGCCAGCTCTAACGGCAGCAGGCGCAGGAAATCCCGCTTCAGGAGCGCTTCCAGCCTATTGGACAGGTGTCGCAGTTGGGCGGCGCCACTCAGTGAGATGAGGTGGTCCAGTGATTGGTTGCGTTGCTGGTCACTTAGCGCCAGGAAGGTGGTGGAAGCTGACTCCAGCCACCCCTCGAAAGCCGCCTTTTCCATGGGCACATGAGGGCGTCTACCTGATGACACATAAAACAATCAGATCAGACTTTCTGCACTACATTTGAAAAACAATGATGTGGAATAAACAATACTTTTCATAACAGAGCAAGAACAATACCACAATAGCTGCATCACAAGCAATACAAAAGGAAAAAACTTCTTCAGATCACAATGGATGACCACTTTCCACTCTGTGATGCAACCTTTGAGTGATGATAATGTAATCTACATAAGCTGCATAATATTTTTTTTTTTAAGAACCAAAACATAACGGCAAAGAAAAAATGTGCCTCACACACAAAATTGAGAGATCTCTATGACTATTTGGCTGACAAGCTAACACAGCTTTCTGCACAGAAACTGACAAGCTTTCATTTAACTAGAATGCAGCTTTCTGGTTTCCAAACACACTTGGTAAAACAAATTCGCTAGCTCGAAGGCCAGAGACGTGATATATATATATATAGAGAGAGAGAGAGAGAGAGAGAGAGAAATATATATTCACCAAATCAATCTCAAGAACAGGACCAGCAGCTATTCAAAAACAATATATCTTATTAACTCATAACGGTACACAAAAACAAATAAGACCAGAAAAACTCACCATTTCCAGCAGAATCAGTGTGAGGAGAGCGCTAGCTAACGTTAGCCGCGCTAGCTAAGTTAACAGGTGTCAACGCAAATCGATATCGCTCTACGAAAGACTAACTTTAATATTTGCAGTTGAGTCACAATCTGACCTTGTCTGGTGACAAATGTTATATTAGTAACACAAAAAACAGTGAAACTCCCCGCTAGCTGCCGTCTAGCAAATCTCTAGAGTCCCGAGCTATCATAATAACATACAATATTTGAATCTAACGGAAACGATTTGATTCAAGATAATCATTAGCTCTCTATTCGTTCACATTTTAACGGCTGTATTATTCCAAAACGTAATATCATACGTTCATTTCAAGTGAATTTATTGTTGTTCTTTTCTGTTTTTGAGTTAGCTTGCTACTAGGCTAAGATACAGAGCCTCCGTTAGCAACGATGAGGAATTACAGCGACAGGAAGTTACGGGACAAGCAAGCAATTTGACACGAGCGGGAGGAAGTCAGGGGGAGTGTCCGCCGCCTGTCACTCTTTCAAAACATGCATTCCTTTAATACTGTATGCAAAATGCTGTGAGTCATTATGCATGAATCCCACATGATGTTGTAGCTTAAATATTTTATTCGTTAAGTTAGAAGTCACACATACGTGTTTATGTGGCGCAAGTTGTTTGATGGTCAACAGGGGGCACACTTTGCCAACAAACTGTGACGTTCAGTCATAAACGAATAATATTTTAGGGGCTACATTTGGACTCGGTAAGATTTTTTAGCGCGTTTAAACGTAGTGTGTTATTCTCTCTTATCTGATCAAAAATACAGTAAAACATTAAATTGTAAATTATTATTATAAAATAACTGTTTTCAAAATTAATATTAAAAATGTAAATAAGTCTTGCGATGGCAAAACTAAATTTTCAGCATGAATTTTCGGTGTCAGAAATTTTTTCTTATTATTAACGCTGACATTAGTTGTACTGCTTAATATTTTTGTGGAAAACGTGATATAATTTTTTCAGGATGGTTCGAATATAACAATCTTATTGTTATGTAAGAAACATATGTACAGAAAACAAAGAACTAAGTAATATTAATAAATCCTAAAAAGTTATCCAAGAATATCAGTGAGACCAGATTTGTTTGGGTCATAGTTGAAAGCAGATAAGATATTTTAGATATATGTTTAGAAAAACAAGGTTCAGGGAGGAGTCTAAGTATTCAGAATGACTGTGCATCTGCTGAACAGAGATAGTGTCTCTGCTGCATGTAAACACGAAACAGTCCCACCCTGCCATACTGATACCTACCACCTGCTGTTAACAACTTGTCCACTGAGGCATGACATGACAGAAGTGAGGTGACCCTACATTCCAACGGCTGAGGGTATCTGAGCCCAAGCAGCCCATTAAAATTGATGGGCTGTCAGGTGAGGTGGCTGAGCCCAGATAGCAAGAAAGTGTAGATGGGTGTTTCTGCAACTACAGGCACTTCTGACTCTCCAAAATGTTTTTAAAAAATCAACCCCTGTGAATTTTAATTTTAACCATCAGAGTCTGTAAAACATATAAAAAGGTCAACAAAATTGCATAAAGTCATTAAGATTTTAATCTGGAATATTTTTTTTTTTTGTGTTTTTCAACTCTTCTTCTTACAAAATGTCCTTACAGCGACGTTCGTTATATACATTTTTCTTTTTTCTTTTTGTAAATACTGATATTAATATATATATATATATATATATATATATATATATATATATATATATATATACACAAAAATATTGGATTTCATGGTTTTTTCCATGCCATGTAAAATTTAGACACTTACCTAAGATGTCAATTGTTTCCATACACACTAAAGATAACATATTTAGCTTTTTATGACAGATGTTGCTATTTCAATGTGTAAATCATCTCAACTTTTGAACCGCTGATGTCACATGGACTATTTTACATATCCCCTTATTATGTTTCTGTGCCTTGATCGTGGTAGTATCTGTGCTGTCTATGGAGGGTCAAAGAGCTCTCAGATTTCATCAAAAATATCTTAATTTGTGTTCCGAAGATGAACAAAGGTCTTTAAGGTTTGGAACGACATGAGGGTGAGTAATTAATGACAGCATTTTCCTTTTTGGGTGAACTAACCCTTTAAGAGCAGCTTCACATTAGGTGAGGGTTCTAGTGGAGCAGCATGTAAGTCATCATCAGATGGGGATAGTGGTGGTGTGTCTGTTGCAACAAACTGATTTGAGGCATGCAGTACTTTGTGTTTTGCCCTCTTTTTTCTTTTATTTAACCTCCACTGCCGCCTTTTCAGATTTTCTCTCTTTTTGTCAGCTGGGAGGCACTCTTTATCTGCTCATTTTCCTTTCTCTTTTTGTAACATTCTTTTTTTTTTCTTTCTGCAGATACTCTGCATACCTCTCTGGGAATTTCTAATTTCCTCTGCATTTCTTTGATCTTATTGTTGATGAATTTGGTGTCATCTAGGGTTGCAAAATGTCCTGTTTAAATATAATTTACAACAGCTGAATTTAATATACAGTAAACCTTGAACTTGTCTCTACCGCAACACAAGGTCTTTACCCGCAACACCTAAATTTGCTGTGGTAAAGGCATGTTGCGGAAATTAAATTTTTGCTAATATTGCAGCTAATTGGCAGCTACCAAGGTCTACAACATTAGTTTTGACTCTTAGCATCTTAATATACATGCATTAAGCGGTAATATACATTTATTTTTTAAAATGTAGTTTTATAGTACAGAATTACTAAGCTGTATGGTAAGGACACAAGATAAATATGGACACAGAAAAGATGATATTTACCTTATATTTTTGGGATCTTGTGTGTGAGGTAGTGAGGTGGCCCAATCTGTCAGCAATGTGCTCACCTGCTAGTTTCTGTTTCCATAGAAACTAGACTTGTTTGTTTTTGATAAAATGTCATAATAAAAGCCTTTTTCATTGTTGCGTTATGGACTCAAAAGTGTGGGCCAGGCACATTTAGTTGAAAAAATCATAAAAATGATCAGTAAATAATAAAAAACAATTTAAGAGGGTGTACATTAATATGTATATTAAACAATTCAATTTGAAATAATGTAAAATTGTAATTCAATTAGTTTATTTTACATATCTCAACATTGTGACTAGAGTTGTGGGACATGAACAAAAATGGTGTTTGGACTTATAAATGCTTCATAATTTTATATTAAATCACATTAATCATTAATTATATTTTTTGTCAAGGTGTGTAGTGATACTGTGAATATACTTAATAAGCATCATATGACAAATTTGAACATAAATCTAAAATTTTACTGCTGGGACTTAAAAGTGTCCGTAGTTGCAGAAACACCCAGATATCTGGTATAATCAGTCAGCGTAGTTCTCATATGGGTAGGAGGAATTAGTGTTTGCACTAAGTCATGATAAGATATTTAGAAAAATATCCACAGCATGTATCTAATATCACGTGTTAAGTATGAGATCTTGATCACTACAGATCTGTAACACTACAGATTTAATACATATGCCATGTATAACAGTATAAGCAGTCAGATAAATGTGAAAAGGCATAATTCATTTTCTCTTTTCTGGTGCCTTTCATTGTCTGTACCAGCTTCCATTATTATTCATGAGACTAATATTTTCCATGAATAAAATCTGGTTGGTTAAACTGATTATTGAACAATGCCAAGTGTTCCATTATGTTATGCAAGCAGCAAGGTTCTGTCTGCCAGCTTGAACTTTCCATCTCCATTTTTGGTCCTTTTAGCCTGGAATCTTTTCACACTGCATGTCCATTACACCTTTTCTATTGAAGAGTGGAGTGTGGAGATAATTGTTTGAAGTCATCAGGCACGATATATTCATGAGCCCTGACTGAATAATAGTACAGAAATTTGAATGACTGCAAAATTAACGTTTAAAATATGTTGTTGCCAACCAAAAATGTATTTTCTTTGGTTGATAATACCAGTGTTGATTTTGTTTCTACATACAAATAAGATATTATCTGTTCTTTTATAGCTAAAGGTGGTGATTATTAGCTAGAATATGCAATATTCAGGTGAAACTGCTTCTTTTAGAGCTATGCCTAAACAGACTCCAAGACATTTTTTCATAAAAAACATTTTTATTTAAAGAGACCCCATTTACATTTCATTAACATTACCCCATAACCACAATATTTCATCTACTGCAGTGTCTCTGTGACAATAAGACAAACTCAGCAGTGCATTTGCAAGTGGAGAGCAGATACACCTTGTTTGTTGGGCTTAAAAAAAGGGGTTGATTTCAAAGCAGCACAATTTGAACATTATCAGTAATCTAAATACACCAACACTGTGCTTAACTTCAAACACTGTGGGCATCTGCAGTGCTGATGAATGCTGTATACTGTATGTTATTCAAACTTTCAAAACAAGTCAGAGGTGCAACACAATAGCTGTCTGAGACTGTTGACTGCACCACGTATACGCCTACATCGTCATGACAGTAATATGCAAAACTGTAGAATATTTGCATTTTTCATCACAAGGTGTACTGTGAGACTGCCTACGGGTCAAGCAAAGCAGTGGCATGTGAGTAGTTACAGTCTCAATATAATACATCATGGCTGTCAGACGTTAACTGTCAAGTCTCGAGAATAAGCATGAGATTTATAAGGAGATTTATATGTTTTTGTTTATTGTTGAAGATTGCTAATTTACATAGAAAGGTTATATAAATAAATACAACTAAATGCATGTTGTTCAATGCCAGTGCTTGCTGAAGCTCTGTGGAATGGTGAAACTGCATCTCCGTTTATCATGTAATGAAGGATAGACCAAAATCCAGCTAGGTCCATCCTAGGACAATGTCCACAGCTATAAGGAACTCACTGATGTTTAGAATATTTGAGTTATACATTTAATAACACTGATGTGGATGCCCTCAAAGTCACTGTCCATATGAGTCTCTCTTCTTCTTCACAAAGAGGTTCCTTTACTGTACATCACTCATCCCAAATGAGTTCTGCATGGATTTACGTTGTCTTGAGCGGATTTTGGTTTTCCAATGACAGCAGAGATGAGTGATTGACAGCTGATCCCCTCTTGAGAACAGCACCCACAATGCACCTTCATGTTGGAAGGTCCAAGAAATTGGTAACAGGTCAGCTTTCCTCTCACAGTGCCAGCAGGATGACATAAATGGGCTGTATTGATTACCTGGTGTATAGATAGGAATGAAAAACAGAAACTTACATTTTTTTAAAGTATTGTAAAGAATTGAAAATATGTTTGCGAGTGTTGTTCTGTTTAGCTAAAACTAAAATTTTTAACAATTCCTTTAGATACTTGAAATAAAACTAAATTAAAATAAAATATTAGTATTAGATAAAAAAAAAACTTCAACTGAAAAAACCTAAAGGGGTCATATGATGCTGATAAAAATAACATTATTTTGTGTATTTTGTTTTTTTGAATGTTTTTATTAGGTTTAAGGATTTTATTTAGGATTATTTTCCACATACTGTACATTATTGTTTCTCCTCTAGGCCCCGGCATTTGAAATGCGTAGATTTTTACAAGTATCATCGATCTGAAAAGTGAGGTGTGCTGTGATTGGCCAGCTATCCAGTGCGTTGTGATTGTCCGAATACCTCAAGCGTGTGACGGTGTAGCGTATGAGGCCTGAACAAGACAAATTAAAGATTCGATCGTGAGCATGGTTGAAACAAGAGAAGCCAAATTCCTCGGAAAGGCAACAGGATGCTGTAAATCAACTCCTAGCACCACAGTCTGATAACCAACCAACTCTTTCAGAGAACAGCTTTCAACATTAACACCATTAGAACAATTATTGACAATTTCAATTCGAAGAGAGATTGTCTAATTTGGGGCAAGTAATCGAAGAGATGGACAGTCTGACCCTCACATGTAAAGCCGTGAGAGTAAACAAGATCTTTGGATTGACTTCCCCCAACCTAGCAGAACCAGACTGAAATTCCTAAGGAGACCTGTTAACCCCTCTGGTCTTCACAGGACATATCCTTACTCCCCCCCAGAATGGCACAGAGAATGCCTTCCAATGCATATATGCACCAAAATGAACTCAAAAAAGACTTCTAAATGGATATCAGTCCATTGCTTAACTCCATATCATTTATGTAACCCACACATTTGATTATAACATTTCTAATCACTTATTGTGTATGTCTTTTTAAATAACTCTTGAATAGCTTAAGGGATCATATTCATGTTTAGTATGTGTGTGTTCGAATCTTCTTGCTTGAAACGTTTCTGACCATCAGTTATTTGTCAAATGTATCATATTCTTGTTATAGGAATCATGTCCAAATTATACCCTGCAATAGCGGGAAAATTCGGACCACGTGCTTGATAAGATAACATATGATTTATGAATGGGTGGGACAAACAATGCAACACCCCGAGAAAAGACAATATCTAATTGGTCAAGACAACATTTGAGGTGTGGCCAAAAGGCCAGTTTAAATACTCAGGACACCATCAAATTTTGCTTTTAGCTTTGAGCTTTCGTTTAAGCTTTTGCTATCAGTCATGCCGGCTTTTAGCTTTTGCTTTTAGTCATGCTTTGTCATCACTTTTAGCGTTCTTCGAGCGCGGTTCCAGCGTGCTTCGGCCCTGCACGCCTGCTGATACTTAGCCACGATGAGAAGAAACACCACCTAGTCTCGTCAAACTTTACTTCTATTCTTTTACTTTAGTTTCTTTTCCGTTGAGAGTTTCGTGTTTCAGCGACAACAAAGGGAACCCCGTTACACAGGCATCACAAGTAACGTACCTCCAGACTCTCATCTGTAATGGTGTTATCTAATATAATTTTAACCTAATTGATGAACTCAATGCGAGGGTTAATTAAGTGATTGATGGTTGTTCATGTCTATGCAATTTCACGGATTGCTGTAAACTTGGGATTTCACATTTTCATTCTCTTAAACTCATTCTTTCCTAACTTTCTATCTTCCTGCAACTTGTGTGAATGTGTGAGTGCGTGTGCTTATGTGTTAGATTAGTTCATATGTCTTAGATTTATCTAATAAAGCCTTATTCATATTGAAAAGAGACGTATCTTGTGTTTTGTGCATACAAGTTAATGTCTTAAACTGCCGATCTTGTTACTGTGCTAATTAATAGTGTTTTCACTATACTTTGGATATTAATATCCAGCGCAGATTTGATGTTAAACGGCTCGTTCAGTGAATCGCTGGCCGTTTCAGTGATCAGCCGTGAAACAGTGATTCTGTTCAAATGCCCTTTAAAATCTTAAATGATTCCCTTTGAGCTAAATTGACCTGTTTCCCTTACAACGGAAATGTTACACCCCTTAACATATTGTGATGCCCTGTCCGGCGGGGCGACGAGACATAAACATAAAACCCATTATAAACGTGATATAAACATGATTTCGAGTCGTGTCCTCTTTTGGAAGGCCAAACAAAGTAGTTTCGCTTTCTCAACGAAACAGCGTCACACACGGCGGCCTTGATTGAGCAGAGGCCAGAGGCCTAAAGTGGGCCACTGTCTAGAGTGAGCCGCAGCCTAGAGTGAGCGGAGGCCGGCTTGATTGAGCAGAGGCCTAGAGTGAGCAGAGGCCGGTGGACTTGAGAATGGCACGGCCGGTGAATTCTACGAAGGAGTGTCCGGCAGGCTTGCGGCAACCACACCTGACGACCCCGGGCTGGACTCCGCTTCATCCACTGTGAAAGCCGATCCGTCCTTCCACAGTGCAAAGTTGATGTATTTCCTCAGCGACCAGCACGGATCAGCTCCAGGCATGACGAAGTTGATATCATCCTCTTTTGGAAGACCAAACAAAGTAGTTTCGCTTTCACAACCAAACACGTCTATACAACATGGCGGCGGCCGCAACAACAATACGAGAATAAAAGGTTGTACTTCTTTCTTTGCGTGAACATCTTGGCGGCGTTATGCAAATCTTCCCACATAGTGACATAGAGATGTGGGGGTGTGTTAGAATGAGCCGTTTTAGTGGGGTGTGGTTGATGCTTAACTTTTATAAAGAATATCTCTGTGGATTTGAGACTTTAGTCTTTGCAACTTCACAGATATTCTTTATGCACCAAGAGCTTGTAAAACTCCAAAGAGAAAGGAAAAATTGAAATTGCATCATATGACCCCTTTAATAATGCTGCATTAGCAACTAACTGAAATAAATAAGATTAGGTTGAAGTACTAAAATTGCTAAAACTGAAACAAAAATTAATCATAGCTAGAAATATATATATATATATATATATATAAATTACTTAAACACAAAACTAAACTAAAATTGAAAAGATCAAAATAAAAGCTAACCCAAAATAATAAATAACAGTACATAAATAATACTAAATTTACACTGATGTGCACATTTAGAATATTCACTGTAGTCAGCAGGCTGGTACATTGCTGTTATCAGCATTTGAGAAAATGGGAAATGGGACTCACTGAACGCCACTTTGAGATGGGCTTACACCAGGCCATCATAGAGGGAGAGTGCCTGTACAATAGAGGGGTCTGCCTTGGAGCCCTCCTGAAACTCCTGCAGAGTCAACATCCCATCTGCATTCTGTTGACAAAAGGAAGACAGATAGTCATAAGTCATGTCACTGTTTTCACACATAATCATATTAAGTGCATACAGTTTGTGGTGGAAGATATGCAGGGAATCAAGTAGAAAGACTGTTTTTAATAATGCATTCAAATCTCTTCTTTCTCTTTAGAGCTCAGTGCTTTCAAAGGCTCTTTTATCAAAGCTTTCTGAGGTACTCTATAGATGCAGTGCAACAGAGCTTCTATTTCGCGTCTTTCATGTGGCGTGCCTTCGGTGTTTCAATCACAGCAGAAATAAGCCATTGGTATTGAACCTACAGCTATGAATATTCAGTTGTGGGATGTCATGGGTTTGAATTGTTGTTGATGACTAAAAATTCTCAGAGAGTTATAGCAATTCACTATAAATGCAGTACATTTTCCATATTTATTTTTATGCAGTCAGCCATTTCTGCAAGTAATGTGTATGAGAACTATGAAGCAGCAGAAGACAATAAGTACACAGTAAATAAATACACAGAATTCACCTTATCCATCATAGCAAAGATGCGGTCGACTCGCTTCTCTGGTGTGTTTTCCTCCTCCGGTAACTCCACTGTGTTCCCCTGCAAGATATAAATCAGGCATACATTATTGGGACATACCTATAACTCCCGGCTTTTGATATAGCATGATAAGAAACAACCACAGTCGGAAACAAGTCATCTGTGTTTGTAGCCTATCATGGGGTAAAACAAATCCTGGATGCCAGAAATGAGTTACCCATTCATTTCTGTGTGGAAAATAAAGATAAATGTTATTTTTGATATTTTTGCACTTCAGATAAAACCAAACACGTTTTTGTAACAGCCAATTGACCAAAAAGAAAGAAACAAAAGACTGCAGTGAATATAAGCAATTCAGCTGACTGCATGTATCAAGTTGAACTTAAGGGACAAAATATTGATCACTTTAAGCGATACGGTGAATATAGAAAATATGGTGAATTATGTTCATTCAGTAGCATCCAAGGGCAAAACACAATAGTAATAAGTGTTCTGCTGTATGCAGATGGAACTTTACAGTAGGTTTCTATATGTCAATTTAATGTATAATGTGTTTGGTATCATGAATAACAATGAGCAATCATGTTCTATTTATTTAAAGTTAATTTATGAAAATACTCAATTCACCAATTTTAGTGTCTATAAAAATTTTCAAGATTAATGCTTTACATGTATTTTTTATTATTAGTTCATGTGAAAAACCTCACTGTAAAGTTACCCTTTTCCCCATACTCTTAACGTATTTGAAATATTCTGCTGCAGAGATGCACAATATGTAAGATGTTCAATATGTAAGATTCCTCATGTGTATCTTATTTTATTTACTAAACATATATACATGTATTTGGCTGACAGAAAATGGAGGTGCACAAAAAAATATGTTTTTACTTTCATAAAAAGCTAAATCTACTGAAAATGTCTTGTTGTTCTCATAGAATTAATGGGTAACTTTCATAACTTTTACCACACAGGTGATCTGGGCCTCTTTGCCAATTATATATGATCAGAGCAGCAAGAAAACATCTAAAAAAGTCACCCAATGCTATTAAGTTTCCTGGAAGCCAGTGTTTATAAAGATATTCACTGCAGTCTCTTCATCAATTTGACAGACCTTCATAATCAATTTTTAGAGTTTAGGCTTACAATAAACACCATGTTGGCCTTCCAAGAAAGCTCTTTCATTAACTCAATAGAAATAGAAAGTTATGGTTCAGTGAGAAGCAAATGACTCACCACCATCTGGTAGATAGCGTCCACAATGTTCAGCATCTCATCTCGGGTTATGAAGCCATCATTATCAAGATCGTAAAGTTTAAAGGCCCCTGTGACAGCAATAACAAACAAGCACATTAAGAAAAGTCTCTCTTTGTAATATCTCCCAATGAGCTGAGAATAAGTGTAGGATATAGACTATTCTACTGTTTATTTTGACATTCTCATCTTTTCATTAGTCATGATGATAAATTAAAATTAAGACTTGGCAGACTTTTTCAGATCATTTAGTAGCACATTTGGTGTGGGTACGATCTGTTTTACTATAAGACTCTGAGACAGATAAATGAACACATCTCTGCTGCACAAACAAGAAACTTTTGATGTACTGCTAATATTATGAGATATACAGTATAAAGGAATTCTGGTCTTACATCTGAGTTTTTCATCCAGTGTCCCTCTGGATGTGACAGACAGAGCTTGAATAAACTCGGAGAACTCAATGCGTCCATCCTGCAGATACACAAAAGGAAGGACAGCATGAGAACTGATGGGTAAAGTGTAAAAAGGAATTTAAAGGAGTGACAAAAAGGGTTGATCTTATACTGCTTTGTTACAGCCTCACATCAAATTGAGATGAAAGAGACACCTAAGAGGGCAAACAACTGCAGAGTGACACAGCAAAAAACTGCAGACAGCAGCAGGGAAAGATGTTATCATACATGTATTCAATACCACCTCACAGAAGGTTTAACATATTGAAAATGTCATTTTGACAGTGATTTGGAAGTGTGTCTAAAGATGTGACTGCAGCAGACAGTCCCACTGAGAATAGTCTACAGGGGTATCAGACGGGCAATGTCTGACTCACACACACACACACACACATGCACACACACACACATGCACATGCACACACACTCACACGCACACACACTTGCACACGGACACTCACACACACACACACACACACGCACTCACACACACACACACACACACGCACTCACACACACACACACACACACACACACACACACACACACAAACACAGTTTCTTGTGTGTCATGTTCTCTATAAAGCTTCTAAATGCAGCATCATTTTGCTCAGACTTTGACAGCAAATTGTTCTACCAAAAAAGAAAATGCAAATCTGTTCAAGCTGCATTTCTAAAACTAAAATGGAAAGATATAATGTCCCTGTGGCTGAGTAAATGAAAGTAAATGGAGTCTGTACACATGGTATTTTGCTATTCAGCCAAACAGTTCTTCAGGGAGCGATTCTAGTGATGATAATTTTCCAACTCAGTAAAGATGATAAATCAAAACATTTCTTGGTAAACTGCAACTTTAAAAAGACCCAGTAGGTTAATGTAACAGTGCTTTTCTTTTATTGACTTTTCCCTATTTTTAGCCTCTTGTTACCTTGTTTTCGTCAAAGACGTTGAAGACAAAAGTGGCAAATTTGGTGGGATCACCGAAGGGAAAGAACTGCTTGTAGATCTTCTGAAAGCCAGCTGCGTCCAACTGACCACTGGGGCAGTCTTTGATAAAACCCTTATACCTGCCACACAAACAGGAAAAAGTCCAACAAGATATAGGAGTGAGGGAGCAGAATTAAAGAAGAGAGAGACTGTAAGAATTTTGCATTTTAAAAATTTAATTTCTGAAAAGAATAAGATTAGATTATAGAAGAACACACAAATTTACACTATAATTCAAAAGTATGGGGTCAGTAAAGAACTTGATACATTTATTCAGCAAGGATGCATTCAATTTGTGTAAAAAAGTAAAATCTTTAACAAGTTTCAACTGTAATTATTGTTTTAAAAAATGTTTCTTGAACACCAAATCAACATATTAAAATGATTTATGCAGGACCGTGGTACACACTGAAGACGGGAGTAATGGCTGCTGGAAATTCAGCTTTGCTTCCCCCCAAAAAAATGCATATATAAAATAAATACAAATTTGAAATTCTAATTACATTTCACAGTTCATTATTTTTACTGTAATTTTGATCAAATAAATGCAGATGTTGTGTGCAACATCTTTCAAAAATACTCAATGACACCAAACCCCTGAACACTGGTGGCTGGTGGAAAAGAAATGTATAAATTGCCAGTAGAAACAAAAGTGGGGAGACAAAATAAACATTTGAAGAGGTATCAAATGCATAGTTATTTTCCCCACCTAAAGTCAAAACACAAGCTATGTTTCCTCCAGTACATAACCCCCTGTGAAGATAAAGAGTCTGGCACCAACTGTTAGCACCCAAATGCACTGCTAGCAGTGTTACAGAACATGTGGTCAGGGTATTTCAAGATAAATTAAACCTCTGTCACTCTATCCAGTCATTTCAACAAACAACACTCAGTGCTGTTTGTTTTCTCTATGCTAATTGATCCCTGACAAACTTGTGGACTATCATTGCAGATCATTTCCGAGCAATTTGGGGCAAAGGGCGAAATGGTTGCCCAGGATATTACAGGGCACGTCATTCTTCAATTGCAAATTCATTTCCAAGCATGTCAGTTTAGATTCCTCTTTCTAGGAATCTCTCTCAGTATTTGTGGCCCAAATTGCTAGCTGCAAAATGTGTGAACTGATTTATCTGAAATATTGAATACTACTAGCAGGGGTGGGGTGGGGAGGAGTTCATTAAAAACACTGACACTTACTGAAAAGATAATTTTCTATAAATATATAGAATTTAGTCGTTGTAAAATGCCCCTCACAATGAATATTACATTCTCCAGCATATGTTGCAGTTAAAAAGCACTATATTAGCTAATCACTCATTACCTCCTCAGAGGGGCTTGCTGTGCAAAGAGAAAGATTTTTCACATTATGCTAATTTACAGTAGCTTGATGACAGAATACTGACATGACCATATGTGCAGCACAATTTAATAAGTAACTTGAGTGTTTTAAATAATCAAAACTAAATAGCTGTTATCAGGAGAAATTTTTTTACTTATTCTTCAGATGGACACTTTTTGGGATGAATGCTATCATTTGTCATATACTACTATCATATATTGTTCACAGAAATGTTTCAGAGACAAAATGCTTAATGCTTATACTGACCTCGAAACTTTATACTTGACCACTGCCCCAGCAACCAATCTCTTATGCAATGCTCTTATCACGTCACTTAAATCGCTCAATGCTCGCTTTCTTTCTACATGACAATAATCTAAACTTAAATCTCTACTTAATGCACATTCATTTAGTAGGGTGTAGGGGGTTTATTGGCTTGCTCTAAGAGATAGCCCTATAAAATACAAGGTTTTTTGAACAGTCACACAAGACTGGGTCATCTTTGTAAATGTTATAAAAGCAGAAAACTTTCTTCCCTATCCTCTGAGTACTGTATTTGACTGCCTCCATTTTTTTTATCTGGATTGTTAGTCACTCTTCTTTGTTCCATCCTTTTTGTCTTCTCTTTCACTCTCTTTCTCTCTTCATCCTTCTCTCTTTCCTTACTGGGCACCATGCCTAGAGTCAAGCGTTCCCCATCTGCCATGAGAGGCATAGAGCAGCCAGGAGGAGTATAGATGTTGGCATGTGAAGTTAAGAATTTATGGAGAACAGAGGAGGGAGAGAGATTCAACACAGACAAAATTTGTGCTCTGAAGAAGCACTGAATATCTACAATGATGTGGTACTTTAGTGAAACATCATCCTCTCCCTTGGTGGCAGACATTCTTAAGATGAGTCAGTCAGTGTGGTTAAGAAGAGAGGTGTTTGAAACCACAACCACGCATTAAATTTTTTACAATGAAACCACAACCACATGAATTCATACTCATATACAAAAGCAGATGATTTCTGCAGCATTTCCTGGCATTGGACCACACACTCAGTATATGGCCAAGAATACAATACTGTGCACTGTATTAGTGGGAATGGAGAAGGACGGAAAGATTAATTTCATTTAAACATTTGGGTAATAACATTATTGTACATATTTGATTGATTACAGTTTATCTCTCAGGTAAAGTCATGACGAGGAAAGGTAAGAGAGAGAGAGGGAGAGGGATGTGAACAGAGAGAGGACATAAAGAGCACACTTACCACTGCTGAACTTCCTTCTCTGTAACTGTAGACAGAACCAGACAAGACATAGTACAGAAGACAGTTAGATTTTGTTCCAGTTAATGAAAACTTATCATGTAAGGCTGGTTTGTGCTGGGTAATGTGGGTTTGGTGCTGGTCTAGCTGGTGGACCAATGACTAAGAATTGAACTGAAAATAAAATCAATTTCTGACCTGAGGTAGTGAACTGAATGCTTAAGTACCATTTGAATTTCAGTTTAAGGAAGTAGAAATAAAATGTGATTTATATTGTAAAAAAAAAAAAAAAAAAATGTATATAACTAAAATGAGTGCAATTTTAACAAAAAACTGAAAGTTTGTAAAGTAAAACTTTGATTGATGGTTTAGCATTGTGTTATTTAAAGGTTTAAAAAATCTTGAGGTTATACACACACACACAAACAACACCTTATTTATATATATATCTTGTGTTTGTAATTGCAGAGAGAGACTTTTTCTTATTTGTTTTTTTAATTATGTGTTTTTTTTTGAATAGATTGTTTTTAGCTGTAAAATACAGTTATACATTTTATGTATTCATTCAGCACTTTTATCAAGTGAATTTAGAGGCCATTTTGTACATATGTGCTAAGCGGATTTGTTTGGTGTTTTATGATTAGATCTTGCTGTATCCAAAGAAACTTACATCATAAGTGCATAGTTCTTATGTTTAAATCTTTGAACAGCATGTCTTGAGATGCCCGAGTGAGATGCTATATTGAAGAATTGTGCAGATGCAACACTCTAGCATTTTTTTGACCTGATATTCTCAGTGTGCCATTGGCTCAGATGGTCATTGCGGTTTGTGTACGTTCAGTGTTTACATTTTAATACTCTTGAGTACTGTTTGCAACTGTGTTTGCACACACACACACACACACACACACACACACACACACACACACACACACACACACACACACACACACACACACACACACACACACACACACAGAAAGATCTTTGTCTGGGGTAGGAGTGTAGTCATTACCAAGGTCAGTGATGTGCATCCATATAGATCGAAAGGTAGAACGGGGAAAAAATAAATGGTGAAAAGATAAATTGTATGAAGATGCTAAAATGTCTTTGATTATGGATGAGGAGAAAGAGAATTGTTGAAACAGGGATATGACACAGACCTTGACAAGCAGAGAGAGAGCACTAGCTGAATAAGGAGTCAAATATTATAATAAAGGCATAAAGGATTAACATATTTACATAACTAAAGGGTAACCGCAACCCAGTGGTATAGCAAAATGATGTCTGGAGAGGGAGAAGAGAGGGCAGAGGTCACATGGTGTGTCTCATCAGCGTATATGACCCAACATGACTTTAGCTACTACATCATTCTCCATCTGCTACAACAAAGAACAAAAGAGGGGAAAAAACACTAGAAGAGAAACCTCCTTTAAAACAGAATAAATAAGATACTCAAGATAAGATGCTCTTCACAAACCATAATAACCCAGCCCACAACAAACCCCTAAACATCTCATCTAATCGGTCTGTAACACTGCAGGACACTTATACTCATTCTACAATACCACTCCCCCTCACTGTCAGCTATCGTGGGCCGTGGCAGCAAATTAAGACCAGCAAAAGAGCAAGGCAAGAGCAAAAGACAGAGACGAGCTAAAAATAATGAACAATCCACTGCCTTGGGAGCCAGTGCACTGTTAGAGCCTTTTATATGTCTGATTTATAACTCATATAATTGGAAGACACTCTAGCATGTAAGGTGCTGACACAAAGGTGTTTTTGTGCATATATTTTAAAATGAACCATAAACAAATCCATATACATATCCAAATACTGTCAATTCTAATTCCGCACATTAACTGTATCATTCTGCTAACTACCTGGACCCTTATGGTAAAGTGACATGCATTTTTTTGTAATAACATTTCGCAATATTACGTTTTTATTGTATTTCTGATTAAATAAATGCAGCCTTGTTAAGCGTAAGAGACTTATTTAAAAATTTTAAAAATTCAAGGTAATCCTGCAGCCTCTGGATTCAGTCCATTCACAGGCATTTATTTTGCTTGTTTCTTTTTTTTATTTGTTGTCTTGCTCCCATTTACCATTTAGTAAATGTTGCTTTTTGTTGTAAAAGAAAAATGTTTATAATAATTAAATAAGAGATAAGAGATTCAGGATCTCCAACCCATTAAGTCTGAAGTGACACAGCTGCATCTTGCATCTTGAAACCTCCTAGAATCTCATGGCAACATTGAAGCTCATTGCTGGTCTGTCCCGAGAAAACTTCACCAGTTTCTACTTTAAATTTCCTTCCTTCTCACATTTGACACAAAGCAGATTCATAAGTGATATTTGATTTTACCAGGACGTGAAACAGGAGATGAGAATTAGGTAAATTAATGACTAATAAATGTTCTCCTATGAAAATGCACGAATGTAAGACAACAACAAAAATTCAGTAATATGGTAATTGGACAGTTTCTGGGCATGGGCATCTTTTCCACTTTCCTGTGTATTGAAAGTTCTCTGAAGATGACAGTTTCACCTGCAGTCACCCATAAAAACAACAAACAAACAAAATCGGACAACTTTGCTATAGTTTTCAAACTGTTACAAGCCTACAAGGGGACCCAAATAGCAGCAGGCAGTAGTAAAACAGGCCAACTTACAAAATCCCATGCTGCGAACGCAATGCCTTTAAAACACCTGGAACATAAAACGAATGACTGCAGTGCTCTCCTCAATTCACCATTAAGAATTTCAAAATAGCCTCCTAACACAAGGAATACACAGTGTTTGTGACTAAATTGAGCAATATGCACTGAAAAGTAATCAATTTATCAATAGAAACACCTCATAAATTAACAGCTAACTGCAGTGCATTGCTGATTACGTGAATCAGAGGACAATGACTGCCAGGCTGCCTGTGTGGGCCACATTCTGTGAAGCAGACTCTCGGTAAATCTCCATCCACATCATGCCTGCTGTAGTGCCTCTACCTTGGGCCACCCACTGTGATATTTGATTAAGCCTATTTGCGGACATAAACTCGATGTGAAGGCAGGGAAGGAGACAGGGCTATACTGGAGACTTCAGACCTGCTGACAGATCTGGTTGCTATCATCACCGGTGAGTTATCCTGTCTATCTCTTTCCGGATCACCAGATGCCTTCTCTTGAAGGCATACCTATATGCATGTGTCCAATTTTCTATGCAGTGCAACAGAAAAGCAATCAGAACTCTCTTTGTGAAAAACAAAACGACATGTTTTTGACATGTGAATGTTTGTGTTGGTCTAGGGGAGACCAATCCTGCTACTGTAGGGACAACAGAGTTTAGCTTCAACCAGCTCCAACACACTTGTCTTGATGTTTATACTGGCTGTTGACATTGACACCATACCCAAATTGACCATTCCCTACATTAGTCCACTAATATAATCCATTTGATGAAGTGAATGAAAAGGAGTGAGGGAATTTGGATCTGAGAGTGCCAGAAGAGCTGTTGTGTAAATTGTGCTTGCTGTTCAATAATCATTTGAAACTTATCTTGAGCTTTTTCATGGAAACTTATAAACCTAAATTAAACTATGCAATAATCAATTTAAAAGAAATGAATACCTGTATGAAATTCAGCAGAAACCACATTGGACAAGCAGTTTGGAAAAGGGATGAATGATTCAGCTGCAGGCACCATCTTCTGGCAAGATGTGTGAATTCATTCGTCAAAACCCTCACAGTGCATTATGGGTATTGACTAGGCATTGAGTGTACATCAGTTTTACACACGTTATTGAAGTGTGTTATGGGATAGAATGAGTGCGCTTGATAAAGTCCACCACTACAAATGGCTGTCCCCTCAAATAGTGCTCTATTTAAAGCTAGCGTTGAACATTGAGAGACAGCGTACAGTGCGTGTGACATGAATTTCATCATCAGAACAGTATGCACACACCACACCCCAATTTTTGTAATTGTGTGTACCATTTACGTGCAGGTTGCACATGTGCATTGGATTTGTTTTGCAGTAATCAGTTGTTCCACAAGGTGGCAACACTGTCCCAGGGTGTTTCACAATAGAAAATTAAACAGAAGGGAAAAGAGACACAACATCAACAACAAGAGACTGTAGCAGAGACTGCAACAACAGATGGCCACATTGACAAGCGCTTCTGAGCGAGAGGGAATGGGATAGTTAAAAGAAATTCGGTCATAAATTATGGGGAAAAATAGAGCAGACACTAGACATGGATGAAGCTTTCAAAAGCATATGTGTCGACTGGTCGCGTTCATGCAAAACATCAAATGGAGCGTACTTTGAAAGGCTACACATTCGACTGTACGCATGCGCTAGCGCACGCATACAAAAACAAAGTATACTTTGGCCTTTAGGGTATAGGGAGTAATTTCATACACAGCCCTTGATTCTGAAGACCTTGATTAGCTGGTTTAGGTGTGTTTAATTAGTATCTTAATTAGCAGTTTAAATGTATCATCCTATTTCTTCTTATTAAAGCAGTGGAAGATGTACTAGCAGTGGATATAGCTCATCGTCATGGTGACCATAAAACATAAACTAGAACTGAACAGAGTGTGTGAATTGATGACAAAAACAAACAATCTGAGTAAAATATTATGATTTTACAGACAGCTTGTGGATGTGTATAGACAGCTGCCAGTCTGCAATTAAACAAAGAAATCAATCTAGAGAGACCAAAGGTTACATTTCTGGATGAGAGAAGGGGGAGAGGATGAACATAGTTGATGTGAAACAAGTGATAATGACACAAAGATTGAGAGGAGAGTGGAACAGACAGTGTAGACACTAGGCAAAGAGAACAAGAGACAAGCCGCAACCAGGCTGAACGAGAAAAGACGAGAGAGGACTGGAGAGGAGAAAAGCTGAAGAAGGATGTGGGAACAGAAGGAGAGAGAGAAAAGAGAGGATACAAGGCCTGTTAATGGCTAATTACAGATTGCTTGTTTGTTTCTGTGTGTGTACATAAAGCTGTTCCCGCAATGTAAATATTTCAATGCTTCAATAAACACATAGGCTTAAGGGTGAGTAAATCATGGGGTTATTTTCATTTTTGGGTGAACTATCCCTTTAAAATCATAATGGAATTGAAATAACAAAAAGAAATAATATATGACCGGGACATGATTCTGTTGTTCTGTTGTTGATTGGATGGAGGAAGATGTGAATGTGAGCTTGCATTCGATTGTAAGAAAGGGACGGGAAGAAACATGTATGGATGAATTTCTGGTCCTCAATAGAAAATGCTTAAATTTGCTTAAATGGAAGCAAATCATTGTGCCCCCTTTTTATAGTTAAAAAGTAGTTTAAAAAAATAGATTTCAAAAATTTATAAAACTTTCCTTTTCTGCTGACATCACTTTGGCCATGCAGGCTATTGGATAATATTAACCAATAGCCAAATGACATTCTAGCAAATAGTCTGGCTGATTGTCAAGTTTAACACCCACTTTTTTTTACAATCCAATCAATTCCAAAATCAAGTCTCACAATTGGAGTGACCACACTAGCTCACATAGAAAGAAGAAAGAGGGTTGAAATGGTTCTCAGACCACTTTCAATCAATTTCTCTTAGTAAAAAATAAAAATAAAAAAATAAAAAAAAGACAGAAAGAAATTGACACACACACACACACACACACACACACACACACACACACACAAACACACATACACACACACACACACACACACACACACACAAAAAAAAAACCATCTTGTCTGAATAGTGACTTACATGAGTCTTTGATGTTTGGCTTCTATTGCAGTCATTGTCTCATTGAAAGCCTGTTGGATTTGTGCACTATGCTCACACTCTGATATAACCTTGCAGCGAAGGAGCAGGAAATTATTTCCTTACAGCCCTGCTTTACCCCCCACTGTGCGCAAAACCCAACCTCTGAAGATGCTCATTAAACATGAACGGTTCACTACCACTTGGAATGTGCTTACATTCCACTTAAGTTTAAAGGAGAACATAGTAACTAAGTTACCTACTTGTAGCAGGTGGATTTTTGATAATGTCCCAGGGAACTGATACATTAAATGATAGGCCTAGAAAGTCAGTCATTTCTTTAGCACCATTGTACTAACTTCTAAGAGAAGTAACTATCACTATAGTAACAACAAAAAAATAAGAATCTAGTTTAATAGATCATGTTTGTTATTAACTGTCACAAACATAAAGGGATAGATCTGTCACCATTTACTCACTCTCATGTTGTTCCAAATATGTATGGTTTTCTTTCTTTACAAAAAAAAGACTTAAAAGATCTAAAAAATATATATTGGTAACCAATTAAAAAAACAACTGAAGAAAGAACATCATACAGGTTTGGAACAACATGTAAGTGAATAAATGACGATTAAAAAATAATATAAGCCAAGCAAATTAAGAAAAAATATGGACATCAGAACATGAGGCCACTCTCCAGAGAATCGGTTGTAATAAATGATCAGTTACAAATTATAAAACATACCTTAAGTTATAAATATATCCACTGCACTTTGCTGCAACACTGCAGTGCAGATGGAATTTGTATTCTTTGTATTGATCCAAGAGGTCAATCTGTTACATTTAAATCCGCTACTGGTCAAATGTCTGTGATACGGAATTCACAGGTCAGAGGTTACTAAACTTGAACTTCTGTACACTGTTTAAAGTTGCGGTCACAAAAGACATCAAGCTACATTGACTTCTATTTATATACATTCAAGCTTCAGGCTGAAACTTGATTTGTGACTTATTAGAAACATAAGCCATGAAGCAAATCAAAATATCCTTAATTATTGCATATTGTGAAAAATATTGCACACAGTTTGACGGCAACAAATAACGAAACCTTTTTGCATCTGCTTGCATTTCCATGTGTTTGTATACGTGTAAATGTAAATGAAATAAACACAAATGCTAGTGGGACCGTGGCCTTACACTAAACCTGCAGAAAAATGGTCAATTAAATAGTTGTTGCTAATCTAGTCATGTAGACTTAATTATGTCATAATTATAATCGCTGTTCTACCTTCCCCACTAAAATTTGCTTCACCTATTTCGCACTGTGATTAATATGCAGCATTATCATGGTCTCAAAGCCTCATCTCATTTCAGCAATCTTAATCAAGTCAAAGCCAGTTGATGTGATAATGATAATGCTAATATGCTTTCTCCACCTCAGGGAAGGATTGTTGCAACACAATTTGCAGTTAGCCCCACACCTTATTGACTCAACATGTGAGTTGCTGCCAGCTGTTCATGTAGGCACCTTATCTTTTCACAACAGAGATGCAAGTGCCAGTCAAAACATGCTTAATGATTATATGATTAGTGACAGAGGAGAATCAATGACCCCAGAGACGAAATGATGATCACATTCAATTCAAAGGTACATGAACATAATCGTTCATAAGCAGGCAGGTAAGACACACACACACACACACACATACACACACACACACACACACACACACACACACACAAATTAACATAATCAATAGTGCAGTATAATAGCTTGGTTACATTCAGCTTATACTTAAGCCAATTGCAACTTTAGGAAATCCACCAATACTGGTTTTAGGAAATATGGTTTTAAAGTAAATACTTTAGCAGGCTTGCTTCAACTTAAATTTAGAGAAGGAAAATAAGAGGGAGAATAATAATTAGATATAACATGCAATTAACCAGCACAAAAAGGCACTAGACATGGAAGGAAGGACTAAATAGCAATACTCACAGTAGGTCTTTCTGCACAGCTCTTCCACTACCTCAGGCTTTAGTTTGCTGTTGGACTTGCCCATCTCTCCAGCTGGCCGCAACGGTTTATCCCCACTCCCCCCAATCCCACCTTCCACTTACATTTAAAAAAAGACAGAGAAAGAAGGAGAGAGGGGGAAAGAGGAGGCAGCACAAGAAACCCACAAGTCCTTTTAATTTGTGCTCTGCCTTTCCTCCAGACTGTAGCAGTGTAAAAAAAGAGGAGGAAGGACAAGTAACCGAAAGGAGCAAATTACACAGAAGCAATGTGATTACAGCATGCAGTGCCTAGAGTTGTCTCTCCTCACTCAGAGGGAATGAAAGAGAGAGAGAAACAGAGAGGGCTTTAATCTGTTAACCGGCGTCCCTCCTCCCCTTTCCTCCACCTCCTGTCTGTGGTTCCCTCGTGGAATCAATGGCTCTGAGCAGCACTGGAGCCCAGGAGAGGCACTCTTCAATTGGGTGTGCACTGCTGTCTGGCTCGGTCCACTGGAGGAGGAATCGATTCACTGACTGACTCAGACATGCAGACGCATTCATTGGCTCGCTCTGAGTGTGTGTGTGTTTGTGTGGAAGGGTGCGGGTGTGTGTTGTCACCACGCTATGTGTTGATACTGTTGTCCTTGACAACAGAAGCCACTCCCCCAGTGTTCTCTCTCCTACTGCCTGAAAATAACCTTGTTTCCCTAAATACATCCCTGACAAAGACTTTCTGGCTTTTCATTGTTAGTTTTATTAAAAGGCACTTGGTAAAATCTAATCTGATTGAAAATTTAAGATTTTATTTGATTATATTTTTATTCTAAAATTACATTTTATAATATTTGACAAATATAAAACGTGTACACACACACATACACACACACACACACACACACACACACACACACACACACACACACACACACACATATATATATATATATGTGTGTGTGTGTGTGTGTGTGTACATGTGTGTAACAGCAAATAAACACTAAATTTTTTTAAATGAATTATTAAATATTTATATTTATCTATTAGATTTCATTTAAATAATCATATTTATTTAATCTGATTTTATTTTAATAAAAATCCTAAGAATCATTTTTTTTTTTTTTTTACTTTTGAAAACAATGAAATTTAATCAGTTAAAAAGTATGAACAGTTTAAATATGGGCTGAAGCAAGATTCAGTTAAAATGCATGATATTTATATATAATAACGTTAATTAAGATTATATAAACCTGGTTACTGTTTATTTAAAAAAAACTTTGGAGTTATTAGAACTATTGCATGAATCTCTTTCTCCCTTCATTTGTGTTGACTCTGATATTGAAAATATGCATCACATTACTTTTTTAATTGGTAATCTATGTCATCTAAATAAATGGAAAATTGTAATAAAAATAAAAATACATACTATATTATATTAAAGTAAAAAATATCTAAATATTAGGCCTAAATATTTTACATACATGTATATACATAAGTCATAAATAATTTTCCTTATATTTTTCAGCAATTAAATGGTCATATATATAACATAAGGCAAAGGCTAAAACCTTTACTGACTTAATATAAACTGATATTCATGTACATTCATATGAATAATCCTAAAATAGGATTATAGTTGAGATTTTAGAGCAGTTGTACAGAGCAAAGGCTCATACATAGTCTGTCATATTCTGATGAAGCCACAGATTTAATCTGCTGGCCCAGTTTAAGTACAGCCCAATACACTCCTCAGGGGAAGTTTAGTTTGTGCAGTGCTGTGCAAGCGTCAGAAAGAGAGGAAGGCAAATGTTTGATTTTTGCTTCTAAATGAAGAAGACAGAAACAGAAGAAGAGGACGCTGAGTCAGCTTCACGCAGCTCCATAAACACCCAGCGGCCTTTGCCAACAGCATCACCTGCTAGAACACTTTCTGAACTACAGGGTAGACATTTAGTAGTACAACTATCTTTGATAGTTAGATTTTGAAAGTAGGTTGTAGTCAGTTAAATTTGTAGTTGTCCTGTAGTTGTCTGTGGTGACTAATTATTGTTACTTTTCTCATTTAGAATAAAACCGAAATGTAATACATAATAATATATATATTTTTTTCTTTTACATGCAGAATGGTAGCTCCATAGTACCTTAGATTACCATGTAAATACATGGGATATGATTATGGTATTCAGACCCACACTACACATCAAATAACCATGGTATTACCATTGGATGCCGTAACATTTGTCAGAGCAAACTATGATTTACACTGATATTGTACAGCAGCATGGTGGTCTCTGCGAAATATTGTGATTAATATAGTTCAATGAATAGCAATTTTCTAAAACAGGATCATTCTGGAAAACAAACAAACAAACGATACAGCCAAAAATCATGTGGAAGGTGGAAGATGCCTATAAAGTGGCCTATAAATAGCATCCAAGCAAAGAGGGAGAAAATTAATTGGTTTTCATACTGACTTTTGAGATATTGCAC
Source organism: Cyprinus carpio (assembly GCF_018340385.1). Lineage (NCBI taxonomy): Eukaryota > Metazoa > Chordata > Actinopteri > Cypriniformes > Cyprinidae > Cyprinus > Cyprinus carpio. The sequence continues at coordinate 9,369,264 of NC_056601.1, forward strand.
AGCAGGAGAACAAACTGGAAAGTAGCCAGGAATTGAAAGACACTTCCTCTCATCATAAAATGACGTTGTGGCAAGCATTTCGCTTGGCAAGCAGCACTTTTCTAAAATGATGGAAGCTATATTTGGTAACATGCATACAAGATATCTACTGTAGTATCTCAAAAGAGACTTTTATGTTTGATCCTTTCCTTTTAACTGAAGGTTATGGAAGGTTTTTCTTCTAAAGTTTCCCTGGCCCAGAATACAATGGTTTAGTGGAGTCTTCAATCTGTGTTCGTACCTCTCAAAAAATTTCTCTCTCAAAAAATGAGACCACAGACCATACAACATTCCACTGGGCTAAACCAAAGATTTCAGTGGGAGTATATGTTACCTTAACGTCATTAAAGTTATTTAGGATTGCTTTTAACGACTTTCTTTCTTTGATTTGTCCTTGTACAGATATAACGCAAACACCCAAATAAAAAATAGGCAACTTATATTTATTGAACCTGCCACTTTCCAGGCTTTTCAACTGTTATAATGCGTTTAACAGTTCGATAAACGAAATGAATACTGTGTAATTTACATTGTAGACACATTTTAGCTCCAAAAAGACTTCCAAACAAAGCCACAGCAGAAGCAACCCCTCGAGTCTACAAGGTAAGCTACACACAATAGTGTTTTTTTTTTTTTCTGAATGAATCAGTGTACTGAACGAATTGACTGAATGCATGATTTGATGATTCACCCACGTAAACAGTGCACTTGATGCGCTTCGGAATGAATCAGTGTTTTAGACGAAACGGTTTATTGAATGATTCAAAGACTAATTTCAGGAACATTTCCTTGGTGCCACCTACTGGCGTAATAATGTCACCTGCAGAAAGAATGCTCAGCCAATCAAATTCGAACTGTAGTATATTATATTTACAACTGGTGGTAAACAAACAGAAAATACATTTTACCTAAATAAGAATGGGACAAAGATTGATAATCTTTAACACTGTGTTTGAATACTTCCACCAGTGATCAATTTAGCCATGATATATTCAACCAATACAAACTCTTAACGCTTAATCTGAGGTGATGATGATGATATATTAATATCTTCTTAGACACTAGATTTTAAACAACCTTCAAGCCATTTCTCCTGCATTGCTATTGCACAGACACTTTTGGCCAGCAGAGAGCTAATCTTTAACCCCATTCACCCTGGCCATTGACTAAAATAGTCAGCCTGGGTTAAGTGCTATCTAATCCTGCTTTTAGCCACTCTCTTTTACACCATGTTTACTACTGTCACCACCATAAAGCTGGCTAACCCCTGACCTCCTAGTGGTACGTAAATACTGTGCAGTTAGCCTTTTAAGAGATAACCACAGCTTCAAATCGAGTAGGCATATTTATCACCTCAATGATTTGTTATAAACAGACAATCCAAGGTAAGCCAGACAATAAACAGATGAATATGAAGTTATCAAGTAGCACATAATCACAGTTCTCCTGGGAATTGATTATTAGGTTCCAAACAAGGGATAACATTTGCAAGACAGAACCTCTAATGCATGTTAACATCTTGTGCTTCACTACATCTCTTCTAAACTAAACCACTAAAGCTTGCATCTGTCCCCATTATCATTATTAAGGGATAATGGATAGGAAATAAAATTAAATTTTTCTATGCAGGCACAAGGGGAATAGAATTAGCATTCGCAAATCTCCTATCCTCAGCAGCCAAAGCTCTTCATTAGTCCCTGCCTGACATTTTGTCAACATCAGATGCTCTTAATGGCACTTGAGCAGAAGTGAGCGCAGCACTCGAGACTTGTGAATTAATTATAAGCGAGCCGTTTGCTTCAGTGCTGTCAAATGTTTACTGTGTCCAAGCATGATAAGATACTGCTTTAGCATTACAGTATTTATGATAAACTTTTTGTAAATATAAAGAGTTGTGGGAAATTTTGTCCTAATGTAATACCAGTCCTCTCCTGTGTATTACTTATGTTGAAAAAACTAAATCTTCATGTATACAGAATGCTTAAAAACACTTATACGAATAGATATTTACACTTATAACAAAATAGAAAAGACAAATACAACTGAAACCATTGCACAATTTAATACTGAAACACAATTTCATAAAGCTTGCTCAAAGATAACTAAAAATAAGCCAAATATTAAAAATCTAAATAAAAGACTCCATTGCATTACCAGCAACCATAAATTACAAGATCCCTGAAATCATTTTAATCCACACATTTAATACATTTGAAATATATGTTTCTGGACACACTGGAGCTATTTCATGAAAATCCATCATCATCCATACTTATTAACTCAGAAATACTGAAAAAAAATACAAAGCAACTGTCATCAAATCTGACTAAGCTTAAAATATTTACATCTTATTTTTTGTAACATGAATCTGGGTTATGTATGTTTTAAGGGCCTGCATATTTACATAAAAAGGATTCATTTTGAGAACTCGGAGCAGAAAATAATTAATTGAAATAATAGCTGAAAGAGACTTCACTGGCACGCCGTTTTCTGCACATTGCAGTGACCTCACATAGGCTTTCATTTGACTAGAATGTATCTGTTAAAGTGCCACAGAGTGTCCAAGATCAAGCAATGTGTAGGAAGGTCATAAATAAATTAAAAGATTTGCACACACACACACAATCATCAAGGTAAAATAAAAATAAAGCACAGTACCAAGCATGTCAATTAAAACTACAGTGGCAAAAGGAATCATGGAGTGCCTTATTGTGAATTCTCCATACTGTCTGTGCAACATTTACAGAGATGGACATATATGTGTATATGGAATGCGGTGTCTTCACATGGAATCATGAGAGAAGGTCCACTGGGAATTCTGCGCATGAATATCCCACATGTCAGTAGTCCGAGGCACACAGAACCGACAGAGAATCGTTTCTTCCATTATGCCATGCTCTCCCTCTCCTCTGATGGTCCGTTTGACAGTTTCTTCACTTTCTTAACGCCCTCACCCATGGCTGTTGAGGTAGTTACACTGAAATGAAAACGAAGAGCAACATAAACAACAAAAACAAACTCAGATATGTAGCAAAAGCAGGGATAATTTGTCATTTGAAGCCAAACACTTAAATACTCAACCACAAAATATTGGAGAGCTTAAACGGTTTCTACAACAGATTTGGTTATGTGCTTCTTCAGTGCGGACATGAAAGAAGTTGAATCTTGGTCAGTAATGCGGTTCTGAAATAGCTAATTAAAAACAGGTCCTCAAATAATTTCAGACTGTCCCAATTTTCTGAGGAAAGCCCTTCAGCGATCTAGCATGCATACAACTGATGTTTAATTCATGAAAGACAGAAGCGGTTTCTTTACACACAAAACAAAATCATCTCTTAATCTTTGTTTTCAAAGAAGATCTGAATCACTGCAACAATTTTCAAAACAATCGTGTAATTAAACTTAGCGTTTACATTTTGGCATAAAGTAAAAAACCTTGTGTATATTGTACTTTTGAATCTTTTCCCACTGGGCCACAAATGTTTGAATCACCTAAACAAAGATCACATTTTCTAATTTTACACCAACAGCACCTTACTGATATACAAGCATTTCCATAAAAATGTGACTGAGTTCACTAGCTAAGCATTCTGCATTAGCGGCAAACATGGACCGAATGTTCTAAACAGAAACTGAGATCAAGTGAGAGCGACACGCACGCATAAACTCGCACGCTTTCATACTCTGCCCTTCTGTTCCTAATAATTGGACTGCATATGGCCATACTAGTACCAGCAAACTGTTCACGGCTCAGATGCACCACACATCTACAGCATGAGGACCAACTGTTGTTGAAAAATATGACATTTACCCACTCGAAGTCCATTTTAATTCAAGTCAAATGTCAAAGACGAGAAAAACACTGGACGAGCAAAGTGTACTTGAGTAAAATTAGGTGCAAACTACAGTGAGTTGTGCGATACAGTGAAGTAAAATATCTTTTTCAGAGATTGAGAACACAATACACAACTAGAATCACAGCAGGGATCAGCTTCAAGGTAATTGTAAAGACATTCACCACACAGCTAGAGAGCACAGCACCAGTCCAGTTCTCCACTAGCAGCAGCCTCAGACCGCTGATACAAAGCACAAAATAAAGGCTGTGAGAAAGAAAGGAAAGAAAAGAAAAAAAAACCTCGACTCTGCTCAACTCAGGTACTGCTAACAATGCTTTGAGAATGCTTACATTTTATGGCATAAGTGTAACAAACAACAGTACTTCTGATTTGAGAAGAAAATGCCCAATTTATACCACATTTGTAGTTAAAGCTGATTTTATATAATATTTTACAATAGAGTGCAACCATGACCTTATAATTTTCAGTTCCATGACCAAAACTTACTAGTTCCAAGATGAATCACATTACAAGTAAGTGATGAACAACAAACCCATAGATAATAACAATCCAAATATCTCAAATATTCTTTAAATATGTATAAACAGTGACTGTAAAAAAAAAAAAAAAAAAAAAAAAAGATCAGAATCAAATATAGTTTAATGCTATTTTTTTTTTTGGAATAAATAATACTTTTATTCAGCAAGTATGCATTAAACTGATTAAAAGTGACAGTAAAAACATTCTACATAACTCTTCATATGACTTATATTTCAAATAGAAACTTGAATGTTTTATTCAAAGAATCCTGGAAGAAAATACTTTCCATAAAAAAAAAATTAGCAGCAAAACCATTTTCAACATCAATAAAAAGATGTAATTTTTTGTTATTTTAAATTGTAAGATTTCACAATATCGCTACTTTTACTGTGTTTCGATCACATAAATTCAGCCATGGTGACCATTAAAGACTTCTTTGAAACAAGAAAAAAAAATGGAAAATGGAGAAGGACATGTATGGGAAGTTATATCCATAACCCAACTGTTGCACTATATTAAAATGTGCCCGAGATTGATTAAATCAATAAACAAATAATAAATAAAAGCACTCAGGTCAGTTTGGACCTGAACTTTGAATGCTCATGAGAGCAATGCTCTCTATTTTTATGGTTAGCATCATCCATCTTTTCTCTGTTCTTTACAAGACTCAATGAGGACAGCTGAATCAGGCCACACCACAAGTCACCCAAAAAAAAAGTTTTGGGGAAAATAGGCCACAAAAAAAGCACTCTGCCCATTCAGCTTGTGAGGAAGACAAGCGAGAGTAAAGCAAAATGTCCTGAGTAAGGCAGGTGGAAGAGATACTGTGGGAGGAGGAGGAGGAGGAGAAGAAGAAGGGGGAAAGTGCCAGCAAGGAACAAGGACATATGGAGTCACAGGGCTTTTCTGGGAAGTGCCAGGGTGGGGGGTGGATAGAGCACACGCCGCCTGAGGGGATGCTGAATGTGGGGTGAATGGGAGATGGAATTGGGGGAAGGAGGGGAGGATGGGGAGTTGTCAAGGAACAGAACAAGGCTTGGACATCAGGGAGTGGAGAGGAACGCAATCCACCGAGACCTTAGAAAGAAAAATCACAAGGATGTGGAAAATGACAAAGCCTGAAGAGATGAAGACATTAAAACACACTGAATCATCTGACCTAATGAGGCCACTCAAAACGCTTCGAAATAAGCTGCAAATGTTTGGGTGTGCGTGTGTAAATAAATGGGGCATGACAGGTGCTCTAAGCTAGGGCATGTAATGAGGAAGGCTACTAGGTCCTCCAATTATGAGGAACCCCTCTGGGCTCCTTCTAGAGCCATGACAGGTGGCTGGACCATTGTAAGCTTGTCCGTATGACCAGGTTACAGCTGGTAATGGAACACAAGAGGTTCACGGTATGTAGAAAAGCTGTGTGCAAAAACACATAAAAGAAAGATGCCCTTATTATTGTAAAATGCAAAAAATGAGACAAATAAGATTTTTTTTGTGAGACTGTCTCATTTTAAAATGAGACCGTCTCACAATCTCTTGTGCATTGTTATAGTCATCTGTCATCATTATGAGGAATCAAATTGTCCTTGATCTTTGCGATAAAAGAATGATATACAGTACTATGAAAACATGTCAAGGTACAGTCCATTCACTTCCATTCAGACTTGTGTGAATGCTGGAAAGCAGAAATGTTCTTGAAATGTCCTGTCTTTCGTTACATCCATCATATTTTTCAATGTAGAAGTAAGCTGAAAGCGGAATGAATGAATGAATAATGCATTTTTATGCAGCTAAAAAGCTTGCACATTCAAGTAAAATGGCAGTGCCCCTCTAACATTACAAATAAGGTAGATATGAACCAGTTGCTGTGCCTTTCTATGTATGATTTCTTACACATTGTCCATCTCCATGTCTTCATCCTCCACAGACAGCAGTAGGTAGGGGTTGTAGGAGGCTGGCTGGAACTTGTGTCCAGTTAAGAAGAAGAAGGTCAGCGTGGCCAGCTCATCCAGCAGCTACAAATAAAGAACAAAACAACAAATAAAACAATCAATATACATTTTTTCCAACACTGAAGTCCGCTATGTAAGGAAAGCTGTGACTTTTAAATGTATTAAGTGTTCAACAATCCATATTATATATTTTTTGGTTAATTAAGTGCATTTGAAGAATGGAATAGAACTGGGCAGAAGTACAGAAACTGGGATGCACCTGATTTTTACACAATTAATTTATTCTGAGATTTAAATAGTTTTGAATAAGAATTTGTAACACCATAGTGGGATCTTACTGATTTTGAGAATTGGAGGTAAAACTTCACAAAGCTAATGAAGTAGGCTCAAAACATTAAAAAGTGCATATAAATATATCTACATATAAATACATCTGCATTAAGCTAACAGACTTGTTTTAGCACTTGCATATCATTGCTCTTTTGTTGATTTTGATTGCTTCCATTGTCCTCATTTGTAAGTCGCTTTGGATAAAAGCGTCTGCTAAATGACTAAATGTAAATATATAGTATAATATAAATTACCAGCATCCTTCAAAATATTTTATATTACAAAATACTTATGTTCAACATAAGAAAAACTCATACAGGTTTGGAATGACATGACGGTGAGTAAATGATTACTGAATTTTCATTTTTGAGTTGAACTATACCTTTAACAATGCAAAAATGTTACATATATGTTGCCATGAACTTTTCTGTCACGTGACCAATAGAGGAGTTTATGCTTAATATGAACTGCATTTTTAGTACATTTCTACTACACTTTTAGTATACAGATGTCTGCCAGCTGTTAAATCTGTTTTGTAAGCTTGAGTATCCATCACTTACCTGGTAGAGCCACTTCCATTGGAAAGGAACAATGACCTTGATGAGACTGGCAATGATGCGGGTGAAATAAATATAGCATACAATCTGTGACACAGAAAGAGCCAGTAATAAGAAAAGAGACAGACAGAGGAGTGATACACTTATCTAAAGGATAAGATAATTGTGTTTCAATGTCTCAAATGATTGATCACATTTAACAAAGACAAACGATCAAACAAACAAACAGTTGCAACACAATAAAGAAGAAATTTATCTAAGGTTTTGAACTAGTTAGGTCAATAACAAAATAAGTAGCAAAAGACTGCTATTAAACCGGAAAAATGCCAGTGGTTAGTACTTTAAGACTTTTGGACCACACTCAATGGCAAATCAAGAAGTGACAGATAAAGCATTAAGTTATCACTGTGAAATAAGCTATAATATTGCAATAAAAAAAGTGAAGTCAATGCATTCATGCACAGACCTTCAAGAATAAATGCATTTATTCAGTCAGTGACTGTTAAAATCAAGCAAAACTAATAAGTCTAATAATTCTCATGCTATGACAGGCACAGAACTGAGCACCAGGCATGTGTCTGTTTAAAATTACTGTGTCTGAATATAAGTGAGAATGACAGTGAGACAGTGGAATGTATACATACCATCACATAGTAGTGCCTAAAAAGTTTCAGTTGAGCCAGATTGATGGCAGCTAAAAAGGGAAAGAGAAGCCAAACATTACGATTAAAACAGAGCGAGAGAGGGGATGAGCTGTCCTTTTACCTTTCATGCTTCAATTACTATGCTTCTCGCTCCTGCTGTGAAAATTGTTAAAATCAGAAGGCAATCAAAGAGTATATCTTTGTGCCCTGCGAGGCAAAGGCAGAAGATGAAAGCAGGAAAAAATTTGATAGGCAGCAATGAAACAATGATTACTTGAGAGGGAAAAAGGGTGGTGATTGCCTGGAGAGAATATTTTCTCTTCAGTATAGGATTATATGAAGTTGTTATACACCAAGGCAACATATAGTGGTGCTGCAGTATATGTATCATATATTGTGCCTGAATATTTCCACTTTTGTAACTTATAAGAGTTCTTTTTTTCTCTCTAGTGGCAAAAATTGGGACACAAACAGTGGGGCTAAGGGAATAACCTGCTTCATTTTGAGTGCTGATGTCTCACTCTCCCTCACTCTCACACACACACACACACACACACACACACACACACACACGCACGCACAACCTCATGCTCTTGTTCATACAAACTAATATCAGGGGGAAAAAGTTACTGTAAGCATGTTAGCTTGAAAAATAGACATCTTCAGGGATCACATCAAAGATATGAAATAAAGACAGCACACATTCATTCCAGGCTACCAACCTGAAAAATCCTCATTCAGCGAATGTCACTATTTAAGAAGCACAAGGCACAGCAGGAAGTTGTCATCAAAACCTGTACTTCTCTCATCATGTTTTTTTTTCTTAGCAGGAGGTTAAGGGTTTTAGATGTAAGATTTAAAGCATTGATCTAAACACTTCTGTGCATTTGAATGAAAGTCAATGCAAAGGAAAAAAAGCCATCTAAGCAAATCCTACAACAAAAATACAGTTACCAGACACACCTGTACTCCTGATAATTCCAAAGCTTCACTAGTAAAAGGCATGCATTTTTAAGTACCATTTATGTAACTGGCTTAAATAGACACAAATAGATTAAAAGTATATCAGATTAAATGTATATTGTTTATAGTATTTAAGGTATACAAGGACAGTTGTGTATATAGTAAAAACAGTAATATTATGAAATTATTAAAATTAAAAATAACTTAATGACCCCAAACTTTGAATGGTAGCATAAAAACAGAAATGTATGAAGAAGATACAGAATAATGGCTAAACAATAATTCCATAACTATTACCAAGACCTTTTCCTGATGCTTTGCGACATTATTTTAAAATAGCCAGCCAATAAAGCACACTGAAATAAAAACAATTTCAGCTCATCTTATAAACTGGAATGAGGTTATGCAGGCATTTACATTTAAGTAAAAACCAGCACAAAAATGAAACTTTTCTGCATTTTTTTCCCAGATGATGGAATTTGCAGAGATCCCTTGCTGCAGGGTCGAATCTGTCTACCCATTCCCTGGATTTGTGGGTAGGATAAAGTCATAACCCAGGCTGGTTCCTCTGAGCTATGACATTTGCAAGCTGTCTGGCATCTGCTGTCACAACGGGCAACAGTGCTCGGCTGCAGAGCACATGCCAAAGAGAGCTTTTCTAGCAGGATCCATTTTTCCACTCTAAACCTATCAAACCACAATAGAGAAATACTGTGTGCTGTTTCATTTTAGTAACAAATGTTTGCAGATGCAAAGACTTTGCAATGACATGCACTGTTTGCTCAAAGAAATGTAAAACTAAACCCTGACCAAACCCCTGCGTGACCACTCGCTGTGGGCAGTGTTTCATGACGACTAGATCCATCAGTGTTGTCAGCTTAGGATCAGTTCATCTGACTTATGGCATCATAACACAAAATCAATACAAAGAATTGGTGCTCATAATGGGCAAATCATTGAAATGTACTGGCTTGAAGAATTTTCCATACTCAAGTTTTGGACCATACTTTTTTTTGTTTTGTTTTTTGAAAGTAGTGTCTTTCAAGGCTGCATTTATTTGATCAAAAATACAGTAAAGACAGTAATAATGTAAAAAATGGTTATAATTAAAAATACTTTTATTTTAATTAATTCCTGTGATGGTAAAGCTGAATTTTCAGCAGACATTACTCCAGTCTTCAACGTCACATGATTCTTCAGAAATCATTCTAATATTCTAATTTGGTGCTCATTAAAACTTTTTTTTTTATTGTTTTCACAGTAGAAACAGTTATGCTGCTTGATGCTTTTGTGTAAACTATAACACGTTTTTCAGGATTTTTAGATGAATAGAAGTCTCAAAAGAACAGCATTTTTTCAAAACAGAAATCTTTTATAACATTATAAATGTCTTTACTGTCACTTATGATGAAATGAATGCATCCTCCTTACTGAATAAAATTATTAATTTCTTTAAAACAACAACAACAGCTTAAAAAATACCAAAGACTAAGGCTGTAAGTGAGAGCTGTTTTGCATTTACATTGCAGGATTTACTATTTGGTTAACGTATGTCTTGAGCAGCATATCTAGAACTGTTGTATTCTGGAAGACAGCACAATTCAATTTCAAGCCATAAAGACCAAGTCTCTTGAATAGCACGTAGAGAACAGCCAAATGTGAAAGAGGACAGCTCACACGACTGAGAAAAGCATTTGGAAAGATTAAAAATACGTACTTTCCGCAATATTTCATTTCAAATGGCTTAAACATTGTGACACATGACTGACGCCTTTTACAGCTGGTAATTCAAATTGGTACATGTGATGATCAAGTTTTATATCAGAATGAACTGTTGGCCAGAAAGTGCTCTGATAATGTTCGACATACCTTTCCCATCCGTTGCTGATGCCTCTTGTAAATGTCTTATTGACCTATCAAACAAAAACAATTGTTTTTAGACTTTAACTACTAAAAATAAAAAGCCAGAACAGCCTACCATTTATTCATATAATACAGACATCAGTCGATTAGTCAAGAAATTATATCATTTATGGTATAGAAAATTAAATCTGGGGCACGTAGATGCAGAGCACTCACCAGACAACTGGAAAGAGAATAGCCCCACAGCACAGCAGATCTACCAGAAACAAGATCTCCATCCACAGACCATACTCACTGGAGCCCTCCTCTGTGGACTCAATAATGATGTATGCCACATTGGCCAGAACCTGTATCACAAGACCACGTTACATTCATAACTGTATTTATCATAGAAGAGTAGTTTAGCCTAAAATTTTTATTAACAGCCTACTCTCTTTAAAAAATAAAAAAAAGACCAATACCTGCAGGGGAATGACGATCATGAAGATCTTTTTGTCTTTATCTGAGAGGATATGCTTGACAAAGGCCCAGCCAGTTCCTATTAATGCTATAGTGATGAACAACAGTGCCCCCTTCAGTCTGCATAAATGAAAACATTCAGCAAAATTAAACAAACCACTCATATTGCTGAATTACTGTTATAGAAATCATGACAACAGTACAGTTCACTTCCCACCTAACCAAAAAACCAACCTAAGATACCGTTTTAAAAAAAAAAGGTCTGGAATACATCAGTGGTTCTCAATGGGTCTCTGCACATTTTGTATGCATCTCTTATCATTTAACATGTTTGTTCTATTCACAAGCCATCACAGGATATTTAGTGCGAAGGGAGTGTATATGTTCCATTCAAAGGGCGTTTAAAGTGTGCGGGACGTGAATTTAAATTTTATATATTTAAAGAGGTATAATTATGTCACACTTCTCTAATAAGTTTCGTCTGTGTTTGAAGACGCTGCAGGCCGTGGTATAGTGCAAATCCGTGAATGAATGTTCTGAAGAGAAGTAAACTTCAACGGACTTCCCGTACTCAGGGAGTAGGGAGCAGGGAGCAATGAACACTGTGTAGGGACCCTGTCAATCAGAACACAGTTCATTCATGGAGCTCTCTTCGAACGAGCTGGTTATCTGAATTAGTTGTGTTAAATAAGAGAGACATGCAAAGTATGCAGAGTGGGGGGGTCGCCAGGACTGGAATTGAGAATCACTGCACTACATGACTTTGTAGTCGATTTGCAGTCTCCACTAGAATCACCACTAGTTGGTGAAATTCAAAGCCAACGTGTAGATTTTGGGAAGTCAGAATTGATCGATTTCACATAAAACTGTGTAATGCACAGACTCTGATTTTTTCAGCTTCAGACAATTCATTCGAAGGATATCAAACAAGCTGACAAGAGTGTAGTAGCGTTTGAACTTTAGTCGGTTGGTGTATAAGGTCCAGTATTTTTACCCTGTAACCATTTTTAAAGTCAGCAAGTATATGATGCCTAGTGTTTTAAAATCTGCTCAGATTTTAAAGATTGTGTTGTACATACGTCAGTCCTTTTTTAACCTTATATGACAATACTTCACCCTATTCCTGTCTTATACAGTTACATTTCTCTCTCCCTCTCTCTCTCTCTCTCTCACACACACAACTTACAAGTGAGTAATGTAATAGACCACAGCCCAGCCTTCAATGGGAAAGCCCTGATTGGAAATGTAGTAGTAGTCAATCTGTAAAATAGGAATATAATTGTTAAAACAAAGGCAATGTAATGCTGCTTTTTACCTTGGGTATCTAGTTCTGTGTGGTTCAAAGAGTAAAATCGAACTGTATTTCAAATCTGCATTTCCCCTCATTTAAAAGGTTTTTGTGAAACTAACAAGGTTTGCTAATTTATAATGTATGATTTGGATAAAAATAATGTTCTTTACGTAAAAAAAGAAAAAAAAAAAGCATTTAACATTCACATATAAACAAAGAGGTAAACACTCACTGAATGGAAAATAAGGGAAAGGGACTTTGTGAATGGAAGAGCAGCCATCAGCCAATGAATCTTGTAAACATCAGAACTAAAAAAAGAAATGTACACATAGTAATCACAAAATCTGCTTTTCTAATTAGACAATATGAGACTTTGCTGCTCTCTACTGGTCATTTCTTGTAACATGTATGAAACCATCAAATAGAAAATGTACACAAGGTCTGTTATTGTAGCACTTACCTATGTGTACGCAAAACATGAACCCACAGCGTGCCGATGAGAAAGAAGAACATGGACATGCAGATGTAAAGCTTAGGTAAAGGAATCTCTCCTGCAGAGAGAAAGCTGTCTGGATTCTTTTCCTCGATGTTGATCTGAAATCATATTTACTGCTTGAGTAAAAACTTGCACTGTATGACTTGTACTTATTACATTTAAGGATACCACATTTTAGAACTCAGAGAAACACTCACATCAATGCTGAAAGGCAGCATGTCTGACAAAGAGCTGTCCTGTTTTTTTGGCAAAGAGTAGCAGTTGTAGAAATAGAAGTTATAAAGGCCTTGCTGCTCATCCGTTGTGACATTGAAGTAAAACTAAAACAAGGACAGGTCAGTTAGTGGAGTGCACAATTGGGCAGAAGTTAAAAGAAGTACACCTAGAAACGGCCAGGTATTATTTCAGTTCAGAACTAGCTTGATGTACTTCAGAGCCCCATGAGCTTTTAGCAAAACCACTGCATGTCCCACCTGAAACGAGTAGATTTTGCCTTTGTTCTGAAGAGGATAGGTATCTTCTGTCTGGTTCTGGAGGGATAATAACATTAAAGTCAGTTAATGCAGAAATGAGACATATTTAGAGCATATTTTCAGACTAAATGCAGTCTAATTTAAACCAGATCTCACCTCAACATCTCGCTTGGATTTAGAACCTGCTACAAATTAACAGGAGAGAAACATAATTGAACTGTAGACATTAAAAAAACAAAATTGAAAATGTATGAGTTAAAAGGCTTTCATTTACAACACAAATGGGATGAAAATATTTATAAACTATTGTTAGAAAAGTCTGTTATGCTCACCAAGGCTGCATTTATTTGATCAAAAATGTGGTAAAATTAGAAAACAACTGTTATCTATCTGATTCTGAATATATTTTAAAACTGTCATTTACTCCAGTCTTCAGTGTCACATGATCCTTCAGAAATCATTCTAATATTCTAAAGTGGTGTTCAAGAAACATTTTTTTAAAACAGTTATGCTGCTTAATTCTTTTTTGGAAATTGTGACTTTTTTTCCAGGATTCTGTGATGAATAGAAAGTTTAAAAGAACACCATTTATTTGAAACCGAAATCTTTTGTAACATTATAAATATCTTTACTGTAAGTATAAATGTATGCATCCTTGCTGAATACAAGTATTAATTTTATTTATTAAAAAAAATCTTACTGACCCCAAATTTGAAAATGTACACGTGGTGTATGCCATGATGTGACATACAGTCCAAGATAAGAAAGATTTACTTTTAGACTGAGATCCTTCATCTGGCCCCTTGTCTTGGAGATCTTGGCCCTTTTCAGCTTGTTGCTCCACCACAATGTTTTTGGGGACCACATGTATGATTTTGGGAAACACACCAGCCTCTGCTGAGGACTTCTTCCTCACTCTGAGGATATTGCAAGTCATGACAGACCAATCATAAACTGGATAATACTTCCAAATTAAATTTAATTAAAAGATTGTAAAACTCACAAGTTATTTTTGAAGTCCAACAAGAGAAGCACCCCTGCAAAATTACTACTTGGATCCTTTTTCAGAGGACAGAAGTCAAGACCCTCATCCTGCGTATTCATAAGAGAGGTCATTGGTTATCTGACTCAGTTTGACTGAAAGATCATACAGTGAATGGCAATGTAATGTTAGCTTTAATCTAATGTGTGACCCGTAACCACAAAACCAGTCATAAGGGTCAATTTTGAAGCTTTCCATTGATGTATGGTTTGCTAGGATATGACAATATTTGGCCGAGATACAACTATTTGAAAATCTGGAATCTGTGGGTGCAACAAAAAATAAAATAAAATAAAAAAATACTGAGAAAAATCGCCTTTAAAGTTGTCCAAATTAAGTCCTTAGCGATGCATATTACTAATGAGAAATTAAGTTTTGATATATTTATGGTAGGAAATTTACTAAATATCTTCAAGGAACATGATCTTAATATCTTAAATTTTGGCATAAAAGAAAATGTATAATTTTGACCCATACAATGTATTGTTAGCTATTGCTATAATGCGAATTATGATTTTGTGCTCCAGGGTCACATTTTACATTGTATAAATCATACTGTACTGCTATTAAATCCTTAACTGACAGAGATTACAGTGGTTAATCTGCCAATACTAATTTTAAACTACCAATAATAATCTACAGACAAATTTAGTACACAACACTGATACCAAAACTGTACAGCAAAAGCACAGAATTAGATTCAGATCGACATTAAAGGCAGATACTGACCAGATATGTGGAGAAGCCATTATTGCTTGCACGATCTAGGCTAAAACCAATCTGCAATAAATTAATAAAAACAAATATGAGAAAATACATTAGAAATATATTTCATAAAGAAACCCAGTCAGTTATTCCTGATCAACATACTGCAGGTGATACACATTTACTTTAATTTGATTATAATGAGAAAAGGTCTCGTCTAAAGGAGATAAAATCATCCATTAATAACATGCAAGACATTTTCGTATTGATTTATTCCACCATATTATTGCATCTCAAAGCCGATCCTTTGACAGACAGGAGAGAGAGAGTCTGACCGTGGAGCTGTCGATGTTGTCCGGCTTCCCATCAGTGAAGCTGAGGCTGAGGCTGTTCATGCTCATACTCATATAGCCATCTTTATAAAAGCCGAATGTGTTCAGATGGACCCGCTGCCGGATGTCATCCTGAGACAGAACAAGTCTGTTTAGTGGCGCACGGGCATTTAGATGCTGAGAAGCGTCTGAATTATCATCTGTTTAATGGCACTTGAATTATAACAACAAAACGGTTATGACTGATGAATCATAAGGCAGAATCCGTAGCTTTAAACAACAGTAACGACAATACAGTGACTATACGAATATTTCATAGAAACCTTTCACGCACAGCACACACATACCTTAAGTACGAGATGATGGAGTCGACATTGACTTTCTATGATAAGAGCCGTTATAATCGCATTAATAACAGTAAACATAAACCTCTTCCCGGTCGCCATTTTAAAACCCGCTTTAAAAAATAAGAACAGGTCAATCGTACTATTATTTCCGGTTCACATATTTAATGAACGACGCCCTCTAATGGACGAATGAGAGAGTTGTGAAATAACAACAACAAAAATGTCGTTCCAAAATCCAACCTTCTTTTACTGTCTATGAATCCAGCTGGTATCAGTTTTCTTAAGTTAGTTTTAACTACAAATAACCTTTTTTTTTTTAAACACCCCCATTTGTGAAAAATGTGCGGCGATTATGGGTGTTTGATATATTAGGATACATAGTAACCTATGCAGATTTATGTAATGTTGCTTAAATTTGTTTGGAAAAATAAAACTATAGCAATATAATAATATTTTACATAAGAGGAAATCCTTGTTTCTGGAAAATTGGTTCTGTACTGAAGTGTTGTTAGTGAACCAGTTGTTTGACGATGATGGCAATTTGTTTAATTATTCTGATTTTATTTTAAGATATCACTTTCCTGTATCTAGAAAAGAATTTAATACAGTTTTAAAGGCCATCTCTCTGGAAATGTGAATGTTTTTTTTTTTTAGAAATAATAACAACAAGGAAGGAACCTGAACTAGGAATAAGAGGAAATGAATTGGCAGATGAGTGTGCTTAGGAAGCCACAGGAAAATCAGAAATAGACCTGAAAGTAAATTATAGTAAGGTTGAGATGAAGTTTTTAATCAAGCAACTTGTGAAAATAACAGAAACAATGGGAGAAAGAAAGAACAGGGAGATGGTTTTATAACATCCAAAGAAGGTAGAGTTAGAATGACAAGGAGAAACAGAAAGGAAGAATCAGTTATCTATATGTTTTGTTTTTGTAATTGTGTATTTAATAGTACCTTGAATAAAATAAGGCAACATCAGACAAGAAAATGTGACTATTGTGATGAAGAGGAAACAGTGGAACACGTTATAATGAAATGTCCATTGTATGATAGTGAAAGAAGAATGTTGGTTTGTAATTTTAAAACAATTAAGATGAAGTTTGACTTGATAAACATATTGCAGAGGAACTCATATGAGGAATGTATTAATTTTTTTAATGCTTTATTTGAAAATGACTGATCTAGATAAAAGAATACAGGTGTTAGGGGTATTAAAAGGGTTTTGCGAACTTGGCCCACACTCCTAAACAGCAGGCGGCGGTAATGCACCTTGAAGTTGTATACCAACGGCCATTAAAATCTACAAGAAGAAAGACCCTGAACTCTGCCGTACAGCGCTCCATGACAACATGTCCTGCTGAAGTCCGTTCTACATTCATATTTACTGTCTGTACATGTGCTAACGATAGTCAGGCTATCACTTAAAGTGCTTATATCTTTAGGTAAGCCATGCAGGGTATTGCATGAGAATTGTCACGTAGACGGTGGGCGACTCAAAGCTGTCACTGACATGCCTTTACATCCGTCGGTTCTACAACTATCTATTGATAGTCTTATAAAAAGTTCTGTTCAGTATTGTATTTTATAGTGTATTGTTTTTATCTGACGTTGATTGCTCACAAACCACACTAAAACATTGCTGCATTTATTTGCTTCTCTGATCAGTTGTCTGATTCCAGTGACAAAATGAGCAGCCACGCTCTGCTGGTTCTGTTCGGGAGTCAGACGGGCTCAGCGCAGGACACAGCAGAGCGGATCGGCCGCCAGGCGCAGAGGAGGCACATGAGAGTCCGAGTGGAAGCTCTGGACAGTTATAATGTGGTCAGTGCACGATGCCTATTCAGTCTGCAATCATACACAGATCTGCACTGTGTTGGGGTGTGGGGTTTATTGGTTAACAGTAATGCTAAAACTCATCAGCTCTTTTGCTCTGTTAAAGGGATAGTTTACCCAAAAATTTAAATTCTGCCATTAATTACTCACCCTCATGTAGTTCCAGACCAGTAAGACCATCCTTCATCATCGGAATACAAATGAAGATATTTTTGATGAAATCCGAAAGCTCTCTGACCTTCCATAGACCGCAAAGCAACTGAAATGTTCCCAGGTCCAGAAATGCAGTACGGACATCGGTACAGCAGTCAATGTGACACCAGTGGCTCAACTGTAATTTTACAAAGTTACAAGAATACTTTTTGTGGGACAGAGAGCTCTCGTATTTCATCAAAAATATCTTAATTTGTGTTCCAAAAATAAAAAAAAGGTCTTACAGGTTTGGAACGGCGTGAGGGTGAGTAATTAATGACATAATTTTCATTTTTGTGTTTAATATGCCTCCTCGTTAGGCGAACCTGATCTCAGAGTCTCTGGTAGTGTTTGTCTGTGCCACCACAGGACAGGGGGATCCTCCAGACAATATGAAGGTAAGACTATAAACAACAGAATTTAGCCATCAAACTTTCATATTACATAAACCTTTCATGCATTCCATATATTTAAATATTATATATTTGCTTCGTATAGAAATTCTGGAGATTCCTGTTCAGGAAGTCTTTGCCTGCTGATTCTCTTTGTCGTCTTGACTGTGCTGTGCTGGGCCTTGGAGACTCCTCGTATCCAAAGTATGATGACTGAGCAGATGTTCAGCTTACAAAGCCTTTCTTTTTCCATGGATGTATTTTTTTTTTTTATCTGCATATTTTTTTTTTACATTAATTAATTTATAAGGGTAAATCTTTTGGAACTGATGTCACTGGTGTTTGTATGTTACATGAAAAACAACGCTGAGACCATTTTGGGCCTCTTTCCAGGTTTAACTTTGTTGCTAAGAAGCTCCATAAGCGTTTGCTTCTGCTTGGTGCTAATATGCTGTTGCCTGTTGGACTGGCTGATGATCAACATGATCTGGGGTGAGCAGAGATTCCCTTTACATACTGACTAAATGTCCATGTTTATTCTTCTCTTATAATTCAAATTATGTGGAAGTAAGGCTTGTCATAGTTAGGCATTTTAAGAGGTTAGCAACCACATTCAATAGGTTCCCACAGTTAACACTAATAAACAAGTGTTAATTTGGGGAAAAATGTATTTTATATATATTCTTTGGTGAATAAAATGTTACAGTATTTATTAAAAATAGAAATCTTTTCTAACAATGTAAGTCTTTAATATCACTTTTTCTCCATTTAAAACATCCTTGCTGAATAAAAGTATGGGGTGGGGGGGATTAACTGACCCCAAACTTTTGAAAAGTAGTGTACATTGTAACAGAATTTCTATTTTGAATAAACACTGTTCTTAATTATGAAAGACACTGTTTTTATTTATCACACACACACACACATATATATGTATATATATGTGTATATATATGTATATATATGTGTGTATATATATATATATATATATATATATATATATATATATATACATATATATACATATACATATGTATGTGTATGTGTATATATGTAATGACTATATATGTTATGTGTAAAGCTGATATATCTATATATCTTTTTATTACTCCTCAGGCCAGATGGTGTGATTGACCCCTGGTTGATTTCGTTCTGGCAGAAAACCCTGTATCTCTACCCTCCTCCAGCTGGGCTCGCTCCACTCCGTGAGGAAGAAAAGTAAGTCTGTCAACTAATCTACAAATAATGTTTTATTAAATAAATGAATTCAAATAGATAACAATTCATATATTTATGCATAATCTATCTTTTTCAGACTTCCACCTCGATATGTTTTCCACTTCCTAGATGAAGTCCCAGACAAGCAGACTGAGCATCTCCAGACCCCTCCCACCCCACTGCAGCCTTTTCCAGCTCGAGTTGTGTTCAATCAGAGAGTGACTCATCCTTCACACTTCCAGGATGTCAGGCATATCGAGTTGGATATCACTGGCTCCAACATACAGTGAGCATATATGAGATATTTCAGATCAAATCATACAGATTAAATGTCATCACAAAATGGTATGAAAGGTTTTGTCTATCTCTTACAGGTACAGTGCAGGAGATGTTGTAATGATGAGACCCTGTAATGCTGCAGAGGACGTGGAGCAGTTCTGTCAACTACTGAAACTTGACCCGGAGAGATACTTCACACTAACTCCCACTGACAGCAGCACAGGTGAGTCTTGACACCCTAAAAAGAAATGAACATTCTGTCATGTTGTTCCAAACCCACATGTCAGAATTCCTCAGAACATCTCCTTTTGTGTTCCATGCAAGAAAGAAAGTCTTACCTTTTAAACTCTGTGTTCCTCTCCTTCCTGTAGCAGCAGTCCCTGCACGTCTTCCTCAGCCCTGCTCCGTTCACTTTCTGGTGGAACAGTTCCTGGACATTTCTGCTGTTCCACGCCGTTCCTTTTTTGAGGTGTTGGCCACTTTTGCCAGTAATGAGCTGGAGCGTGATAAACTTTTGGAGTTCAGTTCCGCTCAGGGTCAGGACGCTCTTCACTCCTACTGCAACCGACCCCGTCGAACAGCCCTGGAGGTCAGAGATCACTTTTTTTTGGATGCCTGTAGACTCATACACTGACTTCTGTTGTCATCTGGAGTATGAAAGAGCTGTGTTCCTACAAAATGTTTAGGGTTGTTATATGTGTTATGTGAACTCAGGTACTGGCAGACTTCCCTCATACCACAGTCGAGTTGAGCATTGACTACTTGTTGGATCTTTTTCCAGAAATTCAGCCTCGTTCCTTCTCTATTGCCACTTCCCTCTTGGTAAATATTTTTTGTGATTTTGTTTACATAATATATGTATGTGTGCTGTGTGTATTTATGTATATATAAATACACACATGCATATATTTTAGAAAAATATGTTGTTTATATATAAGATATATGAATATAAATATAGATATCTTTAGTATATATACTGTGTGTGTGTGGATTTATATATCCATAAATATATACAGAACACGCATATATTATGCAAACAAACTTTTATTTTGTATGCGATTAATCGCTTGACAGCACTAATATTTATTTACATATATATTTGTTAAACATTTATACAGTCTGCTGTTCATATGTTTGGGGTTAGTAAGATTTTTTTTTTTTAAGAAATTAATATTTTTATTTAGTAAGAATGCATTAAATTGATCAAAAGTGACCATAAAGACACTTCTAATGTTACAAAATTCAAATACATTTTTTTGAACTTCCAATTCATCCAAGAATTACAAAAAAGAAGTATTGTTGTTTCCACAAAAAAACTATTAAGCAGCAATTTGTGCATTGAAAATTGAAAATAATAAGAAATGTTTCTAAGCACCAAATAAGCATATTATAATGATTTCTGAAAGGATTATTTGACTCTGAAGACTGCAATGGCTGCTGAAAATTCAGCTGTGTTCACAGGAATAATTACATTGTAAGATATATAAAAACTATATTTAAAAAATAAATATATAATTAAACTTTATATAAAAAGAGAAAATGTAAGAGACTTTTTTCAAAAACATTATTAACCCTAAATGTTTGTACAGTGGTGTAAACATTTATAATATTTCTATAAATATTTATTTCTGATTTGAACTTTTCCCCTGCAGCAACACCCTAACCGCATCCAGATTTTGGTTGCCGTGGTGAAATATAAAAGCATGCTTTTTAAGCCACGCAAAGGCCTCTGCTCTTCCTGGCTGGCATCTCTGGACCCTTCTACAGGTTGGTCTGATCAAACTGAAAGAAAGTAAAAAACAGTAAGTAATGTACTTGCACAGATAAAATCTCCACATTCCATTTTATTGGTGTCCTAAATGCTGTTTAGGAGATGTTTACGTACCACTGTGGGTGAAGAAGGGAAGTTTGAGTTTCCCTCAGGACCCAGACACCCCTGTTATAATGGTGGGACCAGGGACTGGTGTGGCTCCCTTCAGATCTGCCATACAGGAGAGGGCTGCTCAGGGGAAGATGGGTGAGTTTCTTGGATTTTGCGGTTCTTTTAGAAATGAACAAGATTGATAGTGATCAAACTTGTATTTTGAGCTTTTTCCTCTTTAGGACTGACATATTCTGCTTTATTTGTGCAGAATGGTAATATTCAAGACATGGGGCCTATTTATTTTACATTATACCTTTATAATACAGTATGATAATACAGAAGTAGTGACTGAATGTGTGTCATGACACATAATGCTGTCGCTAGTGCACAGAACAGTTCTAACTGAACATTCTAACTGAAGTCTCGTCTCCTGTTTCAGCTAATGTGCTATTCTTTGGCTGTCGGTCTGAATCAAAAGACTTCTACTGTCGATCAGAATGGGAGGAGAAGGTGCAGGCGGGCCAGATGATCCTGGTCACAGCCTTCTCCAGAGATCAGGTCAGACAGCTTTAAGAATACTGCGTAGGTTTGTCCAATAAGCCAAAGATCCAAAATCTGCAGTGCTGGGGAGGTCCCAAGAACACTTCCCTGAAAATGTTTCCTTTTATAAGTTTTAATATGATTCATTTACAGGAGGAAAAAATCTATGTTCAGCATCGTGTGAAGGAACAAAGCAAACTTTTATGGGATTTGATAGCAAAGAAGAATGCATTCTTTTACATAGCAGGGTAAGTCTTTTTTTAACATCAAGTTAGGCATTCAACAACACTTTAATAAAACATTTCAATTGTTAGCGTATGTCAAACCCTTACGTGTATGGTTGGTTATAGAGCAATATGACAGTACTGCATATATGAGGAGCATTACAGAAATGAGCTGCCTTTCCCTCTTCACCCAGGAGTGCCAAGCAGATGCCTGCAAGCGTGTGTGATGCACTGAAAGAGGTATTCCAGAAAGAGGGTGGCATGTCAGAAAACCAGGCTCAGGAGATGCTGGATGCCATGGAGAAAGCAAAACGCTTTCAAAGTGAAACCTGGTCCTGATCTCTCTCTATTAAACACATAGCCTTAATAACTAACAGCCTCATGTGTGAAAGTGAGTCTGGACTGAGATTAAATGGTGTTAAGAGTTGGGGTCCGACCACTTTCTTTTTTCAAGTTGTTCCCCACTGCCTTTTACAATACAGCTGGGACCTGTAAGTGTAATTGAAGTTAATATGAACACACACAACTAGACCAGGAATTTGATTTGATATTAGCTGTAAACTAGGTAGTTACTGCTTTCAGTTTTCAGTTGTGTTATATAAAACTGAAGGATAAAGTGATAAAGACTTGAAACCAAAGTTGTTCTTTTTTTTTTCTCCATAATATAAAGTGACCAAACTATATGTCCATATTCATCTCACACTTGTATATTCTGCATTAGTGGTTCTCAATCAAGAGGACCTCCACAGACTGTCAAGGTGGCCATGGGATGACTTTATTAACATTATTAATATAGTCATATTTATCTTCATTTTTATTTTTCCTCAATAACTATTGTTTTTCTGGAACAATTGTACTAAAGTCATAAAATATATCAATAAAAGGTTTGAAAACAAGCAGCTTTGTCATAATTACAGCAGACAGACCGTGATTATCTTACAAATATAGCGTATACAAGGGGACATGAATATTGGACAACAAGGGGCCTTCAAGCCAAAAATGTTGAGAACCATTGTTATACACAATAACACTGTCATACAAACACTGCTCCAAAATATTAGTTTATTCAAGGCAAAATACAGCATATGGTTCAGATAAGAGTTTTGTGTCAACACATGTAACATTAACTAGTACAGATTCAAACTGCCATATAAGTTACTAAAATGTTTTACACACACATTCAGTGCCACAGACACATGTTGAACTCTGATTAAACAGTCTTAAATAGGAAAGTTCACCCCAAAATGACAATTCTGTCATCAAATACTCCCAATCATGTCATTCCAAACCTGTATGACTTTGTGGAACACAATAAACAACATTTTGAAGAATGTTGATAAGAGATCAGATTTGGTGACCACTGACCAAAAAAAAGAGAAAAAATCATCTTTTATGTCCACTAGAAGAAAATAAGTAATACAGATTTAGAACAACATGAGGGTGAAAACATGACAGTTTTAATTTTTGGGTCAACTGTCCCTTTAAGTCTTCAGCACACCCATTGCTAAAAACAAAGCAGTGTGTGTGGTTTACATTTTTTCTTGATTGTTTCTACCTTCCACACTTCAAACTGAGGATCAACTGGAGTGTAAAACTGTTTGGATATCTGGAAAGCTACCATTCGCCACTTTTGCATTCAGATTCATAATACCAATGAACCCTCGCTGTTTATATTACAAACTCTAGAGATCAAGTAAAACTCCCCCTGCTTAAAATCCCAATGTCACCTTCAAGTCTTGTGCCTTTTTTTAAAAAACAGTGATCACACTGGCAGTAACACGTAGCTTCTTGTGGAGCTAACATTGATCTGAACTTGTTCTCACATTATTGGCTTCCAAACAAACACATAAAATCCCCTCGTTCAGTGCTCACAGCTATCTGAGTGCTAGAGTGTGGACCTGATAGATTTCCTCAGGGAAGTTCTGCTGCTGCTCCTCACAGATGATGTTGAGTCCGGCCCGGGCTACTAGGCGATGTAGTACATTCAGGTCCCGACACACGCTGCTGTCTACATCATCAGGTATTACACCTTCAAACGCAACATTATCCTTCACCACAATCAGGCCATTTGGACGGAGACCACTCCGGCAACGCCTCAGGAATTCCACCAGGTGGTCATCAGTCAAGTGACCTAGAGACACATGGAGTGATTTGTGTTTGCAAAATATAACAAGATACATTTAATCATTTTCACCATTTCTGTTCATAGATAATGCAGTGAAAGAAAATAGAAATATCAATTAGATAGATAACTGATAGAAATATCTAGATAGATAATGTAGTGAGATATGAATTGTATGCCTTACCAATCACCCACTGGATCCATATGACATCATAACGTTCTGGCTGGGGCTGAAAGTCTTGTAGGCCACAGCAGAAGTAGTTCTCCACTCGCTTGGCCTCATCACCCAGGTAGGAACGAGCTTTATCCAGAAACTCCTGTGTCACGTCCACTAGGTCCACTGTACGGAAGAGGGGCAGCAGCAGGCGCTTGGTGATACGGCCGATTCCTGCGCCACAGTCCAGAGCACAGCCTGTCCCAGTCTTACCCTGGCCTTCCTTAGAGTAAAACAGAAAACCAAGTGATTGTGTGTTTCTCATGAACTTCATTTGTGGTTAGGAGAAAGTTGAGTATCTAGGGGAAAGGTTAGTCTGTTTCATAATATTTATTTAAAATAATCAGTTTATAAGACTTTACAGTGAACCAGAATTCAGAATAGTAGACTTGTGAAAGATATTTACACTAACGTTCAAACATTTGGCAAAGAACTTCATAAGAAGAAGTCTCCAATGTTCACCAAGGCTGCATTTATTTATATACATAAAAAAATACAGGAAAAACTATAATACTGTAAAATGTTATTACAATTAAAAAACAGTTTTCTGTTTTAATATATTTTACAGCTGTGCTGTATAACATTTTTGTGATACTTTTTCATAAATTCTTTGTTGAAAAGCCAGTTCAAAAGAACAGCATTTATTTGGAACACAAACCTTTTATAACATTATAAATGTCTTTATTTTCACTTTTGGTCAATTTAATTTGTGGTTGCAGAATTAAAGTATTAATTTAGAACTACTCACCCCAAGGAATTTTTGAAGAAACTTTTTGGAGCCATTAATGTCGATGTTAGAAATGCTGCCATAACCCCCCAGCATTCCATCCACAGTGGGCGGGACTTCCTTCCAATAGTGTTCGGCCTTTGAGTAAAAGGTTGTCTGGTCTTCTATCAAACAGTCTTCCATCTTTGTGCAACTCCTAACCACAGAGATCAAAATTAGTTAGTTTTACCACAGATCTGAATGAGAAAGTCATTTATAATAAAGTTTTATCATATTTGCATTTATGTACTGTAAGACCATACATTACAGGTAGACTCTCAATTCTATTGCATGTTTCTATATACATTGCTTCATATTTAAAACAACTTCGTAAAAAAAAAAATTCTTATAATTATAAATAATTAATTAATTCATGCCCCCAATGAGAAAGGTGAATGTGGCCGGGAGGAAAAACTCCATAGTTTGTTGTATGTGGGAAAACCTTAGGCACAACCATCCTCATATAGCAGGACACACATCACAACAATTTTTTAGTACTTGTTTTTTAGTACTAGTAATGCATTCACTGAATAAATGATTTATTATGTCATCACGACCATTTTTAAGTTATAGGGATAATGATAATGAAAATATGATTTCAATGAAATGATCAAGAGCCAAATATTTAGCCTGAAATAAGAACCTAAAGAGCTGAAGCATGTCATATTCAGACACCTGGATTCAAATGCAGCTCTGCTGTCTGAGCTCAGCTGTCAGGAAGCATCACTTCACAGCAGACTGACAGACAAAAGACTGCTAAGTTACTACAACATGTAGTCTACTAACAAAATGTAACCATGGATAAATATAGGACATACAGTGTATATTAATATCCACACTCACTATCATTTTAGTCTGCTGGATAGATTAAAAAATAGGTATATATACAAAGTAATAAACAGTTTTTGGAAAAACTGACTGTGGTACAACTGTTAACCTTCATTCTCATTACTTACTGGATTTACTTGGACCAAAAAGTTCTTACACGAGTTCCTGCTACTGTGCTGAGGTTAATGCTGTCTTGTCTCTCGGCTATATTTGGTGGTGACAAAAAGTTACACGTGTTGACACGCGAGCAGATGAATATCACACGCTTCCACTGCCTCTCTCTGACCTCTTTATGTCCTAAAAGTAATTCAGACAGTGAAGACTGACGTACCTTTGCTTTCGTGCCCTCGCTGACTGTCGTTTCTTACTATCGGTCATGTCACAACTGAAGAACTGTAGCAGAACTGCCCCATGAAAGCTTTTCCAGCTCCCTGGCTTCCCAAAGCAGAAATACTGCACACCTCACGTCATTTCCTTATTTGACTACAGTAGTTCCCTTCAGTGTTTTGTTTTTTATTTGTCTCCATCTTGTGGCCACACTTAAACTTACACGTGGCTAAGAAACTGTAAAGTAAACGGTTTTTGTTTTGTTTTTTCCTCCAAATGCTCGTAAATTGTCCGAAACAGTAATGGCCTTTTTACCCAGTGGTGTTTTACCCAAAATTGTAAAAGAAAGCCTATATATATATATATATATATGTATATATATATATATATATATATATATATATATATATATATATATATGTATGTATGTATGTATGTATGTATGTATATACTTATACAGTATATATGCAATAACAAGGTAATATTTATATATATGAATTATATTTGATTTATATTTTTAATGTTTTTGAAAGAAGTTTCTTCTGCTCATCAAGCCTGCATTTATTTGATCAAAAATACAGAAAAAAACAGTAATATTGTGAAATAATTTCCAAACTTTTGGTCTGTATATATATATATATATATATATATATATATATATATATATATATATATATATATATATATATATATATATATATATATATATATATATATATATATATTTTTTTTTTAATGTGATTTATGTTTTATATTTTTTGTTGATTTTCATTTATCTCAATTGAATTAATAGTAAAATGATATAATAATAATAATAATAATAATAATAATAATAATAATAATAATAATAATAATAATAATAATAATAATAATAATAATACATTAATTTGAATAATTTTAAGTCATCTTGTTACCCCACTGGAGGTTTGCTGGGGCCCAGAGGAGGCATAAATACACTGACACAAAAACCACAAGAAGTTTTGAGCATATAAAATGATTGTAATACTCATACAACCAAAGCAGCATTATTAATTTAAGAAAAAAAAAATGTGTAAAGACACTATAGCATCTTTTTTTAACTATTTTAAAACCAAATTTTCAAAACCAATCATTTCATCTTTATATTGTGTATAAGATCTAAATGTTGGCGTAGTTAGTATACTTTTATAAACATCCTTTATCTCTCATTTCCCAGAGATCTCCAGCCTCTTTAATAAATGTTTCTCTCAGTCGTCCTAGTTTTGATCCTGTATTTGTTTTGTATTCAGTCCAGCATCTTTCCGTCCATGCTTTTTCTTTCTTCTCATCGCATCTCTTATTTCCACTCCCTTCATTACCTGACAGCATGCTTTCTGTCTCGCCTACTTATGCTGGTCTCTCCTCCCTCACAAACCCAATGTTTCGCTGCTCTCCTCACTCTCCCCTGGGTAACTCCTCTCTTCCTCGTTCTCCCTCCCGGCTCTGTCTGCTCATCCTCTTTCTTTCTCTCCTCCTCAGACGAGCTGGCAGAGTATACAGATGATGAGTCAGTACACTGCCTGTCTGCATCGGACAGCCTGAAGTCAGTCGATATTTAATCTGATCTGCTCTCTTCTTCTGTCTACTCCCTCTCTGGCTCCGGACACCTTTTACACTCTCATTAGAATTACAAAGAGGCTGGAGAAATGGAGCAGAAATCAACACTTTTGAAAAGTCCTGAGTCAGCAGAGCTTCTCCTCACCTGTCTCTGCCTGTAGTCCTCTCTCTCTCTTTCTCTGTGTGCCCTCTTCACATTTCTCCTTTCAGATTAACCTCTTTTGCACTGCTGCATATGTTTGACAGTATAGTCACCAAGATTTGACTCATTGTGGCCTTAATAGAATTTCTCATCAGAGGACACATTCTGAAGGCAGTTTAAAATATTATAATAATAATAATAATAATATAAACACTAATATTAAAAATAATATAATATAATAGAAATATAACAATATAATATTAATAATAATCAACTGTCGATATAGTTGTTATTCATATTTGAATTAGCTTTTAATATTTTCAGTTTAAATTTTTGTACATTCAGTTTAAATTTTTTTTCAATTTTTATTTCAGTTTAAATAATTTGTTTAGTATGTAGTTTTAGTTTTGAACAGTGCTGTCAAATGATTAATCGCAATTAATCGCATCCAAAATAAAAGTTTTTGTTTACATAATATATGTGTGTGTACTGTGTATATTTATTATGTATATATAAATACACATATATACAGTAGATATTTTAAAAATAACTACATGTATATACATTTATAAATTTATATTCTTATTTTTATATTATATAAAAATATTATTAAATTTATAAACAACATATTTTCTTAAATATATACATGCATGTTTGTAATTATATATTCATAATAAATATATATAATATACATACAATTATTATGTAAACAAAACCTTTTATTTATTCTTTGGTTTTGAAGTATTTTCATTTCAGTTTAATTGTAAGAATTTTTGTATTCTAATTTTTGTATTTTTATTTATCAAGTTCAAGTTCTTCATTTAATATTTGTATATTTTTTCATTTTATTTTAGCCTTATTTCAATCAATATATATATATGAACCATCCCCTATATATATACTTATATATACACTCACTCACACACACACACACACACACACACGGAAAGGTGTGAAGATGTGTCTTGCATAGGTTGGAAGAATCATCTTATCATTCTACACACAGACTTTCAGGCTCCCTGACTCAGATTCAAAGACATATGTATCAGTCTATAAATGTTCTGTACTTACACATAGAACAAACTTACCCTCAAACATCTATTATTAAGGCATTCAGTTCATGCAAGAGAGGAAATATGGCATCCCTGAAAAAGAAATAGACAATATAAGGGCACTTACAAACACGTGTACACAACTATAAACACTTTGAATTACATTTACATTTAAATTAAAGTGCCTGTTAAACTTACTGCTACTGACATGATACATCTTGTGCTACTTGTTAAGCAAAGAATGAACTCAAATGTCTCCTGCAGAAGTTTCCTAAAAGTGTGTTTAGGTCATTTGTAGGACAATTTAGATTTTTGTTATGTTGTTGGTGTCAAATCATGAAAAGTGATATAAAGTGTTAAAATAAATTTGTAATATTTTTTTAATAAAATTTTTAATAAATTTTTGAATGTGTAGAATTCACGTGTATATGATAACTGTAATATAACTAATTTGTGAAAGTATTTTTTTTTTAAAAAGCTTGTACATTAATTAAAGTAGCCACGTGATGGCACTGTTGTACTTATATTCAAGCTTATTAGGACAGCCTGAGGTTATAATCATTCCTTCCTTCATTCAGTCAGTCAGTCATTTATACTTTTATTAATTCAGTTATTTAATAAACCACTCACCCAAATAATCAATATATTTATTTTTATATTTAAACATAGGCACGACAGGATCTGTAGCTCTCTCAAGCAAACTAACACTAACAATAAACGCAATGCCACATAGTGGTCAGAGCTCAAAACACAGTGAATGACAATGACTAACAATGGTATTAAAAATAAAAATGGTCCTATTTGCAATACTAGCCTTACGTACACGTTTTATTGAATACAATAATATGAAAATATATATGTAAAATTATGTTAATTGTTACAATAGGTTGACACTTCATTAAAAGTAGATATTCTATAGAGTCTCATGGAACTGTATTAAAGATAATGGAATTATGACTGAAATGTCACTCCACAGTTCTTACTCCGAGGACTCTTAATGCTAAACCTAGTCAGACAATTAAAATAGCAATCTATATACTTTAGAATGCATGGCAACATTGTTAAAAGCAATTTTATTCAGTAGCTGGCTATTGTTATAATTAGAAATACAATGCTGTAAACAACAATACTGAACTTCTATATATAATACAATTAGGCTATAATGTTTATATGTGTAAATAATGCATATAATAGCACAAGCTTGATAACATGATACAAGCTGCTGTGAGTTGATCTGTTTGTGTACTTAATAACAGATAAAATACCAGATAAACTGCTGTGTTCCTGAATGCCATTTGTTACACAGTAATATGATTGTGTTTGTGCATATGTGTATGCAAATGTTTGTGTTTATACACTCTGAAAGGTCACAAGGAGGTCTTATGCCTTATTCAAGCTGAACCATATGGCCAGAATGTCTGTCACAGAGCCAAAAGGCAAAAACAACCAAGTTAACTAAGAAATGTTACAATATCATTAACAGTGTTTCAAAAATGAATGACATTTTTCCTCAAAAATGAGTCAGGAGAAAATTTTAGCCTAACACACATTGCAAAAGTCTTTGAAGAGAGAGAGAGAGAGGGAGAGAGAGAGAGAGAGAGAGAGAGAGAGAGAGAGTTTGTGTGTGTGTGTGTGTT
Source organism: Cyprinus carpio (assembly GCF_018340385.1). Taxonomy (NCBI): domain Eukaryota; kingdom Metazoa; phylum Chordata; class Actinopteri; order Cypriniformes; family Cyprinidae; genus Cyprinus; species Cyprinus carpio. The sequence continues at coordinate 9,400,332 of NC_056601.1, forward strand.
TGTGTGTGTGTGTGTGTGTGTGTGTGTGTGTGTGTGTGTGTGTGTGTGTGTGTGTTTGTGACACATGACAGCTGTGTGGTTCTTTGATGTTTGGGATTACAGTTGGATTACATCATGGTAGTTTGGATGAGAGCACCTGTATTGTGAAAGAAAAAAAAAGGTAAAATACACAGATGAAAAGAGAGGCCGGACTGAGGTCTCTCCTGAAGCAGAAGAAAACAATAACACTTTTTTTTTGTAAAAATAAATAAATAAATAAATAAAATTAAGAGTGTACAGTCATGTATGTTTGCTTCTTCAAATATTTTTGTACTGAATGCCCGTGTACGAATTCAGTACTATGTTTGTTTTAGAAGCAGTAGCCGTCAAGTAGCTATAAAGTGCTATTATTTACACAGCTCTCTTGAATACTAGATTCTGATTGGTCAGTAATGGCATTTGGCAAATATATTACATTTATAAATTACCATGAATATTTTTTAATAATGACTGCTTAAAATGGATGACTACATTTGTCATGTTTTATATTATATTATATTATATTATATTATATTATATTATATTATATTATATTATATTATATTATATTATATTATATTATATTATATTATATTATATTATAATCTTGTTTACAGTTGTTATAGTAAATAAAAAGTAGTTTTTGGTAATTGAAAAAAGCTGAAATAAAATAAAATATAAATACTGGAAGGAACATTTAAAACAAAAATCGACTGAAACAAGCTGACGGTGATGTATTAAAATTGTTAAAACTAAAACAAAAATAAAGCTATATAGAGATGTTTCAAAAATAAAAATGACAGAAGCACATAACAAAATTATTAAAACTTAAAATAAAATATAAAATAAAAGCTAAATCAAAAATATTAAATAATACCATGAATAATATATATGGATATGCATTTATTAGGTATGTTTATAATGTAATCAGTATATATCTGTATGCAATATGCATTCTCTAAGTTTTAAAATCTCCCCTTTTTATATTAATATATCTTTATAGTCTCTGTAGTAACATACAGCAATATATCAGCAGCAAACTTCAACCAGTCAACACTAGGCTCTTAATCGAAGCCAGAGCTCTGCAGGGCGTCGAGCTGAATGCTTAATGACTGAACTACAATCAGGTTTGGGTGAGAACAGGATTAGTTCTGTCTTTGAAGGTCTGAGGTCTGATGTGGTTTCTGGTTTCACAGTGCAGCAGTGCCTGGCATTTTGAGAACAGTTCAATTCAATTCAATTCAAGTTTATTTGCATAGCGCAACTTTACAGAAAATTAAGTTTCTACAATATGTGTAAGTATGTGTGTGTGCGTGTGTGTTTATGCAACAAAACCGGATTGAATGTTACACAACCCAGCTATACGCCTGCATACCATGCTATGCTTGCCATGCTAGCTGCCTTTTCCTCTCTTTCTGCCTTTTTGCCTCTGATTTCCCCCCTCTTTCCTGTATCTATATTTTGTGAGATCAGCCCTGGTTGGGTAGATCGAAGTGGACAGCGGTGCAGAGCACACGCTCACTACTGCCTCTCTGCCTAATCCCTGACCTAGAAACTGAGAGAGAAAGAGAGAATACTAAAAGGTTACTGAGAGGATAGAAGTGTCCTGTGTGGGTGGCTTTACTTAGCTGAGATTTCTGGAAAAAACCCTACAAGTGAGCTAAATCTCGTCATAAACTTCCTTTGGAGACATTTTTAGATTCATAATCATGGTTAGTATTTAACTCACCTATAAAAAAGGTGAAGCACTGAGTTTAGGATTAATATAATGGTCTGAATTTAAGACAAAACATATTTTCAAAGATGAAGGCAGTTTGGTCAGGTTATGAGTTACCAAATTAGTTGCACAGGAGCTCCACACCTGGACTGGAGGAGAATTTACCTTCCTCTGAGACTACGTCTGGCTGGCACAAAGTTAAAAATGCATAAGCCATTTTCTTATTAATATTTCACATATGCAAGCTCCCTATCACCAGTGCAGCTGCGCAAGCAGTATGGAGAGCGGGAGAGAGACAGAGAGAAAAAGAGAGAAGAATGTGTGAGAGATAGAGGGAGAGAATAAATGAGTATAAAAAGAGAGAATAAGAAAAAGAGAGGAAAGCTGTTTCTTTGACATAATTTCTGAATGGTGCTTCTCACTTGGAACAATATGTGTACTTGTCAAGTAAATGACTCGAGTAAACTCTTGAGACAGTACAGCAGAACAGTGTTTTTTTTTCTCCATAACCATGCATTTGCATTATATTGAATTATAGTTTTAATGACCACTGTAAACACACTGTAGAGCAGCACTATCTAGTGCAGTATAGCCAAACAGTAAAAACAGCAATATTGTGAAATGTTGTTTAAAATAAATGTTTCTATTTTCAATCCATTTTAAAATGTAATTTATTCCTGTGATGACAAAGCTTTATTTTCAGCAGCCATTACTTTAGTCTTCAGTGTCACATGTTCCTTCAGAAATCCTCAGAAGTCTTGCAACTGTGTTGTGACCCAGTGTGTGGGCAACCTTTTATTTTTACTTCAGTTCATTATTTATTTTTTCCTCTCTTAGCTAGGAAAGACATCTGTTCATAGTGCTAATTATTTGATTAAAATCATAATCAATTTCTGTACAACCATGCAGGCTTGGCGACACCTAGGGAAAAGCTTTGTCCCCACAATTCTTTAAAGATGTTAATGTGTCCTGATTTCACCTGCTAGACGCATTCGCCTAAAATCATGTCTCTTCAGTGTCCTTCTAGCTACCGTCTCTGGTATACTTTGTTCTTCTCAATAGCTGTTTCTTTGCAATTGAAAGTTGATTTGCTGATACTTTCAATTCTAGAATGTCTTTTCGCAAATCACTTTGCAATGTATCTGGCTGCCATAACAATAACTTTACACGCTTGCTGCTGTTCGCTGCAGTCCTACAGCGCAAGCAGCTTCTCAATTTAGCTCGCTAGCTAAGCTGGAGAAATGCCCAAATGAAAATGTGCTTTCAACGATGCAAGTGAAGTGTTTTGCTGTCACTGTAAATGTTCATTTTCTGTTGCCAGCAAAGGTGAATTAAACATTGCAGATCACAAGAGCCTCTAACACTGTTAAATGTGGAATTCCATTTTATTGTTTATGTTGTCATATTTTGTTTTAGAAATGATTTAATGAAATATACATATTAATGTTGAGGAGAACATTTTCTCAAGTTTCCTTATTCTGTTGCCAAAGGAACTCATGATAATGGGACAAAAGATAATGTGTTATTCATGACAAAAAGAACTGTTGTGCTCATGGAGACTCAACATTTTGCATTGTATAAGTACATACTCACACATATAGGCTATGCACAGACATATACAGGAACAATTATACAAAGATGCCACTTTTTGCAGTTCCTCCCAAAACAACAAACACTTTAACATGTAAAAACTGATTTGGAGTTGTACATGATAAATAAAAAACAGCTTTGAGTAAATCAACGACCATTTTGACCAATTCAGTTTGTTCAGAAGAGATAACTCTTCTGAACAAACTGGCATTAAGCAATACAAGGATGTGTTGTCTGTTCATTGTCTTATTAACTTCATAACAGCCCCATAATTTTATACTTTTTATACTGTTATGGCTATGTTGTCTTTACCTGCAGTACAAGTAAAGACCACTGATCCATTGACATATTCAAACGATAGATGATTGCAAGTTTCGTTTCTTCAAAAATGCATTATAAGTAAATATCCACCATATCCAGTGCTCTTCTGTATCCTGTCTTATAAAGTATCCCATTACTCTGTGAGAAACAGCTACAAATGATTCAGTGGGTGAGTGAACTGCCCAAATGAATCAAACTGCATCACAAACAATTTCAGACATTTTTGCAAACCCATTTGAACAAAAGAGTGATTCATTTGTGAAACTGGCATCGTTAGTTGTGATTCTAAACAGCTGATGGAAAACACACATGGCATGATTGTGGAACTATTAACAGGAAAAATAAATGTCATGTCGGTATTTGGTCATTTTCATTGCCAAACAAGCATTTATTAGTAATATTTTACCAGAAAACTTAAAGTGTTTGACTAGGACTACTGCCACAATAAAATTAGTCTATTGACGACCCGGTTCAGACTGCAGCTAAAACATTATTTCTTTTGCAGTGGAGCTGTGGATTCAACAGCATGCCAGCATTGTATTTTCAGACCTGGCAAAACAGTTTTTGCCTTTAAATAGTTTATATTTGTAATGTTTACAACATATAATATATACAAACTATTTCTGATATAGAGTGACCAGGTTCCTGATAAAACCTTTTTTTTTTTTTCTTTTTTTTTATCATGGCCATCTAAAAGTGTTTTGTTTGAAATGACTGTACATTTCACTGTTTATGTTCTTATATTTTGTTAAAAAAATATTTAATCCAACAAAAATAGAATCCCATATACTGCCATCGCTTGCAAATCATGTTTTGGTTATGCAACATTCATCAGGTATTGTTTTGTGATTTAATGAAAAATGTATTTAATTGCAAATTCACAAGTAAATGACAAAATGCACATAAACAATAATTTTTTATTCATTTGAGGAAAAAAAGTTTAAAGGAACTGATTTTTGATACTATTATAAATGTACACAATAAAGAACTGATTCATTGTTGACAAGTGATAAAAATACTCACACATTTTGTGTGTGTTTTTTCAACTTTTTTTATTATTATGGTCATCTGGTCACCCTACTTAGATATGAGATGATTCATAATGATGGAAATGATTATAACACACACACACACACACACACTCAACCAAGCATGCAAGGCTGCAGCAGTGACATGTCTTGGCATCTTGTTGCAGAACTCAGGCCTGTATGCCTGAGTATGTGCGTGTTTGTGTGCGTGCAGAGGATCGATCCAGCCATCGCAAGCACCAGGGCCCTGAGAGACATGAGGTGGGTAGAGCGAGGGGGGATGGATGAAGAAAGAGAGAGAGCAGCAATAGCTGCAGCACAGCTATTCAAGCTAACTCGTTATGTCCAGGGCTTATTGGAAAACAGTCCGACTGAGGCTCGGCACTGAAATTAGTTATTGATCTTGCCTTCCCATCCCCAACCTGCCTCTCTCTTGCCCTCCTCCTCCCCCTCTGCTTTGGGACCGCAAAACCCTCTTCTGCTGATTCCTACTCTTTTTCATTTGTTCCCCTCTTCCTCATTCATTCCCCGGCTCTCGCTTTTGCCATACACCCCTTTTCGTTCCATACATTCATCCGTGTTTTTACGTTTGCAGTCCTTTGTTCCCAAGAACCAGGCTTCCGTGGTTTTGATCAGTTCTCTCTCTTGACAGTGGCTCTCTGATTGGTTAACCTTCTGCCGATTTCTCTCTCTTCTTATATTCAAACTTCTTCTCTTCCTTTGCCTTCCTATCACTCTTTTAAATTCTGTTTTCTTTCCCATCCACTGCCTTCCCTCTACTCTCTCTCACTCTCGTTCTCCTGTTGTTCTTTTCTCACCCACGAGTGATTCTTTCTTTTCCATTGCTCTCTTTTTATTTCTCATCTTCGCCTCCTTTCTCTCAGCTGCATCAATTCTGCAGTCAGCTGCACAAACTAGTTATAATTTAAAGGAAAGGCAGAGTGAGAGAGAGAAAGAGAGACAGAGCTAAGGGATAAATGCAGATGTAATTGGTGCAGTGAGGGGGAAAAGAAATTAAGAACGTGTCATAATGGTTATGCCATAATCCCAGAAAATTACACACAAAACAAAATGTGCATTCAAATACTGACACACACTACAACAGTGCATGATGCCATTGTGACAGATACTATATATATAAATCAAGTATATAAGAAATATAATTATTTCATTGCAATTCCTGAAGGAAATGCCAGAAGTTGCAATGCAGCAAAAACAGGCGAGTTTGGAATTTTATTGTCTCCTGAGTTACAAAATAACGTTATCTGTGTATTATAGTACATGGATAAGTATGAAAAACAAAATATGTTAAACGGTACAGTCCACTCATCTTTGAAAGTTAGTCATTATGTGTTGCATATCTACAACAGATTCATGCAAGTTTAAAGGGACAGTTTGTCCAATAATGAAAATTGTGCTTTCCTTTACATACTCTGACCATTCCTTTAAAGAATCTAAATCACATAAAAAACTAATTTACCCTCCTAAAAGTTGTTTTTAAGTGATTTAGACTCTTTAGACTCATTTTGTAGCACTGTGCTGTTGCTTTGGAGCTTTATTACCTTCAGGACAGACAGATGCCCCCACATGACTCAATTTCATTCCTTCAGTCACATGAGCATCAACATGTGGAGAGAACACTGAACTAACATTCTTAAGGTAGCTTGACAAACAGGTCAGGCTAGAGCTTCTGACTCAAGTTTCCAGACTGCATTGCTTTCTCATATCAACACCACTAGTAAGGCATCTTGAAAAGGACTTGACCTCAGATTGGGTCATTAATTGAAGTGTCAATGACTTTACAACTTTACAACAAAAATGATCTAACATGCACACTTAGGTGATTCAGTCATGGGAACAGGGAGATTCTGTGCTTGGCAACAACATTGATGGCTCATTTATTCTGCTTCTGCCATTTGGCCACCATACCCACAATTCTGTGGAAAAACAGTTGTCTGTTCATGTTTGTCAGGGTTCAGATTGAGGTTGCACAAATAAAGGATAATTTTACATCTAAGAAATTGATTACTTTTCTTCTTGCCTCAAAGAAATAGATTCTAGCTTTTCACTATTTTTCTCTTTTTGAAGTGGCGTCCAGATATATGTGATCCTGTTTAATTGTGACCCTTAAACTGCTTTCAGGATTATTAGGAATACTTTCAGGATTGATAGTATTTATTACTTCCATTTTATTTTCAGTTTGTCTTTCCATTTCATTTATTTCATTCTATGTTAAGTTTAGTTTAGTGTTTTATAGTTGCATTTTCACATTTAATGAAGGTGGTTTGTGACATTTTTATACACACTACCACTGAAAAGTTTTTTTTTATTTTTTTTATTAAAATTACAAAACATTACAAAACAAAAGTAATGTTAAAAATTTTACAAATTAATGCTGTTGTTTTGAATGAATTCATCAAAAAATTCTAAAAAAGTTGTATGATGGTTTCCACAAAAATATTAAGAAGCACAACCATTTTCAACATTAATAATAAGAAGAAATGTTTCTTGAGCAGGAAATCTGCATATTATAATGATTTGTGAAGGATCATGTGACACTGAAGACTGAAGTAATGGCTACTGAAAATTCAGCTTCACCATTACAGGAATAAATTACATTTTAAAATATACTGAAATTGAAAAGTTATTTTAAATTGTAATATTTTAATTATTACAGTTTTTTGGTGAAATAAATGCAGCCTTGGTGAATATAAGAGAAACAATAAAAAATTTATAGTCATAAATCAATGTTTTTATTTTTATAAATGCTGTTTTCATTTCATTTTTGTACTAAACTGACAACTTCACCATTCACAGAAGCAGAAGTTATATTTTGGAGTCAAACAGGAAGTAGTAACCTCAGCTCAATTAACCCTCAGCCCTCCCGCTCTTAGCGCTCCATACGCTCTTACTCTCTTCTGATCTCTCTAGGCTGGGAAACGAAGCTCCAGGAGGAGAAAACGAAGGAATGGGAACAGTAAAGGGGGTTGGTGGAGAACACGGGAACAAAGCAGGAATTTAAATGGAACCCCTCCACCTCCTCCTCCCTTCCAACCCCCTCTCCGCACCCCCAGCCCAAATGCCTCGCGGCCCCCGCCTTTTCACGCGCCTGTCAGGGCTCTGCAGCACGGGGGTAGCAGCGCAGCCCGGCTTCAGGGGGAGTGTGGAGCGATAAGGGTCTTCACAGCGTGCGTGGATGTGGGATGTGGCAGGGAGGTTGTTTTAGGGTCATGGTGAGAGCGAGATGGTGAGGTGAAAGGAATGTTTACATTATTGGGATCCCCCACTTGCTCTCCCAAATGGAAAAAAAGAGTCCTTCCTGGAACCTACCACATGTCACCTGGCTTTGGTTTAGCCTCTTTGTGTGTGTGTGTGTGTTCGGTGTAAAGTCCATTAGACCCCTAAATTCCAGAATGGTAGTCCAATAACCCACGTTCCAGAGAGTGGAGCTGGTCTCATGGCTAACCAAGAGTAAAGATTAACCATAATACATGCAGCTCTATAAAACAAATGGCTTACAAGCACCTACTGGAGAAATTGCCTCTCAGTTTTATGAGAGAAATGGTATTTGTCCTTCTCAACAGATGACTTGACTGGTGATCTACAGGAAACGTGAGCTCTTCACTCTGTTCCACGAGAGAAATGACCTCCAGCATTCAATGAAAGAGTGGGTTTTCTACAATACAAAAAATGCAGTTATTTATAGTGCATATATATCAATGGCAAAATCAATTTGCTGCTATTGATGTGTGATTTTGTTCTGTGCTGTGGGATAGTTCAAACAAACCTTAAAATTCCGTCATCATTTATTCACCCTTATGCCATTCCAAACCGGCATGACTTTCGTTCTTCTGTGGAACACAATATAAAACATTTTTAAGAATGTTTGTTACCAAACAGCCTCAGTTCCCATTGACTCCCATTTTATTGTTTGACCATAAAATGGAACTCAGTGGAAACCAAAACTGTTTGCTTACCAGCATTCTTCAAAGTATCTTCTTTTATACAGGTTTGGAACAACACAAGGTGACAAATGATGACAGAATTTTTATTTTTGGGTGGACTATCTAATCAAGATGAACTATCTTAAATATGTTCTCAAGATTTGTAGCTCCATAATAAAAAGGATATTCAGAATCAACAAATATACACTAAAAACAGCATATAATGTAATATCTATTAGCTGGAGTCACCATGAGGTTCAGCATCTCTTCTTCATGTCACCTATTGTTCTGAGATTAACCTCTTTCTCCTTCCACATAATGGTGAAGGAATCTGAAAATTTGAGTCAGGAAAACAGTCATCTCCTTCCATGAGTTCTCTCCTCCACCCACCGCTTCCCCCTATTGCACAGAAACCATCAGGAAGTGCGTCATAAGCAAGGAAGCACTTCCAGGAAATGGAGCAAATGCACCAAATAAGGAGGGAGGATATTAGGGTAAAAAAAAAAAAAAAACATTCTATCTTTTGCTTATTTGTTTTATCAGAATGTGCATAAAGATAGAACAGAACTAGGATATAAATATTGAGGAAGACTCTGAGGTAGATATCTGAAACTAAGTTCTAGTAGTTATGTGGGGGAAAAAAGGTTAAGGCTAAATCTCAGATGTGCAGTTATGGCAATTAGCCTGTGGTGGTGCTCTAGTTCCTAGCAACTGTCATGTGATTAATGTAGTAGCAGCCGTTAGCCATCAGGTGGCACTGTTAGTTAGGGCACTTCCCAGTATTCCTGACCCAGCCCTTGCAAGGTACTCAGTGTTGCTAGCGCAGGAAGAGATGAACTGGACTATTTGACCCATAAAAAGTACATGGGGCTGCGTTCAGTGACTGGATATCACAGAGGAGATAGGGCTGGGAGCGGAGGTGAGTCAACCTCATCTGCCTCAGCAGGACTCTGGAGCCTATTTATGCTTTTATCACCAAGTAGATCAGTAACGCATTCACTGCCTCACTTTGTTGATGGAAAATCAGAGTTGTTCCTATTTACCAAGTAAAAATGTTCCATCAGACTCAACAGTTTTGGGAACAAGGACAAGTGGTTCTGTTCAACCTCAGATAATTTGCTTTAAATCAACATTTAATAAAGTGAAGGGCTTTTTGATGCTTTTCAAAAAGCTTAGAAGTCAAAGTTTGAAGCTAGTCATGTGTATGTTTCTCCCCATTACACAGACAAATCTCACAAATGCAAGTTTTGCCAGCTCAGCCCATCACAATGTTCTCCTACCACACTTGACACTTTTAAGAGACCCAAGGTGCTTTTGCAAAACATGGAGGCACAAAGAAGAGCTGGGTGGTTGTGTACTGTAGGCAAAACTGCCTCTGTCAGAGTTAGCTTTAATATGCACTCTAAACCCTCTTCAGCTCCAGAGCAGTGCAGCTCTTGTTTACCAGGAAAAGAATGACGTGGGACGTTACATAAGATTGAGTCTGCCTTTCACAAAAAGCGGTATGAAGCAATCTTTATAACCTGCTTGTTGTATGTTAACTAGGCTCCACCACACCAAGTAAAAATATCACCTTCTGTATTGGGTGTGTGATGTGCTAAATAGGCTGAATGACTCTTCTGGGTGTGGCAAGGCAGGTTTGTGTATGTACACACGTGTTGTGTACTGACTGCTGGCAATTTCTGAAATCTGTTACTTCTGATTTAGCGTTCTCATTCTCATCTACACTTTTAAAAATAAAGGTTTCAAAATTGGGTCTTTGCAGCAATGCCATAGAAGAACCATTTTTTTGGGTTCCCCAAAGAACCCTTCAGCAAACGGTTCTTAAAAGACCTGAAAAGTACTTAACCCTCTGGCATTGTTCAATAATTTTACAAATCACTATTTCATTGGAATGGGGAAAAATATGGACTTGATTTGAAAAAGTTAAATGGTCGTAAAAAAAAATTAAAATAGTCACACTTCTGTTGTTTGTGGTCAAAAATGACCGCCATTGAAAATATCAAGTGCAAAATAGACACACTCCACCCATGTGTTATGTGTAATAAAATGTCTTTGTGTTCAGGTTTGTCTGTAGTAAAATTAATGCAAAAACTTACATTTCAAAGCAACATTTAAAAAAAAAAAAAACTAAACATTTACAAAAAGTTGTCTTTGAGAATGTCTAAATATATATCCAAATTCACACACACACACAGACACACACACACACACACACACACACACACACACACACACACACACACACACACACAAAAGTGTCTAAAAACTATTAGAGAATTTATAAGTCTTTTATATATAGCTATTTAGGAATCTAGTGGCTAAACCATGGAATTGCAGAAGTTCTTCCATTTTTTTTACTCTGACCAGATGATACTAATCTGACTTCTAAAATGGGATTTTAAAGGCAATGTCTCTATTTTAACATGAAATACTGCTATAATTGAAAATAGAAAATATTAGAAAACTTTTTTTTTTCCCCCATTGGGCAAATTTATCATAATTGTTGCATAAATATTATTTAGTAGAATGAAATTCTCTCAAAATAAAAAATAAAACATATTACTGAAAAAATATATATATATTACATTAATTTTACTGAAAATAAAAAAAGTTATATTTCAGGTGTCTGGTCACTTTTGACCATGAACAACATAAGTGTGACTCACAAATGAACAATACCAGAGGGTTAAAGGAACCTTTTTAATAATCTGAGGAAATATTTAAATAATCTATATCTAGAACTTTTTGCACAATGGAATGGTTCCATAGCTATTAAGGATTCTACAAGGAGCCATCAATGCCAAACAGTGTACAATGCTGGGTGTTGTAGACTGTTGTAGTACACAGATAGAGTCACAAATGTTTGGTTCGTCTTTCATGTCTTTGTTGTGCGAAGTTTCAAATATGCAATCTTTGGGTGTGAAAAACTCTTTGCCCCCAGAATATGATGGCCAAATGACTGTAATTGTCTGTAACTGACTGTAGAAGACAGTAATTGTCACTGGCTATTTTCAAAGTTTATTTATAAAGCACACTTAAAAACAATTAAGTGCCGTACAATACAATAACAACTAGACAAAAACAACATAGCAACATAAAAAAAAAAAAAAAAAAAAAATTGCAGTGAAAAAGGAATGTTGTTTTACGAGTCTTTATTTAGCCTGGCCCTGCCCTATATAAATCAGACATTACAATCAAAGTGAATTTAACAGAAACATGTTTGTAAAGTCAGGTGCATCTTCCCACAAAGGAAGGAAATTTCTGCAGACTGCAAAAGAAAGTAGCTTGTCAGCCTGGAAAATGTAACAATGCCATTGCTATGGCTCTAGGGCTCAGAAGGTCCATTATCAGAGCCATAATATCCAAATGGAAAATGTTTGGAATAGATGTGAATCTTATGAGAAGTATCCATCTTCGACAAATTAAGAAAGTTGGGTCATAAATTTGTTGTTACAGTTTTGCTGTGTGATATTGTTGATGCTGTACAGTGTGCCATGGATTTTATCCAAGATCTGTCTGGGATCATATCATACAGTCTGACAAGCAACAATTGTAAAGGACTGTGTAGTTCGCACCTTGCTTTAAAAAGCTCTTATATATTTATTGAAGAAAGTTAGGGTGATTGGGTCTGCAAATCATCTATCAATATAATTTTTTCCACATTGATCTGCTACATATTACTTAACTTTTAACAATTAATTTTACACCAATCTCCAACTCCAACCCATTTCATTTTGAGCTGTTTAACTCAAAAATTAAAATACATAATTCACTTGCTATAAAAGCAACGTGCGTGTGTATTTTAGTCACCCTAACAGTTGTCAACTAAATGTAAGTTGAAAGAAATTGTGCAACACTCTTTGTCTACTCCACGTCCCTCCGTGTCATTTCCATCCTTCAATTTGGTTATTCAAGTAAAGGTTACAAATTGTTACATCGAAGTGAAATGTTCTCTACATCAAATATTATTTACACAAAGACTTTCTGTTTAATGTCACCACTGGTGTTCATGTATGATGATGGTGGTATTATTGATGTGCCTAATTTCTAAGTAGTTAAACTGACAACTAACCCTCTGTAACAACCATCTCCAGTCTCCTCTACATCTCATTGTGCTCTCACTATCTCACTTTCAGACATTCATGGGTTTGAAGATCTGATGACATTTAGTATAAAACTAAGTAAAAATACAGAAAACTAGACATTTTTTCAGAGCACTATAGCTAATGTGACTTTCTAAAGTAAAGCTGTCCTCTCTCCCCCTCCCTTTTGGTGAGTCAAACTGTAACATTTCCTTCTCCATCTCAACTGCTTTGCCGTTTCTCTCTCTCTGTTTGGAGATTAAATGGGCATCCTGCCAGTTTTTCATATTTCCTGGCAGCAAAGGGGCCAGCCAACTTCCTGGAGGGGAGGGGCTTACTGAAAGGTTACATTTGCACAATGTGCCTATGGAAAAACACAGAGCGGGGAGAGAACACGAGTGAGGGGAGGGGCGGCAGGGGAACAGATAGGGTGAGAGAAAGGGAGGGGGAGCTTGAGAGAGCGTTAGGCAGCTTGGGCTAAACTAAACGACTCCACCATTCTGCTGTGCTCGGGTAATGGAAAAAGCCCTCCAGGGGAATATTCAGCATGCAAGAGTATTGAGTTGCTCTCCATCATTACAATGCTGCCTAACACCCCCCCCCCCCCCCCCCCCACACACACACCCCCCTACGCTCCCCTTTTGGTCCCTCCCCCGCAACGGCCCCCTCCTCCTCCCAAGCTTCATTTTTCCCTCCTTTTTCTCCCGTCCATGCATCTGTGAAATGAAAAGTCTTTCTGGGAGGCTAGCTGAGGGCCACGGGAGGTTATTTGCGCCTGGCCTATTTGAAGTCGGTGTATAGGATTTCATGTGCATCTATGTGTTTGTATGAGTGGCAGGAGCTGGTTGGTTAGTTATGGGAATGGGGTTGTAGTGCAGTTGTATTGGTTCACGTGTGTAGTAGATATGCGATGGAAACAAGCATCCTTGTCATTGTCTATTCATAGAGTGGGAAGAAAAACAGAGTGAGACTGATGGAGATAGGAATAAGAAAGTGACTGCTGTAAACCCATTTGGTTGGTAAAAAGCCTCGGTTGGGTTTAGAATGGTAGAGTAAAGGCCTGTTCACACCAATACAAATGTTTGGTGTGATAAACATTTTAATTTGAATAAACAGCTGTTAATACATCGATTTAGACCGACACAAATTTGTTTGCCGTCAACGCGATGGATTTGTTTATTTTTTTTTTACAGAAAGATGTTCTAATCTCTTTGCCAATACGCTCACCTACCAATATGGTTTGTGTTTTGGTCTCATGACTATAGCTGCTGTGTTACATAAAGCTACAACAAGGTGGCGCTTACGAATGGGGTATTTTAATAAGCAACAGTGAAAAGCAGAGGAAGGGTCTGGGAAAAGCTTTCTTGTAACTATTTTAATACAGTTAAACTTGCTTTCTTTTCTGTGACAATAAGCGCCACCTACTGTCAGAGAGAGAATCCACATTTTCATTCAGCCCATCTGACTTTTTTTTTTTTTTAGTATTTGTTCGATCATTTGCAGAGTTTGCCCCACCATATTTAGATTTTTCTGTGCTGGTCTATAATTTAGGAATAACTGTTTTATAATGAATATGATGTGCCCCTAAAAGGCACATAAATATAAGGAGATATTAATTCTCCTGCCAGGCTGTTATTGTAAATAAGAACTTGTTCTAAATTAATTTGCCTGGTTAAATAATGGTTAAATAAAAATAAATACAAACCAAACTTTGACTGGTCGCTATACATGTTCGTCAGACTGCTTCTTTCTGTCCAAGTAGGCGGTTCTCAGCCAACGGATACAAACCTGAATCTGAGACTAAAACATAGAGCAAAGGAAAACAAATTCCAGTTATCACAATTATCCCCATCAATTATTATAGAGAAAACGGCAAATAATTCCAAAGAAACTTTACAAGAAATATTTCCAAAGAATTTAACACTTGAACTCTACATTCAAGGCTTATGAATATGTCTTTCTTGGCCAGAATAAGTCTTATGTGTGGATATTCTCTGATATTCCTATGTCCTTCTTTTACGTAATAAGGATTCTGTGACAAAACAGATTAGCACTAATGATAGTAGTGATGACATTTATAAAGCCAGGCATACTGCACACTGCTAAGAATGGACTGCACCACACCCTTCCCACTCCTACTCACTCAGTATTTCAAGCGTAAGAACTGCTAAATTCTGGCAGGACCGGCAAACCTTCAAAGGACTTGCACAACTAAAAATAAACTGTACATACTCATAGCGGCACAAAGTGTCAGTGTAAACATTTTGAACTTAATATTGAATGGATAGTCTTCTTGAACAATACTTCATTCCACTTTTTTGCCCAGGCTTTGAAATGCCTATGAAGAGAGAGGAGAAAAGAGTTAGAATGAGAAGCAGAGGAAAAGCTAAATTATTGTCCCCCGAATCCTTTTCAAGTCTGTTTGAGCTCTAGCACTGCAGCCACCCACTGAGAGGCTAATACAGTTTAGCACAGCACGGCACGGCATGCATCGTCCACAAGACTCCTGCACACTCTCATGCTATCTTTTTTTTTTTTTGTATTATTCTTTTTTTTCTCTGTTTTTCTCACACAAAAACACTGTTGTGTTTTTTTTTGTTTTTAGTGTAAAATATTGTTTTTTGTTTTGTGTGTGTATGTGGGTTTTTCTCTTTTGAGTCAGTTTCTTTTAACAAATTGGTAACGAACTAATTAGCAAAATGGTCTGAATTGGTTTGTGACAGTTCACTCAGACTTAATTGTTTTGAGTGGTGACTCTGTAAAAGAGTTAACAGGATACTTTGTATAGACGAGAACAATAATACCTTTGAAAGAATTGATTTATTATTAATATTTATTGAAAATGAATTGAAACCAGTGATGAATTAGATTATATATGTTATAAGTAGGGCTGTCAAATGATTAATCACGATTAATCACATCCAAAATAAAAGTTTTGTTTACATAATATATGTGTGTATACTGTGTATATTTATTATGTATATATATAAAATACACACACATGCATGTATATATTTAAGAAGAATATGTTATTTTTATATATTAAATATATTATATATATATAAAAATATAATAATATAAATACATAAATGTATATACATGTAAATATTTTCTAAATATATAATTTATGTGTGTGTATTTATATATACATAATAAATATACCCTGTACACATACATATATTATGTAAACAAAACTTTTATTTTGGATGTGATTAATCGTGATTAATCATTTGACAGCCCTAGTTATAAGTCTTTGGCATCAATCTGTTTGTGTACTGTTTGTGCTTAATATTTATATTAGGATTTCTGGTACAAAAAACACAAAGTTAAACATTTAAAACAATGTTGAGTGATGTTTGAGAGTATAACTTTATAGGTAAAAAATGAAATAATAATACCCTTTTCATTATCAAAATAAGTTTCTTTTTTTATTATTCTTTTGGCCCAAGGACCATTACTCTCGACACCATTTTTATCAGAGCGAAAACTAAGATGGTTTGAGGTCAGTAAGCCAGGAGAACTTATTTGATCACCTCCATAGACCACAGGAGGACTGAAGCTGAATGAAACACTTCCATCTAATGTAGCTCTCATACTGTAAATCATCCACCCACTGCAATCAGACTCTGACATCCTTTATTTCACTGGAGGGATCCAGGCCGTTTTGTAACTCGTTTTAATCCCATTGCATTCTCTCTCCATCCCCCTCCCCCCTCTTATGCTCAATGTGCGTGTCTGTTTCCCATACCAGACAGTGTCTAGACCGAAGCAATTACAGACAGTGCTTGAGCGCCTTGCCGCGGCCTGAAGTCTGAGGGCCCTGGGACTGTCCTGGCAGCGGACAGTAAGAAGAGGGGAGGGAGGAGGTTTACTGGAAGGCCTTATCACCCAAACATTTAATTTGCTCATATGGTTGGAAGAACAGCTCTTATTGTTCATTTCACTTCTGAATCTCACCTCCAAATCTTCGACTTGGAAGATCAGGACACTCTTATGGAGTCCAGGAGAACTGAGGATGTAGAGGTGAAAGATATGAAAGCTTTGCTGAACCAGCTGCCTGTGGCCAGGCCTACATCTTCAGCATTGTGCTGGAAGCTGCAAAGAGAAATTTCATGTGCTGGAAATTCCCTGCTGTATGAAGATGGAGGAGGGCTTTTGAATCTAAATATGAGGCTGTGAGATTGTGAAAAGTAACATAAATATTTAATCTTGAGCAACTCATTATGGGCTATCTAAGATTTTAATGCATTATGGAGCTTCAGAAAGATCCCCTCTTAATTACAGATACAAAGGAAAATGTGGAGGACACTGTATTTACACCTTTCTTAAGGTTCATGTGTTTCGCTTCCTAAATCGAGAGATAGAACTGAAATAAAAACCTTTATTTTTAAGGGTGTATTTATGAGAGAATTTCAGATTAAATAGAACATCAGAACAATACCAAAACAGAACTAAGAACTATCAGAACTAGTAGTTCACACAAAATGAAAAATTCATCATAATTTACTCATTTTCATGTCATTCCAAACCTGTACAACTTTCTCTTTTCTGTGGAATATAAAAGAAAATATTTTAAAGATTATTTCTGATTAGTGTTTGTCCATACAATGAATGTCACTTGGGGTCCAATGTTGTTTTGGATCCTGCTAACGTTTAATTGGATGGACAAACACTGATTAGAAATATTCTTCAAAATATCTTCTTTTGTGTTCCACAGAATAACGTTTGGAACAACATAAGGGTGAGCAAATGATGGCAGAATTTTCATTTTATGAGTGAGGAAGAACTATTTCTTATCATAACACATGCCTACACTCTATTCTTATTTCCCATTTATTACCCCCTCATTTATGCCTCATCCCACTTTCTTTCTGGTAGTAAAACTCTTTCAGTCTTTTCACCTGCACTTGTTTTACCCTCTCTCTCTGCCATTATCTCTAGTTTCTCTCCTATATGAGTCTCTCTCTATCCATCCTTCTCTTTCCTCTCTCTCTCTCTCTCTCTCTCTCTCTCTCTCTCTCGTTCTATCTCAACCCAAACCCCTGCAGTGGTGTACTCCCACCTACTTGTACCGACACTGACACACAGAGACGGCTGTGTGTGTGTGTGGACAGCATTGCTCTCCCATCGCCACAGACAGGGTGACTTCAGCGGGAAAGAATGCGCTCTCCTTCTGCTCTCTCTATGACTTCCTCCTTTTCCCAGAGCCTCTGCCCTCCACACAGCACAGAGAGCTCACACACACTATGAGATGAAGACAGGAAGGACGCACACACACACACACACACACACACACACACACACACACACACACACACACACACACACACACACACACACACACACACACACACACACACACACACACACACACACACACACACACACACACACACACAAATAGACAAATTCACAGGAATAAATCACATTTTAAAATATAGACATAGAAAATAGTTGTTTTGTAATATTTCACAATACTACTGTTTTACAATCTTTTTTTGATTAAATAAATGCAGTCTTGGTGAGCCTAAGAGACTTTTTAATAAAACATTAAGATCTTTCCGACTACAAACATTTGAACATTGGTGTATATGTAAAAAGCCATCTGAGGCATATAATTGCATGCTTGCCAAACTACCACTTTTGATACATGTTGGTGAGCCCAAAACATCCCATAAGAACAGCTGAAGTGTGATTGTTGTGACAGTCAGACACACCTTCACGTCTGAATGGTCAGTTCTTGGCCAAAATAAAATATGCTGTAGATTTAATTCCAACAGTCCATCAAAACTTTGGCTAATAAGACTAACAGTATTTTTAAGCAAGACTTGTGCAGATTTCTTATAAACTGTTTCTTAGTACTTTGAAAAGGAAATTAAACATAGAAATGTTTTTAATTTCACCCAAGTATGTTTTTTCAGATAGATTTTCCAGTACTTTTTACACCCCTGCTTGACAGTAGTTGAGAATTTGAAGCTATATACTTGTTAACAAATCTTTAAAAATAATAGAGTAATCATTAATTATTAAAAAAAAAAAATTAGTTAAATGGATATGGATAGTCATAGTGCATTTTTGGTGAAACCCAAACATACACTCAGTTTGATTTGAACTTTCCAACCTTCTAGATAATTTCTAATTGTCCTATCAATGTCTGTCATCTCACTGACTCGGCACACTGTCCTCCAAGCGTCATCTCATTCTCCTCTCACCCATTCAGCACAATCATTACGGGATGGTGGCTATGCCCTTGGTGAGACCGTTTGCTGGGTGCAGTCAAGGTACATTGTTTGACCTGCCTTTTCTCCTCCAATACCCATTCTGATGCACCAGCGTAGTCAGTCATTAATGAGGATCGATGATGGACCCAGTGGTGTTCAAAAAGGAAGAGGTCTATATCCTGCCCCGCATCTTTTTCACTGATGTGGTAAAGATTTATGGGCATTTGCATCTTGTTTGTATTGTGAAATATTACAATTGAAAAAAAAAAAATTCATTTTGGATAGCAAGGCTGATTTTTCAGCATCCATTACTCCAGTTTTCAGTCTAACATGATGTTTAGTAATCAATCTAATATGCTGATTTGCTGCTGTTGAAACATTTCTTCTTATCATAAATGCTGAAAACAGCTGTGCTGTTGGAAATAGAAATCCTTTTTAATGTAAAAGTCTTTACTGTCACTTTTAACCAACTCAGTGCATCCTTGCTGAATAAAATTATTAATTTCTTTAAAAACAATCTTTAAATACATGGTAGTGTAGACATCAACAAAATGCATCAGAGATCCTAATTAATTACTAATGTGTAATTCGTAATGGCTGCTGGTTAATATCCTGTATCGGCTTGGTATGGTGTGCCGTTGAAATATGTGACGTAAGTGTTTTTTTAACAACATCCTAAATAAAAACACAGCCTAAATTTTTGGATTAAGGCATTACAAAAGGATTGCGGTTGCAGATTAGAGTATCTGAATCTCCGGAGTGTATATGTGTATGTGTTGGACTGTTTTTATCCTCACACTCCAACTGTGTGTGCTTGTGGGGGATTGTTAGTGGCAGCAGGGGGTTATGGGTAGCCCTTTTGATTCAGATCCGTCAATATGAGGAACTTTTAACCCCACAGAGACTAAAGCAGATCCTAAAGAGGGGAAATCCTGCTTTTATCTTACCAGTCGTGTCCTCAATGATACAGGACATCTTTATTGGAAATGTAAATTCTTTCTTTGTAGTTATTTACTCAGATGTATTCAGTGTTGTAAAAATTATCCTATTTTTATTAATTGAGCACCATTTTCTCAAAATGTTATCTCTAAAAAATAATATTTTTTTGTTTTTGTGTGTGTGGTTTTTATTTTTTATATTTTTATTATATATTTGAATATTGTCATGTGAAACATTTTTGTCATGTGAGTCAGATTTGTCACTGTTCTCATTATAGTCAAGTATAAAACAAGATCAAACAGAAGCACAGTGTGATATGTCACGAGGGAAATGACTGTAACATTTTTTAGCTCGAAGTGGCAGCAGACACAGACTTCAGTCGTTTTGAGACAACAAACTCTAAGTACAAAACTACAGAAAATACAAGTATAAATAATATACAGTATAGTATAGAGCAGGGATTCCCAACCTGTTTTGTCAGTTGATCATCTATACGACTAAAATGAATTACTTGAAGCACCTCTAAAGATTTTAAGTGATCAAAAATCTTAAGAGGTCTAATCTAACCGTTCACTACATAAGCATTTGACATATATATTATTTTAATGTCCTCATAGAAAACTATTTTACACCCTTATATTTTTAAAAAAACTGCATCAATTAAGATAGAATTGTTTATTTCTATTTTATGTTAATGTTTTAGCAATGTTAAAACGTTTTATTTCATATCCTCAGGAAATGTAAAATATATAAGCTTCTCAAAATGAACAATGTGTACAGGAAAACGATTTAGGTATATACTGATATTATCTAAATCTGGGTCTACGTTCAAAAATGACTGGTCATTAATTTACATATCTGGAGCGGCTCAAAGGTGTGTGGGAAATGGAAAACCCGGAGTGGAGCAGGAATAGAGTGATCACAGAACATTTCAAATTTTGAGAGTTTTGCTGCATTAGTCTTTCAAAATGATTGGCTTTGAGTAAACTGTTGGTGTGCCTGGCAAATTTAAAGCAGATTTAGTTCTGGCAAATCATTTTAGTCAGAAGGAGTTGTGCAAAGAAGCTGTTTTTAGGTCTCGTTCTTTGTCCAATAAATCTTCTCTTCGTGTGAACTTGAACTACTTCAGTTGCAGCTTGCTATTCTCAGTGTATAATGACCAAGTTAAAATCACCAGATCGACCCAATTAGCTACATTACAAAACTCAATAGCAGCTATTAAGTAAAAAAGAAAATTAGACGACTCAACCTCAAGTGAAATAACCTTGAATGTAGCTTCACATTGATCTTTGAAATAATATTAGCTTGTTGAGCGAACACAAGTGAATCTGTGAGAATCCAGAACTGACACTGTTTCACACCGAGAACAGTGATAATTTGACCTCAACCCTTGGTCTGGACAGCAGTGTCTCAGTTGACAACTTATTGTCTCATTAGACCGAAACAGCCAAGATGAGACACACCAGTCTTTCTATAAAACTTCTTCTCGTCATGCTTTCTTTAATTCTTTTCATCTATTCACTCTTCTCTTCCCTTCAATTTTCATCCTGGAGGCCCTTTACTTCTGTTTTTCTCAGTCCATTCCCCTCTATTTCAATATATCTGCCACACAGCCACACACTACACGAGAGGCAATAAAAAGAGAAGCACAATATGGGCTGCAAATACATGTATTTATTGCACATAAAAGAGAATAAACAAGAAAGAGCAAAGAGGTAAAACTCAGACAAACAAACAGAGAGTGTGTTTTGGTACTATCATCCTACTTTTATTGTGTCCATTTCCCTCTGTGTGTCTTTTCCTTCTTATTCCCCTTCCTATCTTTCTGTGTTCATCTGGTTGAATTCAGCCTGAGCCCAACATTTGGAACCACTTCTGGTCTGAAACACAGCCTTTCCTTCTCCAGAACAGGCTGTTCTCTCTCACTCCATTTCCCTCCCTCACAACGCTCCGTCTCTCGCATACACATCCACACGAGCACACAGCGCTCTGTTTAGATTCTGTTTATGTTTCCCACACAAAAGCCTCTCTGAACTAGATTGCATGTTCATTTCTAGTGCAGTGAGTACAGAGAAGTGAGAGGCAGGAGGTTTACAGCGATGTGACTTTGCTATGCAGTGAGAGTTCAGTGTGTTCATGTTTGCTCCATCAGGCCTCGGCACACTGTGGGTGATGAAATGAACAGGGGGGAAGCAGATGCTTGGGTCTGGAATGCCTTCTGCAGCCTGAAACAATTTTAGGGTGGAGAGAACGTACGGTTTGAGAGAGATGTATTGACCGGGTGAACGAGGAGGAATGTGGATATATGGTGGATTTATACATTTAGTAAAGCCTTTATGTTTGTGGTGTGAGATTAGACATTTTGCTCTAGAGTTAATTTAGTACTATTTTTGCTCTAATATAGTATTTTGAATTAGCTTTTTGGTAACACTTCAGATTAGGGATCACACATTCAATATTATCTACGAGTTTTCCTTCAATTAACTCCTAATTACTTCTTATTGATAGTTATGTTTAGGTTAGTTATGGGTAGGGTTAAGGGATCTAGAATGTTGTTGTGCAGAATAGGCATTAATATGTGCTTTATAATTACTAATAAACATCCATAAGCAATTTGCTAATAGTGAATAGTGTTTCTTAAAGTGTTAACAACTTTTTTATATTTTCAGTTTTTGTTTCAATTTTAGTTGATTTTAGTTTTTTTTTCTCAGTTTTTTTCTACACAGCTTTAATTTATTTTTATTTTAGTTTTAGTAATTCTAGTAGTTTAACTAACTTGTTTCAGTTTCATTTTGTTCATTGTTAAATAATTTTGATTACAGAAAACATTTTTTATTAGTTTTAGTTAATAACAACACTGTTTTTCTCAAATTAAACAATCTAGATAGTACTAAAGGATTAATTCACCCAAAATGAGAATATTCTGTCATCATTTACATACTCTCATAAAGTGCAGTTATGACAAATGGGGACTAAAGCTTTCAAGCTTCAGAAAAGATGCAAAAGCACCTTGAAAGATGCTCGTATGAGTCTGTGCCCTATATTTGAAGTCTTTGAAACCGTACAATAGCTTTGTGTGAGTAACAGACAGAGAAATAATGACAAGTCATTATTCAGTGAAAATTTTGCTTTAGCTCCGCTTGATGCATTCATGAGAGAAGTGGCAATGCTGATTTGTGAACAAATCATCCTGGGTTTAATCTTTAGAATGAAACATTTGATCCGGTTTAAACTTTTAAATGATTCAATTATTAATTTTTACCTTTGAATGATTCATTCAAAATCGATTTGAATGATTCACATCTCCATTAAATGTGACTGCATTAAAAAGACAATGTTAATTTTAATTTTTAGGTGAACTGTCCCTTTAAAAGCAACTAGATGAAAGCTGTATGCAGTGTCGTCGGCATAAAGCTGCATAAAGAAAAAAGAATCTCTGTCTAAAATTAAAAAAAAAACTATTTAAACTATAAAATTAAACCGGCTTAGGCAAAATCTCAGACACATTAAGCATAATGCTATTGTGTCAGCATCAACAGCAACTACAATCATAAACTACAATCGCCTGCTTCGTTTACTTATTTATTAATTTTTGATGCCGGCCACAAAGCGAGATAGCTAGCTTAGCATACACCCGATACCTCCACCCGCTTCGCCTGTGTGGCTGTCCCTTTTGAAATAACAACCCTTTTTCTGCTACACTCAATCACCCACACACATACACACACACACACCAACCGAATCTCTCTTTCCCCTGCATGCCTGCTCTCCCTCTCTCCCTATTTCTTGCTTTCTCGTTCCCTCTCTTCCATCCACCCCCCTCCCGTTCAGCTTCTATAATTCAAATCCTGTCAGCCCTGTTCCAGACTGCTGGCGCCAGCCTCTCTCTCCAGGAAAAAAGAGAGAGGGAAAAAAAAGCAAAGGAAGAAAAAAAGCTCTTTGAGGGACAAAGCCGACAGAGCTACACACACACACACACACACACACACACACACACTCACACACGCACACACACACACACACGCACTCACACACACACACATGCACGCACACACACTCACACACGCACGCACACAGGCCGAAAAGCAAAATGAAGGTTTTTTTTTTGGTTTAAAAAAAAAAGGGGGCAGCTGTGGGTGGACTTTTCAGGACCCAATATTTTCCCTCTTTTTCACTCCCTTCTTTTTCCCTTTTTTTTCTTTTGTTTTAATCTTTCTCTCTCACTCTATTCCCCTCCGTTGCTCACCCGCTTTGATCTTTCCACTGCCTTAACTGGTCAATGCTATAAAATCCCACTCTGTGATTTTTTTCTTAGCTAGTTTTATTGACCTTTTAAAATGAGTTACAACATGGACAACTTAGGCGAATGTTTCTAACCTGGACTAAACTTCCATTTTTCCATCCACATTTAATATTGTCTAATTCAGTCTTGGCAAATTGCATGGAGAGAGAGAAAAAGGTCCAAAGTCATATGCACAACCTGCCACTGCTTGTCAGCATTTAAACTGGGCTAAATATAGCCCATGAGACCAAATCCATCTATTTCAGTTCTTAATGAGCAGTCTAGTCATGTGACGCAAACAGGCAGAAATGACAGCCATCGTCTGCGTCTCCTCATCAGACTTTCCCACAATCCCTCACTCGCTCGCACTTGCACAAATTCTCACTTTTGTCCTCCAGGGGTGTGTGCAACCCACACACCCTTGTTTTCTCTAAAAGACAGAGCATCACAAACGCTTCTAGCGACTTAAACGGTCATACACGAACCACTGTACTAGAAATGCAAACTTGCGTTGTAATTTGTGTTGTTTCTTCTTTCTGGAACAATAAGTGACTTTGACTACTACTTCTTCTGTCTTTCTTTATCTGTCCTCACACAGACCGATGCTGAGTGCTGCAGCTGCTTCTGCGGGACAGGACGACCCCTATGTGTCCTGCTCACAGACAGAGCTCCCATGAGACACAAGGGAGGATGAATACTCTCTCCTTGCCCCACACCGTCTCCCTCAGCCCACCCCCATTTTCTCTCCATCGCCTGGACTGAGTCTGAGGCTGCCACACGCACCGGCTGCAATGGTAATTGGAACATAATGGAACATTTTTGCTGACTGAATAGAACCCTTTGCCCCTATCACCTTCTGAACCGCTCGCAAAATAGGCCCACACTCTACGGCCTACTGCGTGCACACACACACCTCTGAGTGCTGATTGACCACTTTGACAGTCATCAAATAAAGCACATCACACGCACTCTACCCTCATACACACCACAAACTGAGGCTATGTTTACACGACAATGATGTAGTCAAAAACTGAAAAGTTTTTCCCTTGCATTTAAAAAAAGTTTCACTAATACACAACATTTTCAAAACGATTTGCGTTTACACATATCCGCGAAAATGGCCAAAAACGCTGTATTACTTTTGCCAGGCCAGTAGTTGGTGCTGTCACCTTGTTAGTAAACAGTACCTGTAAGGAAGTGACGATTACATGTTGTATATGATGCGTCTCCACTGGTGGTTGTAATATTGGTGAAGTAAAACTCTTGAGCAGCAACAACAGTACCATGTACTCGGCCATTGTTGTGTATGTTTGTTCATGCTTGCCTTTTAAATCGACACGAACTGCACATGTCTACATATCTAACACATCCTAAAAAAAAAAAAAAAAATGCACATGACGTCATTTTCAAAGATTCCTGTATTGGGTGTTTACACAGAAATGATAACAGTGGCACTTTCAAAAACTTGCACTTTGAAACCTGTTTTCAAAAATATGTTGTGTAAACGAAGAGGCAAAATGCATGAAAAGTTTCCCATTTATGGCTGAAAATGTAAACGGCCCCTGAGACACACATATATGGTTTTCAGAGTTTGTTTAACTCTTTTACAAGAGTTCTCAGAAAGATGCCACAAAAGGAGATGATATTCACTGGTGGGACTGAGTGATAATCAAAATTATACATTCATTTTTAATTATATATAAATAAAATCCAGTTAATTCTACTGATGATGCAATAATGTACTGTAACACTCCGTTCCTCAGAATAATATGCAGCACAAAACATACACAGTGAAGTCTGATTCCAGAGTGAAAGCCTTTTATGTTCTTTTTACTGAATCATAAAGTCTTAATGACTCTTATAAACTGGTTCTTTTTAGTGAATTAAAATCACGTTTTTTAACAACTTAATCTGACCTGCTCACTGAATTCTAAAGAAACCTTAATAGAACTACTCAATGCATAGTTTCCCCCCAAATTATTATTATTATTTTTAAAAATTAATAATTTCTTTCTTCTGTGGAACAAAAAATACATTATTTTAAAGAATGTCGGTAACAAAACCGTTTTGGTGACTAAAAACAGACATTTCTCAAAAGATCTTTCATACTTCACAGATCAAAGAAAGCCACACACGTTTGGAATGACATGAGGGTGAATCATTTATGATATTTCATTTTTGGATGAACTATTCCTATAAGCAACCATTATTATTAAACTCTTTACAATTGTGTGTCATACACAGCTATTGCTGTTTTTAAAATGTTATTAATGCAGTGCCACAAATCAACCGCATCATGACCTCTCCAGGCGTCCCACCAACCATCCAGCAGCTGAGCCAGCGGTGACAGGAGACCAAGCTTCATCTGGCTCCACCCCTGCCCTCAATGTCAATTACCTATCATCCCATCAAACTTAGATTACTCTTTCACTGCTGGCTTGTTCTGATATCCTCTCGCTCCAGTCACAAACCAAAACCAGGGGTCCAAACAGTGCAGCCAAAATTCAGTCGGCCCGCAATGTTGTCCCCCATTACAGTCACTTCATTTGTAAATTGGCTTTTACATGAAGCGTATCCCAGCTGAGCCTCCCCCAGCCTGTCTCCCTTAAGGACCCCAGTTTCAGACTGGCCACTACAGCACTCAGTCAATCAGGGAACCCACTAGGGACACCAAATCGCCTCTTTCTGTCTGTCTGTCTGTCTGTGTTTTGCTTGTTCTCTTTCCCTCATGGCACAAACAGACACACAGAAGGGCTTGAGCGTTTCACTGTTTTGATTCAGAGAGGCCACTACAGTGTCCTGTATTTTGCCAAATCAGTAAACACCATAGGGGGAGTTTACTAAGAATGAATTGTGTAATTTATTTGCATGCAATGTCGTAGTTGTTTTAGCAGGAAATTATGCAAATAAGGCAACAGCTCAAACTAAAAAAGTAGTAGTGAATGCAACTCGCAATGTACAATTTTAAATCTTCTGCATTAGTTTTTGAGTTCTTGGTTGCAGATGATGAAGCAGACAACCATAATCTGTCAAACTTCACTGAAACTGCACATATTAAGTGGCACAATTGTTTTTAAGATTGACAATAGCAAGAAATGTTTCTTGGGCAGCAAATCAGCATATTAGAATGATTTCTGAAGGATCATGTGACACTGAAGACCAGAGTCACAGCTGCTGAAAAATCAGCTTTGCCATCACAGGAATAAATTCAACTTTAAAACATATTGAAATAGAAAATAGTTATTTTAAATTATAATAATATTTCACAATATGGCTGTATTTTTGACAATACAATACATTCAGATATCCAAATGTTCAAATACCTAAAAAAAAAAAAAACGTTTCTATTAAAAAATCCATTTAGCAGGGAAAAAACAAGACTTTTGTAATTTAGTTGCAGGTAACTTTCAAACTGTTTTCATCTGTCTCAGAAGTGTCTCATCCAATCAAACACAAAATTACAAAAATAGTCAAACACAAAATAAAAATAAAAAAATAAAGTAGAAAACAAAAAAATACACTGAATTACTGGGACACTTATTAAGCTATCATCACGTCTTTCAAACTAGTGTTCAAACTATTCTTTCATATGTTAACATACAATATTAGCAGTAATGTTTATTTTTGAGTGGAACTAAAATATCTTTATTCTTTTTTAAATTACGTATTTATATGAATTTAAATTCTCTTTTACACACACACACACACACACACACACACACACACACACACACACACACACACACACACACACACACACACACACGCACAGAGTCTCTTTGTTGATGATTACCATGTTAGCTATCTTTACCTATTAAACAGTTCACCTGCAGCCGCACATCTATTATACTTTCTAAAGGACAAATTCAAACACTCCACATTTATTGTCCATCTAGCCCTTCGGCCTTGGACAGTCTGGTTCCAGCTCCACCGAAGCTCTTAATAACTGAGAAAGCCAAACATGAGGGCCCGTTGGCTGCAGCCGTACCCATCAGCCCCCACCCACAGGCCCCCGGACTAACCCACAGGCCTCTCTGTCTGCTGCTGAGCTTTGGAAACAGCTGTGCAGTCATAACAGAGTGTGTGCCCAGACTCAACTCATGTTTTTTGTTGCTTCAAAGGCAATCTGATACACCATCCCCTGAAACACGCAGACACAATCACACGCACATGCTTGCCCACATGTATATTCACAGCATGTACAAACAGTGCTAAGATGAAATGTTCAGGATACCAGTCTTGCCAAATCTAAAACCACATAATTAAGAGAAATTATCTTAAGTTTAAGGTGCATAACATAAACTGGACAACATGGGTTGATTTGAAAATTTACCCTTTTCTAACTACCTATACATATTCACCACAGGTTCTGACTGAAATGAACACTAGTGGCAGTAAAACACCAACAACTTTTAATCCTTTTCACACAAATTGTTTATGGGGACAGATCATCAATCTTGCAAGGTTCCTCAAACAGTATCAAGAAGGCTTTTACTATAAAGCATGATTTGTAACCCATTACATTTTGACATTTTTTTCAATAAAAAACTCAAGCTATAGTACAAGCAAGCTATAATAGCATGATTGCATGGAACTATGTTTTTATCTCCCATTTGCTTTTGTTAACACTATCTGTTAGATTTAGTGCTTATAGTGTTTATTTTCGAAGGATCGTTAGCCTTTTAGCACCACTCACCGGACATTTCGTTTCATCTGTTGCAATACGTACAACATAGAACATATTAAAATTGCAATCAAGTTGCCAGTTTCACATTAATCTGCTATAGATTAAAACTGAGCATGCTTTTAGTGCAACTCAAAGGACAATTCACTTCGAAAGTGTTGCGGAACCTGCAACAAGTAACGAAGTTACTCTGCAAACATTAAATGTGGAATTACTAATAGAAAAAAATTAAAAATGTCAATTTTGGGCAAGGTTGTGTGCCTGTGACTTTTTTAAATTAGAGGAAAATGGCATGAAATTGGCAAAATGACTTTGTAGAGTGAATTGTAAGTGCACTTTTAAGGGCTGATTCATGCCTTTTACAGGCTTACAGGACTTCCATGGGCTCCTTATAATTTTCAAATATGTTTAATTGGTTTCCGTTGGCTTGAGTTCATTAACTGCAGGTAACTCATATTAGATAAGCTGGTGTGAGTTTCAAAGCCTTGACAGTTTCATTTAAACAAAGCCACCACTGACAATGAGAAAAGATACCAAAAATGTAACGCTCCACTCTGAGGAAAGGCACCCTGCTGCCTGCTGAGAGAACACTCGAAGATTCACTTCATATGCATTCTACATTACGAGTACCTACGACGAGAATTAGTGGAATTAATATATATAAGGAAAAAACTGCACACAGGGGACAATTTTATCACCTGCTACCTAATGGGGAATAAATAACATATTTTGTTGACTTTTGACAAAACACAAAGTACAATTATGGATTAATTTGACACCATTTTAAATCATGTAAACTTTACAGCTTATGTTAAAAAGTGTCTATATCAACTTGCTAAGAACAGGAAAAACTGCAACGCACAAGATGGCGGCTCAAAGGTGATGCAAGTCCCGCCTTCTAAAAAAAGAGCCAATCACCAGTTAGTATAGTCATTGCCACTGCAACTGCCATTAGAAGCATCAATTAACAGAAACCTGAGACTCGCGCTTAGGACTGCACATGCATTTAGGGGACCGATCTAAATCAAGAGCTATTTGAGTGTAAATAAAATTAAATTTGACATTAACTATCCCATAAAAGTTTAAATTAAATGTGAGTTTGGCCAGCAGTTATCTCCTCATTCAAGTAGTCGCTGAAAATAGCTGCCTGGAGGTCTTGCAAATATGGCCACTGAACCAACTGACTTTTCTCGAAAGGGACTTTGTTTAAAACTAGTTTTACAATCATTAGTATATCCCTGATGTCACGTTCTACAAATAATTCACCTTATTCACAATGAAGCAGGCTTTTCAATTCAGTGCTAAAATTTAGGACACGCTTCTTTTGTCTAACCGATACGTTAACATGCCGAAATGTCAGCGTTAATCCCTAATGAACAACCCAAAGACAAACTGCTAGTTTAAACAAAGCGGAACGCTGGTAGAAGCAGCATGCTAGGCTTTCTTTTGCGCTCTCCTTCCCTCCCTCCCCCAGCAAGTCCAACACATAGGGAGAGAAAGGGAGAGATAGAGCGAACTACAGAGGCACACAAAGGCGGGCGCTAGCTTTCCATCGCTGGCTTACTAATCGGCTCCTTTGTTGTGCTCGACGCATGCCTGTCCCTGTCACATGACTGCGTTTCCATGGCTACCGAGGTCTGAGTAATCATTTGCGCAATGACCTTTATTCCCTTGAGGGAAGAGGAGGGGGAGGTTAGAATGAAAGCAGAGCCAGCAAAAGCAGGGAGAGGCGGAGGGAGGAAGGGAGGGGGGAGAACTAGTGAGCAGTGGAGCGAGGCAATGGGGACCTAGACAAGAAAAAGAGGAGAAGGGAAAAAAGCAAACTGATTTTCTCTTAGCAGTACTGAGAAGAATCCGTTGGGTTTGGTTAGATAACGAACAGAGCACGCAAAAACAGGCTGAGAGGGAGAGGAGGGAACGAGGGATGCAGCGGTGCTGGAAGAGATAGCTAGAGATAGAGACCGGCCAACTGTGTGAAAAGAGGAATGAGCTTTGCGCTCAAGCCGCTTGAATGAAAGAACCTTATAAACCCAACGGCAGCCTCTCTATGGTCCGACGGTTCCCACATTGAAGACAAACACGCTAGCTGTTAACGCGATGCCAAACCTGCGCTGGACACGGTTTGAGCGCAAGACTAATAGTCTACCAATGACTGCACAAACTCTGTCATGATAATCACTTCTGAAATCTCCCACACATGAACGTTATGCCTGAGAGATGAATAATGATAATGGCGGAATACATGCTAAATGGTTATTGCTGATGAGCACCTTTGTTTACATCTACTCCCCAGTTATGCTGTAGCTATCACACAGAATGAGCCCGGCATGGATGACACATGCTGACAGTCTAAGCTCAGTCATGTTTGGGTCACTGAGTTTCTCATTCGTTCTCTTTTTCGCTTAGTTGTTTCTGCTTTGCCCTTTTCTGATGAGTATTATGCTAATGCTTTTGTGAGAAAATTCAGTTAGCTACTCTCTTCGCACACACTCGCAGATTCAAGAGGACCTCCTATTGTCTCTCTCAAAGTAGTTTTTATATGTTTACTGTATGGAGGGTTTATAAACACAAAACACAGCTTTTTGTTTCAAGAATAGAAGTGTTTATTTATTGCTAAGAGACCCCAATTTTGCTTTGAGTGATCACTTCTTAAAATTTAAGTTTCAGCAACCTGAATGCTGCTACAATCCACACTCCTTCCTTAAGGGGGCAGTAGTCCTCTTTTCTGACAGCTCTCTTAATGGCTTTTTGGGCCAGTGGAGAAGAGATATGAGGATATCACAATATTTTTTTGTATATGAAAATGCTGTCGTAAGGGCTATAGTTTCACTCGGATGGGAAAGATTTTACCATCAATGTGTATTTATTTTGCTTTAATTCTTTAATAGATTTTTTTAAAAATGTATCCTCAAAAAGAAACAAATAAATAAATAGTAAGATTATCAAATTACAATTATCAAGTAATACTGTAAAGCAGAATTTACAAAGCTATGTTTACACAAAAACTTGACACTGGTTTAACGCGAGTTCACCCTAAAATGAAAATTCATCATTTATTCACTCATGGTTTTCATTGTATAGACAGCTGAAACATTTATCTTTTGTGTTTTGCAAAAGAAGCAAGTCATGCAGGTTTGGAATAACACAAGAGTAGGTAAATTATAGTTTTCATATTTGAGTAAACTACTCCTTTAAGGCAGTCAGGCATAATAAGTTGATTTTTCCAAGACTTTATGAAAATAGTTGTGGTTGTATTTCTAGAACACTGAAGGACATGGAAGCACTTCTTTGAGTTTTGACTGTTGATAGTATGTAGACCATTGTGCCGTTCAGCCTTCAGCAAGGACACTTTCTGTAAGACCATAGAAACATAAGGATTCACCATGCAGACCTCAAGAGAATGAATAGCACCTTCCTTGAACACCAATCAGACACACTATGCACACACCAAAACACGCATACGCACACTCTTTCTCTTGCTCCTTGAAAAAACACATGCTCATTTTCTGCGCACACACACACACAACCATCCACTCTCTTCCATACAAATCAAACAGACAGACACACACACCTCCACACAGACTCTGCCTATCTAAAAAGACACACCAATCAGCTGGGACACTCCGTAAAGGAGGGAGAGAGAGAGAGGAGGGGAGAATTTTGGGCAGGAAGTAGCGCGGTTGGGTGTTTGATGGGGTCGGCAAGACTGTTAATCACAGAAATGGTTCTGTTAGCCATGACAGCTGAATCCACGGCAAAGCACGCAGGACGACGCTGGCATACACATGACGTCATCCTTCCTTCCAGATCCCCTGGATTAATATTCCAATAATAGGAGAGAAGGGGCTGGCTGAAGGTTGAGACGACATCCCTCCATGTATTACTCACCATTTCACCACATGACCTGGGCAACCCAGTGCTACACAGTGAGGGGCTAGTGTACAGTATCTAATATATACCTTGCAGAGCTGTTTCTTGTAGTGGTAAGATGCATCTTTATAGTTGTTATTATAGGTTAATAGCTTTTTTTGGTGTACATGTAGCTTTCTATTATGACTTAATATACATCTATTAAATCAACATGTCAGCTTGATAAATTGTTTTTCTTAGTTTTAACCACACCTGCTCATGTATTCAAGGTTTATATAAGGAACCATTCATTTACATTGTTGAGGGTACGCTCACCTGAAGGCCACCCCTCCTCCAACACATGCGCTGTGTTCTCCCCCATCCACGCTTCCCCTGCAGCTGTCGACCCCCCTGACCTCCTGGTCAAATCAATAGCTCTCCTCTCAGGCCTTCTGCTGGCAGGTAATTGCAAGTCTACATTTCCTCACCTAGACAAAAGCTAACCAGGAGAGATGAATACTTTAATCCAGTACTTAAGTGCAAATATAAATACAGTACACCCACATGTACTGTAATTATATTATATATATATATATATATATATATATATATACATTTTTGTTCTTTAAATAAATTAATACTTTTATTCAGCAAGAACTTGTTACTTTGATTAAAAGTAAAAGAAATGACAATTAACATGCTTCGTTTCCACAAAAATATTAAAAAATAGCAGTTTTCAACCCTGATGATAAGATTTTTTTTCTTATAAAACAAATCTTATTACATTGATTTCTGAAGGATCATGTAAAAATAAAGTCTGGAGTAATTCAAGATTAATTTAGAAAACAATTATTTTAATATTATTATTTCACAATACTACCATTTTTTTTTCTTTATTTTTGATCAAAAAAATGCTGCTTGTATATATAACTCATGGTATGTCATTCAAATGGCTGTCTGTCTGTTGGACCAGTTGCTCTTTGACACCAGACAAGGTCACGTGCATAAAAAGCAGAATCTCCTTGACTAAGGGGGTCTACTTTGAAGGCCTATGGGGAGCTGAGGAAGGTTAATTGATTATGTGGGTGTGTGTTCATGAGAAAAAAAAGAAGAAGAGAGAAATAGGTATGTAAAGAGAGAAGAATAACTTATTCTGTGCCCCATGCTTTCGGTTTAAAAACAGAGCTTCCATTGTGTCGCTACAGCCTCTGGCAAGAGTTGGAGCTCAAGTGTATGACTGACAATGAAAGGGCCTTAGAACCGTATGAAGTTCAAGCTGTAGCTCTGTGTATGTGTTCGTGCCTCCGCGCATACTGGGGGAGGTGGTGGGGCTGGTTCAGACACCAGTGCTACATGATTCACTCCACAAGACATCTGGCAAAACTGAGCAATTTGGCTGTGTATGCCTGGTTTCCCAGCAACTCGCTCCTGTGGCCCAGTTCAAGAAGCCACAGCTCAAGGAGGAGATGAAATAGGCTTTTGGTTTTACTCCAGGAAGGTCACAGAGCGGAACTGGTCCTGTGATAGAAAAAAACACTTATTATTAACTAAACTCACTTGAGGTTGAGGATATCTGATGATATCAAGCCACTCTCCTTATATACATTTCCTTTGAGGTAAAGCCAAACAAAACTAATGAAATATCACAAACATCACTGACAACAAATGCTGCTCACCAGCCTTACTGGCATTTCCACTGGACAGCCTGTTCCTTCCTTGCTTGCGGAATTGTTGGATATCACTGCAAACATCAATGTTTGACCATGGTGCTGCAAGCAAGCAGTTTGTGTTTCCCAAAGTTTAGCCAACACAGAGTATCAAAATTTTGTGCAACAAGTAGTCTAGGTGGTAGCTGGAGGCAGGACGAATGGAGAATTGAAACTTTTGAAGAGTGGTCTTTTAAATTTTTTTAATTTAATAGATTTTTAATATTATATATGCAGCATAAGCATTTCAGTGAAAAGCCTAAATGAAAAATGAACATGAACTACAGAATTTCTGTCCCTCTTTTGTTGAATGACAGCAGCACTTAAACTCCAAATCCAAATGTCAAACCTGTTGATCATGTTCTCCAGCATGATTTGAGATGATCCAAATAGCATTGTGTGCTTCCATGAAAGCAAGAACCTACATCAAATTTAGAATTTTTTCAAACCCAGCGTTATTTACGATAAAGTTTAATTTAGAATTATTTCAATGTGGTCTCCGACTTGATAATGTCTGCGTGATCAAACTCATCTGTAAACTGCTTAAAAAGTAAAAAAAAAAAAAAGATTTCAAATCTACATAATAGACAGAGATCAGAAAGAAAAGGGAAATTGAAAGAAGGGGGTTTTAAGAAAGAAATGGTCAGTCCATCCATCTGCCAAACTAAATCTGGTACCTCCCTCTATCCATCTTTTGACCACAGCTGTTTAATCCCCCCTTTCCAATGGTTTGCACACGCACACAATAAGACCTCCATGTAGTCACCAACCAATGCTGTCTCGATGAGATAAAGCAGTCATTGACAGCCACGTGTCTCAGTGTTGAAGTC
This sequence comes from Cyprinus carpio, assembly GCF_018340385.1. NCBI lineage: Eukaryota > Metazoa > Chordata > Actinopteri > Cypriniformes > Cyprinidae > Cyprinus > Cyprinus carpio. The sequence continues at coordinate 9,435,546 of NC_056601.1, forward strand.
TGTGTGCAGGCCAAGTTTCCAGACAGCTGACCAGACATCAGTCTGCCAAACCAGCCAGCAGACACACATACAAGCAGCTCAATGGGACATGATGAACCAGGATTAGCATTGGATTTCATGCACATGCTGATATACAGTGCTGATGCTGGTGTCTAATCTGGATCCGTTCTGTGCATTCCCACCAAAGAAAAGGACTGTTCTTGGCTAGTTGATAGGCATGCTGTCTATTTTTGTCAAGCAGGACGGCTACTTCAGCCACTTCATTTTCTCAATCCATCTAAAAGCAAATATTTATATTTATGAATATCTTATAAATTAACAGATTCGTATTATTTTTGTGTAGCATTTTAATTAAAAGGATAGTTCACACACACAAAAAAAGAAAATTCTGTCATTAATTGTTAAATTAAATTATAAAAAAAAAAAACAAAGCCAGACTGGAAAACACAAATGTAATTATTGCCACAGCATTTTCTACCATAAGCATTCAAGACAGAAAAATAGTGGATATTATAGTGTATAGACAAGCTACGCAAAGCCAGCCAGTAAAATTTTAGTCAGCATTTGACATTTTTGTGTGCAATAGTCATTTGACAGTAGAGTGAATGTACCGAGTGCGGTGTGCAGGTGTGGGGTCTGAGGCTGCTGCTAGCATAAAGTTCACTTCTTTTAATAGCTGTCCCACTCTTAGCTGTAGTTTTGTTAGGTACATTACATAAGAGAAGATGGCTTTATCATACACTACCATTCAAAAGTTTGTGGTCAGTCAGAATTTGAAAGAAATTAACACTCTTATTCAGCAAGGATGCATTAAATTGATCAAAAGTCACAGCAAAGATATTATTAATGTTACAAAACATTTCTATTTCAAATGAACGCTGTTTCTGTTTATCAAAGAATTCCACATACACAAAAATAATATGCAGCATAACTGCACCGAATAAGCTTATTAGAATGCTAAAGGATCATGTGACACTGAAGACTGGAGTAATAACTATTTGCTATTTTAGGAATAAATTGCATTTATAAAATATTTTCAAAAAGAAAACAGTTACTTTAAATTGTAATAATGTTTCAAGTACAATTAAAGTTTACTGAGAACAGCAGTTCACCTAGGAATGTCCGAATTTTGTGCAGCTTCATTAAGATTTTTTCATCAATTTTTTAATATGGCCAAATAATGTCATTAGCACACAGGTCAAAGGTGAATCTATGAGCCACACCATGTTCAGAATGCAAAAAAACTGAACATCTATTTTTCTCAATCCTTCACTATCCCCTTCCTTCACTACCCTCTTGGTTGCACTGTGTACTCGCTCTTCTCCTTCTTTCTCTGGAACGTTCCACCCTCCCTCCCTCTCTCTCTCTCTCTCTCTCTCTCTCCCAGTCTCCTCTACATTCACTCCTCTTCCTCTCCTGTGTTTTCTCCAGGGTCATTGCAATTACTCCTCTCTCCTTCACTCTGTTTCACTCTCCCTTTTTTTAATTCTCTCATCGTATACATGTGAGATATACTAAATGCATCTCGCTTCAGAAGTCTCCACATCTCTCACCTCCCCTACTCTAGATCCTTTTGTTCTCATTTCTACTCACCTTGTCTCATTTACTCTCCTCTTTTCTCATAACTTCTATTCTAGTCTCTTTGTTTTTGTCTCTTCTTTGGGCTTATAATCCTCACTTTTCCCTACTTTTCCTCCAATTATTTACCCTGTACCCAGTCCCTCGCTTCATGTGTTCTCTCTCTCTCTCTGGTCTGCTGCAGGACTGCAGGGCTCAGCAAAGCCACATTCTATTTTCTGCCACTTCCTCTTCCTCTTCCAACCGTTTCTATGGTTACAGCAGGGGCCCACAGAGGCCGCTCCCTCCTCAGTCATGGAAGAGGAACCAGAGTTATCACTCTCCTTTCTCTAGAATTCTATTTCTTTTTCACTCTTATGGATATAACTCTCTCTCTCTATTTATATCACTCTGTCCATCCGTTTCTGGGTGTCTTCTCTCGTTACATTGCACTCGCTCACTCTGTGTCCTTTGTGACTCCTCTTCCTCGCTCTCTTTTCTCTCTCGTACTGTACGTCCTCTATCCTTTATGCTTTCTCCCATCCGGCCTACTCTTTCACTCAATTTCCAATTTCAAAGTAAAAGTTCAAAGTATTTAATACATACAATATTATCAAAACATCAAATATACAAAAAAATTTATATATAAAAAAAAAAACAGTGACAGAAGACACAGCTACCGTCCTTTCACCTTAAGTTTTTTTTTTGTTTCTGTCAGCTGTTTGAGGCCAACATGCTTCTTCAAGGGCGAGAAGAAAAACATAACCTCTATTCCATTACTGAGACACACCAAACCAACCACCTGCTGAGTTACACTCACAAGCATGGAGCATGGTGACATTTCTTGGTGATGACAGGGAGAGGCAACCAACACCGCATGCAATGGGTTTCAACAGGCATGACATTCATTCTAAAACGGGGCCTGTGCAACACACCACATGAGTCACTGGGCAAAGGTCAATGACAATGAGAAGGCAGCAAATTCTTCTCCATCTTTGCTCACACAAGCGGCCATTAACGTGCATAAACATTGCTTCATGTCTACTCTTCAGGGTCTCTTGCTCAATAGCGCCAGTTCCCTGAAGTAGTTCTATTTGAGCCAGATTGTAAAATGTTGTTGTCATTTCTTTCTTCACACTGCACTGTTATACTTCATGTACTTCATTACTCGGCACTTTATTCTGTGTTGGGGTGGTGGTAAGTACTCAAGGTAGATCTCTTCTCTAACTGACAAGGTCCCCAAACAATACAGCACTCAAGCACGCTGTACCTTGCATTGATCTTAGAGCTAAACGCAGACTGTTTTAAAACCTGTTTAATGGATAGTTTTGATACTGCCTCACATTAAAACGCTGAGTATTTTTCAAGGATGTTTCGACTTCATTAAGGAGCATTTACTTCAAAGTTCAATCAGTTCAATGGGTTATATAGTTCAAAACAAATATACCAACTGTTTGTGTCATTTTACCAGTTTCAGAGTGTATATTTGTAAATTCCTCTCACGAAATCGTAGGAAATTATCCTTACAGAGGGGTATCTTCATCTCAATCAAAGGTCCATCAGTCAACTTGAACAAACCTATTTGGACTACAGCTGCTCATTTGGATATCAGTTGTAAATTAAAGGCCAAACGACAAAGCTCACATGGAGGTGGGGTCGAGCCACTGGCTGCCCATTCATTTGACAGCAGTGGGCTTTCAGTTACTTTCAGTTCAGTTAAGAAAAGAAATAGTTGAATAAAGTCGTTATTTTTGTTTTTTTTGCACACAAAAAGTATTCTTATAGCTTAATAAAATTATGGTTGAACCACTCATATCACATGAACCATTTTACTATGTTTCTCTCGGATTTCATCAAAATATCTTAAATTGTGTTCCAAAGTTGAACAAAGGTCTTGCAGGTTTGGAACGACATGAGGATGAGTAATTACTGACAGAATGAAAATTTTTGGGTGAACTAACCCTTTAATGTTTTAGTAACTTTAGTAGTAGGGCTGGGCATTATCACGATAATGTTTTTCATATCAGTCGATATTGATAATTATCATGATAAATTTCACATCTTTATTTATTTTTAAGTTTAAAGCCAGATTTTTGTGCCAAAGTGAAAAATCTTCCTTAATTTTCCTTAACAAAATAAATATCTTAATAGAATTTTTTTTTTCTTATTGTTGCATGTTCTAATGACTGATATTGATATTGTTGCTTGATAATATTAATAATAATATACTTTTTTTGTCTCTTAGAAATGCACATTTGATAGTAGCTTGAGTTAGGATGCAGATACATTTTTGTTCATTATCAAAATCAGTAACATCTGTAAAAATGGTAGAAACCTCATTTTTATATGGTGAAATTTTATTATTTTGACAGTTTTTTTTAATTATTAACCATTGGTCTCCCATAGTAGCATACATTTAAATCATGATAAACACAGTTAAAACCGCACATATAGAACCTCAATACCATGGTAAAAAATAAAATTATATGGTTTAAAGGTATTTATATGAAAAACAGTATTCTAAAAACATTTAGTATAAATGCACGCATGTTATAGCTTAATCACAAAAAAAAGCCGAGCTTCAAACGAATCGTGTTTCGTTCAGCTTTGGCACATAAACAATATATCAAACATTTATCAAACTCTTCATATTGTTTTATAGAGAAAAATAATATTGCGATAATTATCATTATTGATTTATCGCCCAGCCCTATTTAGTAGTAGTAACTTTCTGTGGATTTGACGAATGACATGGGGGTGAGTAAACGATGACAGCATTTTCATTTTGCGCAAACTGTTAATCTCTATTAAAAATCTTCAGTGTGTCTGTATTTTTCTGTACAGATGAAGAAAAGTTTCCAACTTAGTTTCACTCAGAGCAGTCAAGACCTGTTTTGGTTATGTTCACTCAAAGTGCCAAACCAGTGACTGTGTATTTCTGTTTGTCTAAGGTGGACACGTCTTTCAAACTCTTTCTCTCTCTTGCTAACATAATATTTAGCAAACACACAAAGGTGAGTCTGTGTTAGTTTTTCTCTTATTCACTTATTGATACAAGAAATATACATGTCTTAATTACATTTTATTATCTTTTCCTAAATGACACTGTAATGTATGTTACTAATTACAAATAAAGGAATAAATGGATACTGTACTAGGTCAGCTGTATGGGCCATATCTAACCCATATTTCTAGTTGTATATCCAGCACAGTATCATATTAGTTTAATTACAGGTGTCATTTTATTCTTTTGTATCGCCTCCACCAAGACTTTCTCCTTCAGTCTCTTCTTTGTATTTCATCTTCCATGTACTTCTCCCCCCGTCATCCTGTTTGTCTGTGCTGCTTTGAGGACATTCAGCTCAAGGTTGTATTTCATGTTGTGGTGTGAGCTCTTTTGTCTCAAACCTCTGCAGGTCTGGTGTTTATGGGGAAGAGGTATGGACTCCTAAATCAGTTTGCTTACTGATTTTGCCAGTGGGAGAAATGACACCAAATGGCCTTGCTCTACCATTACTGCTCCTAGTAAACACAGGACATTGTCAGATATAAATACAGCATCATGGTCTGGGAGCTGCATGATGTGTACGGTACACAGGAGTGAACACACTTATTAATCCAGTGAGTGTTTCTAAGGCTATGCTAAAAAAAAAAAAAAGCCTTCAGAAAGAAAGAAAAAAGTTAAATATGGCACATATATCTAATAAATCTAATGTTTAGAAAGAAGTCTCTTATGCTCAAATACCGCATTTTATCAAAAATACAGTAAAAACAGTAACATTGTGAAATATCAAAACAACTTAATATAACTGATTTCTATTTGAATAATGTCATATTAAAATGCAATTAATTCCTGTGATGGCAAAGCTGAATTTTCAGCAGCCATTACTCCAGTTTTCAAATACGTCTTATTATTATCAATGTTAAAAACAGTTGTACTGCTAAATATATTTGTGGAATCTATGATACATTTTTGCAGGATTCTTTGAAATATTTCATTTATTTACACTGCCATTCAAAAGTTTGGGATCAGCAAGATTGTTAATGTTTTTAATGGAGTCTCTTATGCTCATTAAGGCTGTATTTATTTGATTAAAAAAAACAGTAATACTGTAAAATTTCTAATATTGGTTTCTCATTTTAACATACTTATACTTAAATATTGTTTATTTCTGTGACACAGCTCTAAATTTTCATCAGCCATTACTCCAGTCTTCAGTGTCACATGATTCTTCAGAAATCATTCTAATATGCTGATTTATTATTAGTGTTAAAACTCTTGTGCTGCTTAATATTTTTTTTGGAATATGTGATACTTTTTTCCTTTGATGCTTTGATGAATAAAAAGTTAAAAAGAACAACATTTATTCAAAATAGAAACAATGTAAGTCTTTACTATCACTTTTTATCCATTTAACACAACCTTGCTGAATAAATGTATTAATTTCTTTAAAAAAAAAGATTTTTTAATAGTACAACACAAAATTTCAATTTTGAATGAACACTGTGCTTTTAACTTCTTATTTATCAAAGAATCCTGAAAAAAATTATCACCAAAAAATTTAACCAAAAAATATTAAGCAGCAAAATTGTTTCCAGCAATGATAATTAATCAGCATATATGAATGATTTTTGAAGGATCATGTGACACTGAAGACTGGAGAAATGATGCTGAAAATTCAGCTTTGCTTCACAGGAATAAATTATATTTTAAAGTATATTAAAAACAGAAAACTGTTATTTTAAATTTCAATAATATTTCACAAAACTAAATTTTTCTGTATTTTTGATCAAACAAATACAGCCTTGACAAGCATAAGAAACTTAAAAAAAAAAAAAGAAAGAAATTGGACGGCAGTGTATAACACAGCAAATAAGCTACTCACACACATGCTCAACCATCTTTAATCACAACTGCTATCAATCCAAATCAAACAATAATGGATTAATGGATTAATCATAATGTGTTATGAAGATTTTCATACCACCCAACACAGACCTTGACATAATTTAAATATTAAACACATAATCTTTCTCTTTCAAAGGTCTTGATTTTCCATCTACATATAATCAAGTTGTAAAAAGTCAGTGCTGTTGCTACTTTCAGTTTTCTTATGAAGATCATGGGCAGTGCATGTGTAGAATTTGTATGAGAGTGATCAAGAACCCATGGGTAACAGCTAAAGCTCTACAGGCACCTTGTGTACTTTACAATATCTGCATTGTTGAATCTATCATAAGAACAATATATTCCGAGTGAAGCTACGGTATGGAACCCACTGCCAAAGTCTAGAGGATTTTACACAGCACTAGATTAAAACTAAAATTTGTTTTTGTGACATGATAATGTTACACTGGTGTAACTGACATATAGAGACCATCCAAAAGTTAACATAAAAAACAAACAGACATTTCCAACAAAACACAAGGTAGACTTGTCCTCCACAAACATAAGCCCCTGAAACAAGAAACCACTCCTCCAAGAGAAAACGTGGAGGACACCACGGAGGTGTCAGGTGTGTCCTCCTCCCCCTCTCATTCTGCTCAGACCTGGTGTGTGTTTGTTCAGCTGGGTCCCAAACACAACCAGCCGTCTGCTGCTCGCCGAGGAGAACCAGGGGAGGGGAGGACCGGGAGGGAACAAAAGGCAAGCGTGGCTGGAAAGGAGAGCCTCTTGCTGGGCACAAAGAGACGCTCTGGGTGGGGGTGGGTGGGCGGTTGTTGTTGGGGGTGTTGTTGTCGGAGAGGTGGCAGCTGAAGGGGATGGGGGAGAGGGAGAATGAATGAATATGAATGAGAGAGGATGGCTGTCCTTCCACAGGACCCCCATGACCCAGTCAGGGGAACAGACCCTCTTTTTCTCTGTCTCTGTCTCCCTTTCGTACTCTTTGGCTGAGTGAATTGGCAGCAGGTGGGGGCACGAGAGCACATACACATATGTGAGCACACACAAACACGTTCAGAGAGGCTGTCTGGCACTTATAGCCACTGTCGCCAATCGAGGCCACACGCTACAGTGAGTCAAACCGGTAATGATGATTGGAAGTACATGTGTGTGAGTGTGTATGCTGTACGCGAGTGGTGTGTGTGTGTGGGGGGGGGGGTGGACTTAAGGCTTTAAAAACCAATGCTTTCTATCTAATTTATGAGGTGAGGGGTGTGAGGAAAGAGAGAGGGAGAGAAAGAGAGAGAGTCTGACATAGGAAGGTCTGACAGTGGTTCCTCCATCCAGGATTTCTGGATCGATTCTGCAGACATATAATCATTGATTTGGGGATGGTCTATGAAAGATGCGGGTGTGTGACAAGGATCCTCACAGCTGTACTTCCAAACAAAGACTGGAATATTAGGAACCATAAAGCTCTTAGAAAAGCAACTCAATCTTCTTCATTCGGACCTGCATGCAATATTTACTAAATATTTGAGTATGGAAAGCCTGTATGGAAAGGAATCTGATATATTACACACAATTTTTACAGATAGGGTCCAAAAATCTGAGACTACTATTGAAAATGACTATATATTAAATTTTCTTTTAATGAACAGAAAAATTTAGTTTAAATTTATATAAATGATAAAATAAATAAATAAATATATATTTAATTTGACCTAAAATAGTGCAGACTTACAGACCCCACAGTGTTATCGTTGTATATTCAACAAAGCATTCGAAGAAATATATGTTACATGGATTTGCATTGTGGTATGAATTTTTTGTACAAATTGTTATCTGTTTGCCTTGTTATTTCTATTATTACAATACTGATGCTAGAACACCGTTAAGTAGTGGATGAACGGATGGGGGACAGAGGGATAATAAGGCTGCTGGTGCCACAAACATTCCCACTACTTCTTCCTTACACATATGCATGCACACGCACGCATGACTGACTTATGTGTGGAAGCCTTCACATGTCTGTATGAGAGGCAGACACCATGTAAAATGGGCTTCAGTCCATGTAAAACATGCAGCTTCAGGGAAAGGGAGGACAGAACGAGGCAGAGAGAGAGAGAACTGAGGACACTTTACTGCTTCTCTCCGGCACAATATCTGTCTTTCTCCTTTACACACACACTGGCCAGAAGGCTAATTACTCTGCCTACTGTCTATGTTCAACAGCAAGACAGCATCAGACACAGGCCTGATCCAGCCAAAGGCCACACATACATCAACACACACACATGCAGGCCCATCATCCACAAAGAGTTCTACTCTGAACCACTGCAGAAAACTGATTTCACATCTATTAGACAAGCAATGACAAAATTAACATGGCAAGTACTTATGATATATATATATATATAGAGAGAGAGAGAGAGAGAGAGAGAGAGAGAGAGAGAGAGAGAGAGAGAGAGAGAGAGAGAGAGAGAGATGACAGTATTACCTGCGTCTGTGCGTCTCTCTACAAACAAGCTGTGTTACTTCAAAAACAGCGATTTTACATCTCGTTGCTGGGGAATATAATGTAGCGATCTTGTATCTAGGCAATTTGTAAACAAAGCAGCTGCACTTATAAACACTACTTTAATATGCATTATACAGAGGCAAGATGAAAATTCCACTTAAACATTTCTGAAGAAAGTCAGTTCCCTTCTCCCAACTGCATCATAATTCGTTTAACAGCTTAGCTGACTAATGTCTAAGTATAATAATTAGGTACAGAATAACTATAGAAACTGAATAATCTATTCAACTGTAAACTGGATAGTCATCACTGTATAAATAAACAGTAATGACTGACAGCATCAGGTATATAATTTTGTATGTTTTTGGCCTTTTGTGCACAATAAAGTGCAAAACATAACTCAATTCTGTAGTAGTGCTTTGTTTCAGAGCTGTTTCCTTATGCGTGTGTGCTTTGGGTGTGAGCTGATGACTGGTCGTCAGAGAGCGTCTGTTAGGCTAGTTTGTTTGGTTTTGTTCCACAGGTCGGCGGCAGTTTGCCCAATTCAACATGTTGAATCGGCATCGAGGCCACCTTGGTCATCGGCAAAAGTGGGAACTCTGATTGGATGTTCAGTTTAGAGAACAATTTAGTGCACGAGAATTAAAGTAAAAGTGATGAAAAAGAGTAAATGAAGGTGGCACAGACAATATGTTTTTTACAATATGTTACCCAAGCATTCCAATATGCAAATATTTTCATAACAACATGAGCCGCTTAAAAAATAAGACATTTCTCAACATAACTAATATTCAAAATGGTAAGAAAGCGCTGCTTTGTTTACATTTCATATATCTGTGTTTATCTTGTATATCGTTTCAGTTTCTCCGTTTGAATGAGTAATAGATTTTCTATTGATAGTTGCTGAAATAGACAGCCGATTTCTCTCACACAAGCGCAGAATGCACTTGTTAGTTTGCAGTCAGTTGTGTCTGTGCGGTGTGTTCAAGTGCAGCTTTTTGGTCCAGAAGCCACAGACGTAAAGCAACAACACCATTGCCTTTTATCGCCACTAGTTCTTTGAAGTCGGCTTGGTGTGTCCCCGCCTTAAATTGGCAAAACTCAAAAGCACATGCAAATGATTAGGGCTTGGTTTTGACACAAATTTCACGATTCGATTTGATTAGATTCGATTCTCATTTACAAGCTTGCGATTTGATTCGATTCGATTACCGATTCAATCCAATATCGATAATTTTTTATATATATCAGGTACAGTACATGCCAAATTTTCTCAAGGAAAAAAATCTCAACTAAAATATACATGAGAGTCAGTTGGTGCTACATTACTATAATATTGAAGGTTAAAACTGACTGATTTGTTAAAATTACACTTAATGAAGTTTTAAAATAATAAAGTTACAATTACATAATAATATTTCTACTTCAATTCGTCTTTTTGAAACATAAACAATGGTGGCTGTCATAAAAACTTGATTTTATTTATGAATATTTTATATGGTGCATATATTTAGCAAAATGCCCCTCTGTACAGTTTATTTTTCTATCTAACTAATGAGTTTATGGTCACCAAATATGTTTTTCTGAGGTAAATGTGACATTACATGAAATTGTTTACAAGCAACATTGTTTATTGTTTGAATACTGCAATGCAATGTACAGAATTTAAAATTTGAGACTATTTCATATTAAAAGTACCAAAGCACAATGCTTATTGCGATTAATTGGATGGGAAGTGCCCTTCAACATTCTGTCCATTAACTGAAAACAGGCTAGACTAATTGATTCTTGGGATTAATAATATGGAGATATCGATATTTTTTACCCAGCCCTACAAATGATACATTCCATCATCTGTCATCACGTTATAAGCACAGAACCTGTGGGAATGAGTAGAATTATGCGCAATCCCTGCAATCCCGTGCCAAAATTCAAGTCCTGCTCTGTGTTCTCTGCTAATTACCCAACTGTGAATGATGTGAGCAGCACACACACACACACACACATAATGCATACACACAAAACATCAGCTACTACATTTAAAAAGTCTCTATATTGAAAATCCCCTTGTTCTTTACATCTCAGACACACATTCTCCTGCACCAGAACTGAGATACATTGGTGCTACTCTTGATAAATGGAAAATTATGTCAATAATCTTAACTGCAAAGTCATCAATTCAATGTGGATACACATGGTAAAGCTTATATTTGAGCAGCCCTCCTGCGCACACATTCACAAACACACCCAATTCTTCCCTCTCGTCTCCACATATGAACACATGTGCACCCTGCACACAAACACACTGAGAAATTGTATGGCCCCAAGCCCTCATTTGCATGGATTTGCATGAGATGCCGTATGGGGATTATTTATTCATGAGCTATCGCTACATGCAGATTTCAAACGGACCGAGCGGTTTGCCGTCCTTCACCCTGACAGAACGAGAATACAGTGTTTGCTTCTGGACAGTCCGTGGCCTGCATCAGTTCAAAATGAGTTCAGTCCCAACCAAGGCATGCTATTCAAAATACACAAGAACAGAAAAGCAATTTTAATGAACCATGATAACAAAGGACCACATACTTACACAAAAGATCTCACCGTTACTATTTTAAGTCACATTTTTTTGAATAGTCTGCAGTACCTAATTTCATTCTTCCAGTTAGTTTTGAAAAATATTATAATTTTGCACACAAAGAGAATCATGATTTTAGACACAACAGCATGTTTAACAAACAAATAAGATAACAAGGTAATATATCTCTTTCATGACAACTCTCAGAGGGATTGGCGTGGTAATGTACATGACAATGTTAATGTATTTGGTCTTGGCGGAATAGATCTGCTACGCTGCTGCTACTGTGGCAGAGCAAGCTTTTATATATGTACTCTCACAATAACACAAAAATTGTTGGTTTTTGTATGTTAGTGATAATGATGATGATGATATTTCTTACATTATATGACTCTGAAGTGGCATACATGAATCACCTTGTAGCAGATCTATACAGGTGGAGCTGGGGAAGGTAGAGGGTTTCTGAAGCATGCTGCAAACTGCTACGGCAAGCACTAGTCATATATTTAAATGTTGAGCGGCGAGCTCATTGGCTACCGATACAGCAGAAAACCAATCAGCTGTGCCATTTGATTATGATGTCATTAGGTCAGATTGAGTTAGACCTATCGGACTGCACCATCTAGAGTTTCATGCCAGAACTCTGTATATGTATATTTTTTTCATCTGACTGATGAAGGGCTTCATCAGAAATAAGGATTTTGTTAACATGTCACGTGTTATATAATACGAATGAAGGAATCTTGCATTTAAATAATATGTCTAACAAAGGAGTAAGGAGCCTGTTTATAACCATCAATCACCAACCATGTGTGTAACAAGGTACGCGAAACTTTTTGACCTTTTTCCTATCCCTCCTTCATTCTGACTATCTCTGTGTGTTTGTGGGGGACCTGGAGTTTAATTTAAGGTGTAAAATTTACCATTTACCAGGAGTTTGATTGACAGGCGATCTGACCAATCATAATGCTGAAAAATGGTGTGTATTGACATCTTTACACAGTTGAAACAAGATACCTTCTGATGTTTATTCATGTTTATTTCATGTTATAACTAGTAAGGAGGAAGAGATGATCGGATCACACTCAACTTGAACTGAGGCACTACAGCAATCTATCACAACTCATTAAAAAGCCACAAAACTGTATTTATTGTTTGAATTTCCTTAAAAAAATAAAAAGACAAAATCTGAAAGCCAAGACTTTTGTTTTATACAAAAATGTCTTGTCTGTCAGAGTGTTATCAGTTTCCTCTTTGCTCCGCGATGTAGGCCTATTTTTCACTGCGTGAGAACATGATGTGTGGCATGAGATCACCATGGCTTGGAGTATAAATGATTCACCAAGTTAAGGTACTGATAATGCATACAGATTTTTTATAAATTAAAATATACACTATAGTTCAAAAGTTTGGGGTTGGCAATTCTATTTATGTTTTTCACAGTCTCTTATGTTCACCAGAACTACACTTATTTGATCAAAAATACAGTAAAAACAGAAATATCGCAAAATACACCAACTAATTTTCTTTACCAGTGTCATTTACAGATTAATCTAAATACTAAATGTAGAGCTCTTATGGGAATGCAAATGGAACCACTCAGGCAAACCAGTGGTGAGCAAATATTGATTTTTTAAAAAATTGTATTAGGGTGCACAATCATTTTTAGTCATAAAAACAAGTAGGCCTGTTTCTAGTAAATATTAATCCAAACCTAGCAAATAATCAAACTTCCTGGAACACGTTAAAGTCAAAAAAATCACCTAAAATGTCCTGGGTAGGCCCTAAAACTATTTAAGGATTACTAAGTTCCCAGACATGTTTTTTCCCTTGAGCAACTGGGGCTTTCCCAGTCTGAACTTTGTCATAATGGGCTTTCCCACACAAAGCTTACATGCTTGTATGCTTGTAGGCTACTACAATGCTAACACTAGCTACAATAGTTTGCTCTGATGTTAATCAGTCAGTCAGAACAACACTTGAATGTCAATACATACAAAAATTTTAAAAGGAACAACTGTTGAAAGTGCTTTAAGAACTGTAAAACATAACCTCATTCAGCACCACAGAGAGACTACTGCTTTGAAAAGCATGAATTTGAGAGTCAAAACATGAGACGGAAATACAGAGCAACAGAAGGAGAAAGAAAGAGAAGCAGACCCAGTCAGTCCATATAAGGCCAGTCTGAAGGAGGAGAGCAGCCTCAGGAACGTAAGCAAGAGTTTATGACCTCTACACCGTAAAACCATTGAAAGAATATTTTCCACTGTTCCCAACAGCTTATTGATAATACGATGCAAAAGATAATGCATTTACAATCCAAAATTACCACTGCCAACATTTTGCAATAATATTTAACGGTCAAAGTGTCGGAAACTACAGGGAACTACATTTTACATTTACATCTGAAGAAAATGTAACTGTGGCTTGCCTGTGCAAAAGTTACTGCTATCATGCGAAGGTGGTTTCCAGTGTGTTGCCATGCAGTCACTAAAGAGTTGCTGAGTGTTTTTTTTTTTTCACATTTTTCTATGGTTGCTAAGGAGCTCTGAATGTTTATAAAAAATCATTAATGCATTTAACACACATTTCAATCAAACGTATGTCAGCTAGTACATGCAGTTGCTGACAAACATGATGCAGGACGATGACAGACTGCATGATGTAGCCTATTGGAATGCAGTTTTATTCCCGTAATATTCAAGATAAAAGGGCAAAAAATCCCCCTGTACATGTTTTTGTTTTACATTAATATCATATGATGAACATATAGTCAACATATATTCATATTATGAACATATAGTTTAGCAATATCACACAAGCAAGAGTACTGTTTTTCCCCAATATCTGAACAATTGCAAATTAGATACTAATTTTATATAATAGTTTAATAAGTAAGAAGTTAACATTGTATTAATTTTTAGATGCAATATTGTCAATTTTGCTTGGTTTTGCTCAATTATTTATGCCAGTTTAAATAAAAAGTTTTCTTTCTAAAGCTGCTTTTTGCTATGTCCATTCAATGCTTTTTTCATCTAACAAAATGACTTTAAATGATGTTTTGGAGGGTAATTTCAAAGTCCCTTTCAAGGAAAGTCTGTTCACACTGCAGCCATATTTGCAAGGCCTCCGGGCAGCTCAAACAAGGCCAAGTTCTATCTTAATGAATGGGGGAACCCTGAAATCTCAAAAACTGCTCACTAAACTCACAATTAAATTACATATTTCAAATCAGCAACAAAATCTGAAATTAACTTCCCCTTGAATGTTGTTTCTTAAATAGCATTTAAAAAGCTTATTTTTCAGGCTAGACCAGCAGCCAATATGCATGCACAGTCATAACGCACTTAATAGCATTTAAAAAGATTGTTTTTTATGGTTTCTAACGGCTGCTGCAGTGACGCAGTGACTTTACCAATCAGCAATTGGCCCTTTCATTTCCAAGGTGGGACTATTCTGCCATATTGCGTGTTGCAGTTTCTACCATTCATAAGTATAGGAGTGAACCGTCTTTGTATTTCTATAGTCTTTTGTAATTTCTTAATGTACAATTCATTTCTGATTTATAATTTATTGGGTTCTGAGAGTTTTTAGTACATTTGTTAAGTTTTGAGTGTTTTTAGTGCAATGCTGTGTGGTTGCTGGGTTGTTCGGAGTGTTTTTAGTGCAATGCTGTGTGGTTGCTGGGATGTTCTGGTGGCTGTCAATGGTTCTGGGTGTTTCCTTACTAGCTCAAGCAAAAGTCAATACAATTTCTGGTACTTCATATGGTTCGGTTAACTCCTTAAAAATAAGAATTTGGAATATGGAATTCCTGTCTAGGTTGATTGCTCAGAAAAGTAAAAGCACATAAACAATGAACCATATAATTTGAGGCATCATTTACGTAGCAACAACAGCATGAGACGAGTTATGCAGTGGCCACTCGTGTTAAGCCTACCTCAAAGTAAGCTCACACACGTCTTTAGTGAGAATAATAGTGATGGGACCTAAAAAGAAGCACATGAAAGGTTTGCCAGTCTTCTTACAAATTAGTATAATTTCCCTCCAGTTCTGCGTCCCCTGCATGGCTACGCAAATACATGCACATACGCTCACCAAGATGCACCGAGGAGATCTGCAACTCAAACATATTTGATGGATTTACAATACAGTGCAATAGCCTCACACATTCCTAAAGGAGATGCGCAAATACTCACATCCAGACACACACGTGGCAGCTATACATTTTAAATCAGCCTTCTCAGAAAATAAAGCGTTTCCTCTCTGAAGCAGAGCCTCTTTTTATTTAAGTATTAAAAAACAAATTCCAACCTGCTGTAAAGACTCCCTCCTTCTCTCTCCCCCAATAATCCCCCTACCCTTCAGCCTCTCTTCCTCTTTCCATCATCATCATCTCTCTCTCTCTCTCTAGCTTTCTCTCCACAATATTTGCATAATTTCTCTGCCGTATTCTGATGTATGCGTGTGAATAATAAAGCTCATGGGCGCGGCGTGCCAGGCTGCCACTGTTCATTACGACCGCGCACAGCAAAGCTAGGCTCCGCAGGGCCCTCATTAGCTATTCCACTCAGAATAAAGGCTCACTCACTCTCCCTCTTCCTAATGCACTCGCTCTCTCCCTCGCTTGCACCCGCAACTCTCTCTTTTACTCTCTCTCTCTCACACACACACAATTTTTTTTGTCACTCACTTTTTCTTTCTTTCGTATTTTACTATTTCTCTCTCGGGTCAGCATTGGAAAATTTCAACTATTTAGTGTCACATTACTCTTAATTAATGGGGTCATATGATGCTGCTAAAAAGAACATTATTTTTTTTTTTTTTTGTTGTGATGTGATTTTTTTATGTTTTTTGTTGTTAAAAAAACATTTTTTTTTACATATTGTGTATTATTGTTTCTCCTCTATGCCCCGCCTTCTGAAATGCGTCAATTTTCACAAGGCTCATCGCTTTGAAAAGCAAGGTGTGCTCTGATTGGCAAGCTATCCAGCGCGTTGTGATTGGCCGAATGCCTCAAGCGTGTGACGGAAATGTTATGCCCCTTAACATATTGTGATGCCCTGTCCAGCCAGAGCGACAAGACATAAATATAAAAAAACATTATAAACATGATATAAACATGATTTCTAGTTGTGTCCTCTTTTGGAAGGCCAAACAAAGTAGTTTCGCTTTCTCAGTGAAACAGTGTCACACACCGCGGCCTTGAGTGAGCCGCGGCCTAGAGTTAGCGAAGGCTGGGTTGAGTGAGCAGAGGCCGGCGGACTTGAGAATGGCACAGCCGGTGGATTCTACGAAGGAGCGTCCGTTGGGCTTGCGGCAACCACATGTGACGACCCTGGGCTGGACTCCGCTTCGTCCAAGGTGAAAGCCGATCTGGCGATCCACAGTGCAAAGTTGATGTGTTTCCTCAGCGACCAGTACAGATCAGCCACAGGCATGACAAAGCAGATATCATCCTCTTTTGGAAGGCCAAACAAAGTAGTTCCACTTTCATAGTGAAACATACAGTGTCTATACGACATGGCGGCAGCGGCAACAACAATACTACAATGAGAATAAAAGGTACGCCTTCTTTCTTTGCATGAACATCTGGGCGGAGTTATGCAAATCTTCCCACATAGGGATGTAGAGATGTGGAGCCATGTTAGAACAAGCCGTTTTAGGAGGGTGTGGACGAGTCTAAACTTTTATAAAGAATATCTCTTTGGATTTGAGACTTTAGTCTTTGCAACTTTATAGATCTTCTTTATGCACAAAGAGCTTGTAACACTCCAAAGAGAAAGATAGGAGTTGCACTTGCATGCCTGAGCGGCGTTTCAAAGATGGCCTCTGAGTGACATGACTCGTCTTAAAAGGACTTTTTTACCACACATTTGGAACAACATGGTGGTAAATAAAATTATTTTTTGGGGGTGAACTACAGTATCACTTCAATTCATTATGAACTAGAATTAATTAACATTGAACAATAGGATGTTTATAAATTAAACAAGATTAATAAATGCTATAGACTAATATAAATGCTAAGTTTGTAAATGCTGTAAACCTCCTTAATGAACTAATGTTAACTAACATTACTGGTTAATTGTCTCTTTCTATTTGGGGGCAATGTATGTAGCTGTGTACAAAAGCATCTGACAAGTAAACACATCAAGCTACATAAAATGTTTTTAAATGAAACAAAAAAATAAATAAATCAATTTAATTGAACCACACATTAAATGCATTCATTTTCTCCTTTGATATTCTCCTTGGTCAAAATCTTTTTTTATATAAGTTTTAAACAAAGACAGACACCTCCAGGCCTGTAGATGGTGCTGTAGTTTGTTTTTCCCCCATCTCCTTCCAACGCTGTGGCCATGGTTATAATGACCATGTTAAGATTCTTGCCCTCATCTGACCTCCATTGCCTTCAGAGTGAGACGACCCACTGTATTATCCTCCCACCGCTCCAATGTGCCACTTGAATACACACGCCCATCCGCTCATACACACACTCACACAGAAGCACCTAAAGACACACACATTCTCTCTCTTTCCTTCTCTATTTCACCCTTCCTCATTAAACACTGTTCTAGCTAATTAACACATCCAGAGAGCCATTAACATCTCCTCCCTGCACAGGGAGATGGAAAGGAGTGAGAGGGGAAGTCCCCTGAACACTGAAGGGCACACACACACACACACACACACACACACACTGTCCAGTTTCACCAGACAATAGAAAGCCTGGATATTGTCACCTCAATGAACTTAACTCTTACTTTTTTTTTTTTTTTTTTTTTTTTTTTTTTTTACCGAACTCTGGATTTCTTGTTCATTCAAAATGAGTCGGTTTTGCAATTGTTCAGGCAAATTTCTTCTTTACTATTCAAACAATTGTGCCTCTGGGCTTTGTTAAGCAATACTTTGTGCCTGTCCAGTGTTTTCTTTTTTTTAAAAATTCCTGATAATTACATATATAGTAAGCTAAGTTTGGTGGTAGCATAATTGTTACAAATCTGGGGTTGTGCACTTTACAAATTGTTAACATTAGGCAATGCATTAGCTAATATGTATATAATCCACAAGGTATTATGAACAAAAAAAGTATTATGAGGTATTATGAACAAATATTTTGCAACCTTTATAAATTTTGGTTGATGTAAATTTCAACATATACTAATAATATAATGTATTATGAATACACATTAATTAACAACAGCACATTCATACATTAACCTAGATTAGAATATGTTGTAGAAATGTTACAAAAATATTGTTTTCATGTAAAATTATAGCAAGTGACATCATAATAAAATACTATTCAGGATCACTTCACTATATCAGATTTGTGTTTTGATACAAAGAAAAAAAGACTGAAAGACAGATAATCACTCATACTTGTAGACAGTATTTTATACAAATAAATAGCTTTTATTTGGCTACTCATTGTTAAAAGTAACCATTATTAGAATGATCAGTCCTAGAAATGCATTTATATTGAAAAGAAAGGAAATTATATGGGTCCTCCACCCTTGTTCATTCCCACTGTAACTACTGCCTTCCCTCTTGCCTGTGTGTGTGCGTGTGTTTTGTCTGGTTTTGGTAGCCTGTGCGTGCACACCCTCCAGTGACAGATGGCGTCAAAGGATCATGGCTGTCATTGTCCTCTGATGGCTATTTGTGTGTGTGGAGGACAGCCGTTACTGAAGGGAGAGACTGAAGCGGCTCCGCACACCACTGAGGCCCCCTAGACAGTGGAGGAATCAGGGCTGCTGCTATATTCGCTGAAACACCTGAGAGCGAGCTGCTCATCGACCCACCCCCTTTACTTTAGATAACCAGTATGCTAGGAACATGGCCAGCCATTCACATCTCATCAGTATATTAGTGACAGGAATGGATTTCCTAACACACATCATTGTGTCATACAATAGTGATTCTCTTCATAACAAAGGCCTGATTTTGTTCCTAATATTTCTGTTGTATTTAAAGTAAGGAATTAGCCATTAAGAAAAAAAAATGAAGAATGAGAGAAAAATAATAATCATAAAAAGTAAAAATAATTAACTAAAAAACACAATGATTTTTTACTAGTGTTTATTTTATATCCAGGCCATATGCATAATATTGGAGCTAACTGATAGAATACATATATATTTCAAATATTAATTCATATAAATAAATCAATAGTAAATATACATTTAATTGGGCAACAATCAAAATATGGAGGAAATGACTGCATTTCTTTAAATACAGTAAGAACAGTAATGCATGTAATTTAGTCCTGTGATGGCAATTACTCCCAAATGAGCCATTACTCCAGCCTTCAGTGTCACATGATGCTTCAGAAATCATTCTAATATGCTGATATGCGCTCAGGAAGGATTTCATATTATTATCAATGTTGAAATCAGTTGTGCTGCTCAATATTGTTTTGTGTGTGTGTGTGTGTGTGTGTGTGTGTGTGTGTGTTTCTGAAAAGATGAAATATTTCTGCATTTTTTGTAAGTTTACTGTTACCGGCCGATAGGTGGCTGTTTTCAAAT
Source organism: Cyprinus carpio (assembly GCF_018340385.1). Lineage (NCBI taxonomy): Eukaryota > Metazoa > Chordata > Actinopteri > Cypriniformes > Cyprinidae > Cyprinus > Cyprinus carpio. The sequence goes on from NC_056601.1 coordinate 9,455,621, forward strand.
GCATCAACGGTTTCTATTTACAATGTGTTTTTTGATATTTGATATTTTGTTCAATTAAGTAAGGCAGCATGCAGATGTTATTTTAATGTATTATTTACTTACAACTACTAAATAGTATTAACAATTAACTAATTACCTCATGTTCTGCTACAGAGGCTTTCTGTTAATTTTTTTTTTATTTTATTTATTTGATTCCACAGTGTTTGCTAAACGTTTTGTAATTTTTTAGTCGGTATATAATACAGCATGTGGTGTATCCCATGCCTTGTCTTATTCATTTTGGTTAATAAACATTATATAAGCTAGTTTGTCATTGTAGCCTACTGTTTTATTGTTATTTGATGTATAAATCTATATTTTAAGCATTTGTTTTAGTCTTAAAAAGTGAAAGGTGTAGGTATAGATGAAAAAAATAATAATATAAAAGTGCAACCAAATCCTGCATGTGCGACCAACTGAGGAAGTTAGTCGTAAAAGAGTGACCAATGGGAAGAATGAGTCTAGAGCACTGCTTCCAGCTAAACAAGGTCAATTCTCTTGTGAAATGTATTTGACTGCGATTTACAGCACTGCCATTAGGGGTGCTATAGTGGGAATTAGCATGAAACTCTTTCTTGTTTCACAACAACAACAACTATCAAGGCTTAGCAGCAGTTTAAATGTCAAAGTCAGAAATGTCAGCATGTTTACAGCAACGTATCAGAATAACACATCTGGTTAAATAAAAAAGACATTTGAAGGGAACTCTATCGCCCCCTCGAGTACTGAGGTTTGTTACCGCCAGACCAACACAGCGCATGTCAAGTACGTTTAACTAGACCACATCAGCCATCTGCATACTTGTGTCAAGTATGTTTCTGACCTCATTTCACGAGAACAGGTGAGGCCCTGTGATGAGTGAAAAGAATACGGAAGTGAGCAGGAGAAACGATGAATGGCTCAAAAAAGTCTGGAATGAAGGAGTGGCTGAGAAATGAGTGAATACCACAAGGAAGAAGTGATTAAGGGCGAGAATGAGCAAGTATTGTAGTACAAATGAGTGAGATAGACAGGCTGAAAGAATCTGACTGTATTCTGGGCCAAGTTTCTAATTTAATTGTGCATTATTAAGTCACTCCTTCCGTGTGTCTGCCTCCTGGTGCATGCTGATTAAAAATTTAAGGCTTTGCCATGCAGCCAGTCTCACTCTAAGACACTGCACTGCCTCTCTCTTTCACACACACACACACACACACACACACACACACACACACACACACACACACACACACACACACACACACACACACTTTTCCTCTGTCACGTCCTCTGCTGCCTATTTCTTCCTGTCTCTCCTTCGGCTGAACCCCACAGTCCCTCTTTGCACAATCCCTCTGCTTTCACTGTTTCACAATATAATGTGCACCCTCTTTCCCTTCCTTCTCTTTCTCTCCGCTGCTGTCAGGGAGCGCAGAGCGCTTGAAGACCCGTGGGAATGTTGCCATGGTAACGCCTGCCACTCAATCCCATCTCAGATGTAAATGACCTCGAATTTTATTAGCGCACAATTTCAAGATCCTCTCATTGCTTTCTTCCCTCCCTCCCTCTCTCTCTATCTCTACCTCTACATTCCCAACCCGTCGCTCTTTCTCTCCCCCCTCCAGTTCACTCCGCACCCCACAGCATTCTCCTTTATTATTATGCTTATATGCAGATCTGGATTGTATTCTAACCCAAATGAGAGGAATATCAAGAAAATCTACATGTTTTTCCATTTCTTTCACACAAATCAAGCTTAAGGGAAATAACTGCATGTGCCCAGGATGATGTATAGCTTGTGGATGTGAAATGTTGCCACTTGTTATTATATACCTATGTATACTGTTTTCTTAGCAAAAAATATGTGATGCTGTATTATATACTATAAACAGGTGTTTTGGATGGAGTGAGGATGGTAAATAAATAGGATTGACTGCTGTGGTTCAGCCTATACTTGGAAAGCTTTAATATATATATTGTGTGTATATATGTGTGTGTGTGTGTGTGTGTATATATATATATATATATACATATATATACAGTATACAGTATATATATATATATAGGTGGAAGGGAGTGAATGAACAGTGCTCTCTTCCACCCTCAATACCCATGGCTGAAGTGCCCTTTTGCAAGGCACTGAACCCCCAGTTGCTTCTCGGGCGCTGGATATATAGCTGCCCACTGCTCCGGGTGTTTGTTCACGGTGTGTTCACTTCTCACTGCTGTGTGTGTGCACTTGGATGGGTTAAATGCAGAGCACCAATTCTGAGTATGGGTTACCATACTTGGCAAATGTCACGACTTTCATTATATTTCATTTTCATTCGTTCAGCATGAATATTTTTATTAATATAATTACCCACAGTTTTAAGGTACTTGATTTTTTTGGCTATTAGCTCTTGATTTGTAGTGTTTGCTAGCTGCCCAACTGCTTTTCTTGACTGTACAGTGGTATTTCCATTTCCTTGAAATTCATATTTATTGCAAATATTATAAGTCATCAATTAAGTACACTATACACTATGTACACACACACACACACACACACACACACACACACACACACACACACACACACACACACACACACACAAAAGTTGACCTAATTAATAGTTTAAAACAATCTTGAACACATTTTGTTACAACGCACTATAACAATTGTTCAAAGTACTTACTGAAATTGAAGAAAAAATACTTTTTCCATTGCATTTTTGCTTGGTTTGTGCCATTAAAAGCAATATCTTAATATCTGTTTAAAATCGAACCAGCACAAACATTCGTTTTTGCAGCACAAATCAACAAAGACATAGCACTAATAATTTGCATAGTTTTTGTGATTATTTCTTTTTCTGGGGAAACTAAAATTTAAAAAAGAAAAAGAAACTAAAAAGAAACTAAATTTTCTGAACGTAACCATCGACATTTTCAACATAATTCAATATTAAACACTAATAACAAGTGTTTTTCTTCACTCAAAAACTCCTCCAAATCAGCTCCCAGGCAAAGTGTGCTGTGAACTAGAAATCCATTCTCAGGTTTCTGTTAAAAATTCATGCAGTTCAAACACAAAAGTATTAAAGAAACTTCAATTGTATAAATGTAAGTGGACTGAATGTAATGAAAATAAATTTCCACAAAATGTTCAATAGTTAGCTGATTAAGCAATTGGCAAAAACATCTATTCTTTTGATTACAGACATCTAAAATTTGTAAACAAGTCAAGCCACATACCTCTGTCTGACAGAAATACACATTCCAGAAGTGTTATGTCCAATTTCAGTTTGTGCACATTATGCTGACTAACTGACATTGTGCACTTCACAACATTATTGTGGAGTAAATATGGCTGCAGAATATCATTCGCTGAAACCAAACTCTCTGTGTACAGAATGAGATCAAGCACTCAGATGGGGAGCGACATCCGCATTTAGCTGCAGTGTGCATGTGGTCTCAGACTAATTGAATCTGTGCAGTGTAGTAATTTAGCAAAACAGAGCAGGCCTGCATTCATTGCTCAATGTACTGAACTCCACTCCCACTACTTTTACGCATTTCTGTGCTTGGCGACAGCTGAGTTTCTCACCCAAGAATGAACTGTCTAGCTGTGCTCCCACACAGCTCCACTTTGTGTGAAATGATAGCATTTTCTTTTTTATTTGCCTTCTGTGTTGGTCCCTCTATGATTAAACCCTTGTTTGTTCCTCCAGCATGGAAGAGGATGGTGAGTGGGGAGCAGTACTAGTAACTGCAGGATCAGAGCAAGATGTCAACGATCTAAATGCTGATTTTCTTTTCAGAATATGTACTTCTTTTAATAAAATTGAGCAATATTTTGTCTAACTGTTCACCTGCTAATATCTAGACTGACCTTATAATATATAAATGTAAATGTAATTCTGGTCCTCACTGCAACTTGCCCTGTCCAAAAACCACCCACTTAAACAGGAGAAGACCATCTGAGTGACATGTAGCGCCAGCCAGTCATATGGGAGCTGTCGATTTGAGCCAGCTCTTACCATTTCTGTTTGCAACATGCATCAGATGGTCAGTAAACAGATTTTGGTGGTCCATAAGTTTACCATCCATCTGAATAGCATAGAGTATAACACTGTGCAACGACGATATATGGATTTCCTGCAGGCATGCAAACACATGAGAAGTGAAAAAGCTGAGACTGACAAGTATTCAGGGTTAGAATTATTCATGCAGATTTTTTTTTTAAGTATAAGGCTCTTTCAAGTCAATTTAATGATTAAAATGTAGGTAATTTAAGCTTAAAATTGAGCCAAATTCACTTCAGAAAATGGCGCCTTGCTGTTTCACACATCAAACAAAGAGGTGCATGACTTAAATAGTCTAAGAAACCTTATTAATTAAAATTTTTCATACCATAAACTTATGTTTCTGTCACAAGATACAATGAAAAAAAAACTGTGGTATTTATTTAATTACTAATTACACTAAATCACTTTAAGTGAATTTGTATAAATCTGTAAACTTCCGATTCTTATACTTCTCAAATGTATATAGGGAATACCAGAAAGGAAATATATCTGACACGGTTCCTGACACTGGCTAAAGAACCTGCTGTATGAGATCAACTAGCAGTGTGATGATCACATGTTTGCTCATCATCACTGAGAAAGCATGTGAGAATGACCTCATCACTGCTGCAAAGCCTTATTCCCATCAACCAGTGTGTCATCTTTCTGTTAAGCAGTGGAATGGAGCTGCTCATATGCGGTAGCGTCTCTTCTGATAAGGACTGAAACTATTTTGTACTTTACCGTTACTTCTGCAAGAGGGGTGTCATGAACGAGAGTAAGGTTCAAAAGAGGAAATACCACAAAGGAAGGCAGAAAAGGAAGCAAAATATTAAAAGGAAACCCAAATGAAGAAGTAGCATAAAATGAAAGACGAACAGAAAAACAGCAGGAAAAAAAGAAATGTGTCAAGCTTCAGTTGTTTTGTTTAGGCGTCGTAGTAGATGGAGCTTGTAGGAAGTCTTCTCCTCATAGAAGCTGAAGTGGAGCAATAGACAGCTCATGAAACATTGATAACTCAGATATTTACTTGGACCCTACCCTCACCCCCCAAACAGAGAAGAGAAAAGGCATGCACATCCCAAATCATAAATTATTAAGTCTCCACTTCTCACTGTGATCCTGACAGACATAACCTTCACTGTTTGACGGGCTCTTACTTAAGTAGGTCAATTAATCAGAATATTCTACTATTTTTATTGTTGACGTTTTGTAGGAGTCAGCTTTCTTTACAGTAACTAATTATATTGTAAGTACTGTTTATTACAATAATTATAAATTGTACATTTAATAAACTGAATTAAGTTTATAATTTAATATATATACAAACACATTGTCGAATACAAAAACACACATTAACACACAATCTGAAGAAATTTAGCCACTTCTCTTACCACTTACAACTGATATAATTTACACAAACAAATCGCAGATACAGAACTAAGTAACAATATTCAAATTATGATTTTTAATTGGAGTATCAGCCAATTTCCTCATTCAATTTCCCCAATATCCCCATTCATCACATTGTAAAATTAGAAAAAAGGTAATCTTTTATCACGGAAAAATATATTACAATTATCTTTTTTTTCTAAATCTGTACATTTGTACAATAAATGATCTGTATATTTTACTTTATTAAGCTTAATACTTAAAATGTGTTAATAATAATAATAATATATTTTTTTAATCATAGCAGTTAGGTTGAATGTAACAGAAATAGGTGAAAAATTGCCTGAAATCACTTAAAATAATTTATTATATTTAATTTAAAATAGTCTTGGTGAAAGACAAAAGATAATGTTGCATTTGCTAATATTTTACTTAACTGGACTCTATAGGCTCGCATACAACAAGCAATGCTTTTGGCATTGTAGTAACCTGATGTCTCACTTTATCTTTTCATACTTAAATTGTACTGTGACTTATTCCTAGCATCATCATAATAATAATAAAACAGTTAGACACTTCAAAGATGGGCTTAGGAGTTAGATTTGAATTGGCCCTTATTTTTACGTTTATTTAGTGCAACCAGTTGCTACGCCATTTGAACAGAATTGGTCATATTGCATACAGCAGGGCCGTAATGGAGACATGATTGTCATAACAATGTCGAGCCATGGGTCCTCAACTGGAAGATCAGAAGCAGTGAACATTATAATCTCTTCATTAGTGTTAGAAAATTACGGTTATGAGAACAGCTGCAAAAGAGGAAGTGTGTGAGACACTATCGTGATTGCAGACAGCGGTCCAGATGGCTGTAAGATTTACTCAATCTACCAGATTAACATGGGATGAAATAACTCCCATGTTTTCCTTCACTCGTGGATTTGCCTGACCACTGTTTCTCTGTGAAACCATTTTAGCTCTAATGTTCTAAGCAAGTTCTTTTGTCCTGGTAAAGAACAGCAGTTACTGCAATAAAATCTTATTAAACTGAATAGCAATATAGATAGGCCTAATAGGCTAGAGCAGTGGTTCCCCAAATACTGCACAATATAGGGGCTTTCGCACCGTGTAGTTCTAGGAATTAGCCAGCAGGGTCGGAGCTGTTTTTGTTGTGTTGTTTTGCCATGCCTGCCTTGATACTAAGGCACTTGGGCACCCCATGTATAAAGTGTCTATCAATAAAGATTTTGCAATATTGTTTAAAAGAACTCGGTGTGGTGCTCTTGTGCTGACTGACACCAAGCTGAGGTGCTTGCAGCATGCAATCCCAAATTCTCTTTCACATTTTAATATTATAATTTAATAACTAGATTGAAATATCCAACTTAAAGTTTTTCTACTGATATCAGACTTGCTTTATGATTAAAAGTTAACTTCTATAGTTTGTGTGAAACAATGTCATTCAACTGCCATGTCATTTGCTGGTGTAAGAATTTACCATATGCATCGCATATCACACGTTCTTTAGCTGTAATGCTTTTAAACAGTGATGATATGCTTTCTTCACAAAGCTGACTGGTAGAAACTCTGAACAGGTTCACACTCTTATTTGTAATATCTGAGATTTAAATTAACTGAGGAATGAGGAAGTAACTTGTACACCTAATCAGTATTGTCTTATTTTCTAGTAAAAATATCAAACTGAGAAATATCAAAAGAAATATTTACTTGAGAGACTTTTTTTTTCTTAAAACAAGAAAAAAAGACAATGATGTAAAAATGGGGGGTTGGAATTTTAATTTAAGAAACATTCTGTTAAAAAATAAAGTCTTAAAGGGATAATTCACCCCCAAATGAAAATTATTTTTTAGATAAATGTGTCAATAAATATGTTGAGCTAAATAACCTAAAATTAACTTTTTTTTCTTTGCCACTAAGTGAGAGAGAGAGAGAGAGAGAGAGAGAGAGAGAGAGAGAGAGAGAGAGAGAGAGAGAGAGAAATGTGTGTGGGTGGGTATAAAGCTCATTATTCTAGTCACTCATTCTCAGCACCGTTCCCCCTTTACACCAAAAGGTGGAGAGAAAGACTACTGACAGAGATTGCCCTACACAATCTCTCCCTCCATCTCTCTTCTGCCAATATTTCACAGCACCAGGTAATGCTCTCCGAGACCATTAGGGGAGTGCTATACAGACACTTCATAGTTTATCCATTAAAAATACATTTACTCTTGAGCGTCTCTTCTTCTCTGATGCAAAGATTGGTTGCCAAAACATACAGATCTAAAACGACTAGGATGGATTGAGACTTACAAAGGTTTAACTTCTGTTTTTCCCAACTCATTCACAATGTCATACAGAAAAGAAAAATGCTAAATATTCTAGATGTAAGAAGTTTGTGTGGAATGCAGCCATTTCTAGTGTGTCTGGCTGTCCACCATACGGCTACGGTTTAAAAAGAATTCAGCTCAGCAAGCAGAGCAAAAGGGGCAAGCTAGCAGCATCTAGTGAGAGAACTGGACAAAAGCAGATGCCACAAAATGCCTCTCTCATCACACAGACACACACACACACACACACTCCACTTCCCTCTGCTCGCTCTCTCTCCCTCATTTCTTCACTCGTGTTTTTTTCCTTCTGTCTAATGTGCAGAGCTACAGAGGAGAGTGAAAACTTTTCCATCTTTGCTTTCTTTCTTTTTTCCTCTTCAGAACAGGAAACCAAGCATAAACTGTTAAGTAAGAACCAATCTTCTTCTGAAATATATGGAGGCTTTATCAAAATCCCAGCATACTAGGGTCGATTTACATATGTGAAATAGTACAGCGTGGCACAGTAATTTAGCTAATTAATTTGAACAAAATAGTGTAATATCAGTCCTGTCCTACTATCTGATGAAAATGTTTCAGTGTAGGTATACATACACACACAAACATTAATTAAGTTTCTTGGTGTCAAGAATATAAATATTATTTATATTGATACAATACTTAATACTTAAATATGTATATTTTCTACAAGTGAAAATTTGCCAGTAAACATTTTGCTCTTTTGCCTCAATGAGGCCTCAATAATTCCTGTTATAGATACTGTTGATTTTAAGAAAAAACTAATTTAAAATACTTAAATTATACATAAATTGATTATGTCTTAAATGAAGCTATGAAAAAGCACTTTTAACGTTTTTATCCTTCATCAGCATAAACAGCAGACATGAACTTCCAAATATCTTCATGCAACAAAAAAGGACTCAAAATAATGATCCTTCTTCACAAAACCACACTTATCACCAGTAGAAAAGGAATTACCTTGAGTCATAGTTGGATGATTTTCTGGGCAAGTTTGCATGGCTGAATTACCTTCTAATTAGCAAATGTTGTAATTTACCTTTGTTGATGAATACACAAATCTCAAATAATCTCACTTAAACTATCCATATGTGTTTACCTATGCTGATCTTAGGGCCTTACACTTATGTGACACTGGACAGATATTTTCTTTAATGGATTTGAATGGCTGCCTCAGGGTTTTGAAATTGTAATTTCAAAACCTCTGGGTTTTGAAATTTAAGTAACTAACCACCTAAAACAATATTTGCCTTAGACTGATACCCTGATACACATATTAATACCATATATTACAGAAACTGTAAATATAAAGCATTTTGACAGTTTACAGTAATGCTTACTGGTTTTAAAGGGTTGCCTGCTGACATGTCACTGATCCGAGGCTAGACTGAGAGCAATGATGTCACTGGGGAGAAGAATTGTCAGAACGAGAGAGTTCACATTCTGTGGGGGGTGAATGGGTTCACTGAAACCTGCATATACTTACTGGAGTTACTGAGAGAGCCAGTGAGGTGTGGCCTAAGGAAGCTGTAATGATATGTTCCTGCCAACCTTCTGTGAATGACCAGGAAAATGAGTGTTTTTACAACAACGCAATAAAGAAAAGAAAGTCACATGGGTTGGGTGTGACATGAGATTGAGTAAAAGATGACAGAATTGTCATTTTTGATTGAACTACTATATCCCTTTAAGTAATGATGGATTCTGTCATGAATTATGTCTTCACCATCAGCCCATTTCAAGTAGCAACTTTCAATTCTATTTAAAACAGTTACAAGTGGCCATAAGTGTTTGATTTTATTTTACATATAATAGTGGTTTAATTAACCTCGCTCCAAGTTGTCATTAGGAGCATTTTACATGATTTCAATTCTGCTCTTATGGTGTCCATGCCGTGCTAAAGATTTCTACAAACACACTTTCAGCTGTAGTTTTTATGTGAAACCACTTTATCTAGAAACTAAAGCCCAAAGAGTACTTTGGTTTTGTGCATACACTAGGCAAGGTATTTGTAGGGTCCATGTAATAGTTAGCATGTACTTTCCTCACGCAGGCTGGTTTTATAATGCCGCATACTTTTTACATTCGGCTCGCACACGCTCCTAACTGGTCATAACTTCTTGAGAAAAACAGCACAGGCAATACAAAGATGAAACTGTGTTTATCAAGAAGTAATTCACCCACAATGAAAATTCTGTCATCATGAATCTTTTTTTATTTTAATTTACTGTCAGACATTAACCCTCATGTCTTTCAAAGCCTGTATGACTTATTTTCTTCTGTGGAACAAACAAAGACTTTTTTGAAGAATACGCAAATGAGGAAAAAAAGCTTCTCTACAAATATTTTTCACAAAAGACAGAAAGAGATACAGGTTTGACATGAGGATAAGTAAAGGATGAATTTGTAATTTTTTTTCCAGCAATGTCTGTTAAATAAGTGCACATTATAGAAGCAGAGCATGTCCATAAAAAATAGGAACAATTTCATCTCAGCTATGCTCTTAGATACAGACCAAACTATTAGAGTTTTAAGGTTTCTAGACCACCAGTGATGATCCCCAAAATGGCTCTGTTATTACAATGTTCCATTCCACTAAACTGCACAGCCCAGCTATTGGTTTTTCTGCTTTAATGTGTGCAGGTGGTGCTCCATAACCGTTTTTTATGATGGCAGGGATCTGCAGTCAAGTGGACACAAATCGATGTCTGCCTTTTCTCCTTCCACACATTGTTATGTACACACACATGCACAGGCACACAAACAGAAACTGAGGTGCCTTATAAACGAAACTAGCCAGACATCACAAACCGCTACACAACAGATTTCTGACTTGATGCCATATCTGTCCCTTTTTTATGACAGCACCAGATCCTTGTGTCTCCTGAGACAACCAAGCAGGGTGATGCATTTTGCTAATTTTTTCACCCCTGCTAATTAATAAACACACAGAGGCAGTTGTAAATGTAACAAGGTATGCTGCTGTTTTATTGGCTGATTTTTCTTTTTGTTTGTCAGTCAAACCCTCCGGTCATGTGATGACAGTTTACCGATTTGACTTGACATGCAGTGTTTTCCAGTTAGTGATTCTAGAGAGACAGTGAATTCTTCACAAGGCACTTGGTGGAGCCAGTAGCTTTAGCTTCAGGAGGACAGATGAGCAGAGATCTGTGAGGCTTGTGGGGAGGCTTGTGCTTTAAATGTGTGGAGGAATTCATTTGAATGCAATGAAAGTACTCACAGGTTGGCGGTAAAGTTAATCAGGGAGATGACTTGTGTTGGCAATGTATAGGCTGTGTTAGACTGGTACATTTCTAATGCAATGGTTTACATACACATAGGACAATAATTATATAAAATCTGAATGTTAGATATCAAATATCAAAATTGATCTGATAATTATAAATCTGAATATGTAACTCCTTACATATTTAGCATAGTTACATATTTTATATTTCTTTTAAAATAAAGGTATTAAGGAGCTTTCAAATTAATCACCCCAAATCTATGAATTTCAGAATGATCTATAATGACTTCCAGTTTTAAATTTGTAAAACAAAACTTTTTTCACTTGAATAACTTGTTCAGTATGGCCAATGAACAAATAAATAAAGCATGCCTACTACTTGAATGAAATATGGAAAACACATACAATTTGCTTCAAAGTTAAAGCATATACCTCAGTTTATGAAATTATGAATGCTTTGCTCAAGAAGTGTAGTTGTGCGGTTTTTAAAATAAATGCCGCTTGATTTAAACACTTTCCACAAAAATAAGTTGAAATTATCTTGATTAATTGTGATTAGTAGGGGGTAGCACATTAGAAATGAGCAAGGAAGAAAGGAGTGGAAAAGTAAGAGGGATTCAAAATGTCAGCCAAAAAAAAGGGAAATTATTTTAAAGACTACTACAACTAATTACATTTGATAAAAGATCATGACAAAGCCCACTGAAATACACTGGACATATATATGATATTTCTATTACATTATGGTCCCATCACTCCTCCCACCTTCAGGGAAATATCTACTCTTATCACATTAAATAAGTTCAGTACAGTACAAAATGACAACAACTCCTAAAAACAAAGCCTTTTGTTATTTAGAAACTCATTTAGTTGGTACAGACATGGCAACAGAGACCAGAAAATAAACAAGCCTTATAAATATTAAAAACACTAAATGTATGTAGCACTTTCTATATGGTGTTTTTCTATTTCACTGATGCTCAACAAAGAAATTATGGGATTAAATGAATCTTCTATTTTAAAAAAAAGTCACTAAAATGATTAACTAGTTATTATTATTAACTAGTTACTAGTTATTATTAACTTATACCTAACAATGAGGTAAAATACTGAACAATCAAACCTAAATTAAAGCACAAATTTAAGGAACCATTTAAAGGGGTATTATTTCTCCATATAACAACTTGCAGCTGACAACTCTATTGAAAATCTAGTACATTTATAATTTCTTTATAAATTAAAATTGAATTATTTAATTTACATTTTGATTTGTGAGAAAGTACTTTGTGTAAGATTTTGTATAAGGCCAAGGGAAAGTATTTTGTTTTTTGGAGCTTTTTCTTAACTTTATAGCACTAAAGTTGTTTTCTTTCTTAAATTTTGTTCAGTTGTATCTTTGTGTGCAAAAAAAAAAAAAAAAAAAAAAAAAAGGATGAAAAAAAAGGACGTAGTCACGAATAAGAAAAAGGAAAAATAAGGGGGAAAGCAGATTGGCAGTGGCATCATGCAGACGATCGGGATCATGTGACAGTGTAACTCTGGACTGGTAACCAAAAGGTTGTAGATTTTAACCCTGTTCTGGGAGACCCATGAACCATCACCATTGGGCCCTTAAGCAAGGAACTGATAGCTTCTGTAATAAGTGTACTGAAGCTGGCTGCTAAATGTGGATTTTTCATAAACTAACTCAAAAGTCTTCAAAAGATCACAAGGACCGATTCATATTTCTTGTTTAAGCTGCAGCGATCATATGTCAGCTAGCAGTTTAATGACCACAGAAAAAAAGACTGATGATTAGCACTGGCTTATCATAGAAGGCTACTTGTCTGAAAGTCATAAAAATTTTCAAATGCACTGTTAGCATAAGATTCAAAAGGATTCTGCACTCAAGTTCTAAACCAACACACTGTGCACTGCTTTTTCAAACTATCGTCAGCTCTTAATGGAGTGAGAAATGGTAACGAAGACTTTGCGATGGCACTGCGTGCTCAACAACATTTTTCTTAGAGCACATCAATGTTGTTCATAACCACGCACACACATAGAACCTAGAGCCTCTTTTCCAGCGCAACCAATCAATGAAACGTTGCCTAGGAAACAACCTCTACCCTTGGGAGGCTTTTCATAGATTTCTCTCTTTCTTGATGTTCCCTCTCATACAGCAGTTGGGTAGAGCCAAGGCAGAACCGAACGCTGGTTTTTAACATTTGAAGCCCAATGTTCTTAAATGAGCTTAGTGAATGGACTATATGTTCCAGGTGCCACTTAAAATGGAAAAGCATGTGAAATGCATGTAAAGTCATTGTGTCCCGTGGTGATGCAACACTCGCTGTTGGTTGCATTTGCCAGCAGGAATCATATTAAGGTGACCCAGAAGCAAGGCAAATGAAACACTGTGTCCAGCTCCTTAGTAGAAGTCTAGCATGTAGACCAATTATAGAATCATGATAGAATAATTTAGTTTTATAAAGCAAAACCATTCTACCATGATCATATAGTCACTGACCTGACTGAAAGCATTTCAAATGTCCTGTGAAATTAAACAATTATCAATAGAAAGCACATGTAGTTTAAAGGGTCATGAAACACTAAAATATGTGTTTAGTACTTACTGAACATGATGAAAGACTGATAGCATGCATCAATATATGCCTACTGTTAGAAACAGGTTATATGTGCATTAAATTACATGCATTAAAAATGTCTGGTGTATGTTTGTGGATTGCATTATGAGCTTTCAAAACTGTGTATAATCTATTTGCGGATTTTGTTAATAAATGTGAAATAAACCTGACTGGACTGCAGATTTTTTCCTCTTTGCTGCTTTTCACACCTACTTCTGTAGTATTTTTCAAAATTATGGTGAGGACGAACTCAACTTGAAAATGGGGGTTTCAGCAGAATTTAAGTTTGATGTTCATTTTTAAATACAAAACAGAAGTTAAGATATTTTGGCCAAAAGAACTGTTTAATTTAGAGCTTTGTTTTTAGGCACTGGTGGAAAAAGACTTAGTGGGTATTTTCATAAGAGGGAAAGCTTCAAATGATCTTTCCCTCTAAACTAAACAACCAAATGGTGTGCAGATCATTTAAAAGGATTGATTGATCTGATAGAGTGAAGGAATGAGTCTTGTCCGACGTTATGCTAATCTTTTTTTATTGATGCTCAGTGTTGTTTCTCTGCACATGTCTGTCTGAACAGGACAAATCCTCTCATCCACAAAGATTATTGCCTTTTCATACTGTGAAATGCAATATAATAGCTAGATTTACATTTGATGTGTGTGGTTCTTGTGCAGAACATAACACAATTTCATCTAAAACTTTAACATTATTTACTAGTATTTAAAAAAGGAGAAATATACAATAAATTTGACCATCTATAAAATAATTAATAAATAAAAAACCCATCCCGAAAAGCAGTGTACTACTAGAATAAAAAGGCCACTCTATAATAGTAACACTTTAGAATGGGGAAAACATATTCACTATTAACTAAGCATTTCCCTGAACAAACTCCTTATTTGCTGCTTATTAATAGTTAGTAAATTAGTTGTTAAGTTTAGGTATGGGGTTGAATTAAGGGACCTAAAATATGATAATGCATAATAAGGGATTAATATGTGCTTTACAAGTACTAATAAACAGCTAATATGATAATAACAGGCATGCTAATAAGCAACTAGTTAATAGTGAGAATTGGTCCTTCAAACTTTTGGGATTTTTATTTAATACTTTACTCATCTACCACAACATTGTAAAGTCTTTGAATTGTTGTCATGTGACAGTAAATATTTAAATAGACAGAGCATTATGGTTAATATGATTACCGTTATCAATATGCTTGACTACAATTTTTAACCAAATGACACCTACTGAAAATATATTTAAAAAAAAGTCAGTACAATAATCAGCATTTGCTGAATTAATTGCAGACATCTGTGGAGAGATTTAAAAAAATTTAATAAAGGATTTTCAAAACAGAGCTCTGCTGTAATAACTGTAAAACATACCCAAACAAACCACTATCCAAAAACATGAGAACAGATATGAAGACAAACACAGATATGTTCATTTACATCCAAATGCCTGATTGACACAAAAAAACATCCTCACTCACCCCACCTGTCAAACACTCTCCTTTGTTACCTGTCTCCCATCATTTTAATAAGATTCGGTGGGTTTACTATAGGTTTGTGAAGTTACATTACACAACACTCCAGCACATTAATTGACTGGAGCGCCAGTTCTTCTCTTTACCGTACATTTCCATTCTCTTCCTATTTCAACATATTATGACACCATATTATTCAACAGCATCTCTACCTTCTGGCAGTTATTGAACGTGAGATACTGAATATCGGATTGGCTAGACAACAGTGGCAACCATGCCTTTAAAAAACAAAAAAGTCAAATATTAATTTCTTTAAAAAGTGTGCACAGATGTTCTGAATGAACCTTTGGGGCCCAGTAAAAAAAAGCATGCAATACTTTAACAAAGGGAATCTGTGCTGCATCAGCACGAAAGGACAATTTCTATCCAAATATCAAAATAAAAAACTAATTTAATAATGAATAGGCCAAAACACCATCATCTTCCAGAAACAACTTGTTTTGAAGGGGCGTTCAACAGCGCAAACATATTTAATGATAAGTATATATCTGCCACACGGTGCACTATTATTTAAGCATCATATGTACTTATTATAGTTTAAACAAGAATTAACCCAGCTTCTGCAGACAGATTACATTTAGTTGTTATTTTTAGTGATTATCATCCCAACAACCTAAATAAATACATACAAATGTTAAAACTCACTGTTACTTTTATTATTATCTTCAGTCATTATGAAAACACAGTTACAGTTTCCTCCCACCACATCCTCCTCCTCTAAGAAAAATGCTTGCTAACAGATAGATTTGTTGTAAATCTTGCTGTTGAAATCATCACAGCATTATCAAGCAGGTGGCAAGTACCTAATATTGTGGAAAAAAAACGCCCTTTAATATCCTCTCAAGGTTATGTCTTTGAAGTGCTTGCATGTTGCAGCAGCAGATCATGTGAGAACAGCAGCACACATGGTGTCGATACACCTGCAGTTTTCAGGTGGATCGTATAGAAATGGCATCACCACCACAAGAAAAGTTGCCTGGCGTGTCTATAAGGAGTTGAAAAATAGCTATAGGTTACAGCAGATTAGTGCCAAGATTGTGCCAATTTAGTATGTAATTTGCAGCTGCATATTAGGAAAATAAATAAAAGGGCAATTGAATTGTTTAATGCTTTCACTTCATGTCACATTTTCTATCATTTCCTATCACAGTTACTTAATTGAACCCCAACCATTCTAGTACTTAAACATGATTTGATCACAAATCTTTCGTTTCTGAATACAATGCAATTTATTCAAAACAGGGCTTTGATATGGGCATTCATATATGTTAGCTAAAGGGTAAACGCACTTTCAGTGCCATTTTTGGCTTTTACTGTGTACGCTTATCAAAGTGACAGAGTGCCATAGCCCTGCCATTGCTTCCTGAGCTCAGGTGCAGGTTTGGTGATTCTGCCAGCAGAGGCTAGTGAAGAGAGCTGAGGCACTGTAAAACACAAACACACACACACATACACTGACTGCTGGAAGCCAGACAATTAAGGGGATGGAGGACGGGCACATTTGCATACATATTAAAGTGAGACCGTTATAGAAGAGAAAAGAGGGAGAAGGCGAAAGATTGAGGCGGGGGGGGGGGTATGTAGCGATAGAGAGAAAGAGAGAGAGGGAGTGACTAGAAGCATATGAGCGAGCCTTTCTCATAGATCTCTTTCATCAAAACACACAGGGCCCCGCCTTTGCTTGCGCATAAATCTGCATCTCTTTAACAGGAGGCTTTCTGGTCTCAGTCTGGGCAGCAGAGTAAGGAAGGAAGGTCTGGCACAATAATACTAAGTGTAGAGATAAGAGTAGAGATGGTACTGGGGAGCTACATTGGAGATCATCAAAAACATGATAAAAAAATAAAAATAAAAATCACGTCTGATGATCACAGAATACTCTAAAATAAAAAAACATGATAAAGCCTTTCTGGACAGAATTCAAATTGCTACACCATTTCAGTATTAATTCTGCACTAGCCCAATTCTGCCACCAGTGACGTAATGCAGAAAGTGCCCACTGAGCTTACATACTACACGACTGTCTGGCTGATTATGAATAATTTGGTCTTGATGATGGATTGTGCCCAGTCACACCCGGTCTGTTTCAGTTGGGCTCAGTTGCTGTTTGCAGTCGGCAGAAAAAATCATATAGTGTGTGGAGTCTAAGCATTATAATCTCACAATCCGAGAACCAGTCTGCCAGTCGTTTTCGCAAAGATTTTTTTTTTTACATTACTGCTTGCGGTTGAAGTCAGTGATTGTATTTGGCTATGCAGTGGAGTCGCATTCACTGTCAAACATTCAGCATTTATTTTTTAATTTTGTCATTTATTTTTCTTGATTACACATCTTGTTGTGACGTTTCTTTTATTTCATAAGTTAACATTGCAAGTTAAATGGTTTCAGACTATTGGTTTTTGTCTGCAGTCAAAGAAAGTAAAAAAGAAATCTATTAAGAATGTCATTCTCTCATTTTAAAGACATCAGGAATTATCTTATTTCTATCTGCAGAAAAAAAAATTGAATTAACCTCTAGCCCTATGTATTACAGGCTAATTCTTTTTTTTTTTTACTTTTAACGTTTTCTTAAAATTTGTTATAAATAATGTTTAAATCATCTTCATAATGAATAGCTATTTCACAATTGATTTTCTTCATGATTAATATACAAACATAACATAAAGCTATTCTTCAAAACTAATTTTTAATAAAAACCTTTTATTAAAAATCACAAATATGGCACCTGTAAATAAAATCATTTTATATAGAGTTTAATTATATATTAGTGCTGTCAATCAATAAAACAAACTTTTTTCTGAAATTAATCACACCTAACATTAAAGTTTTTAAATATACTTTTATATTGCAATAATTTCACATTCAATCGTCAAATTAATGTAGAAACAACATAAAGCCAGTATATTTTTAATATTTGTTTAATGGCTGTACAAATACTGTACAATGGCTTTTTTATGACTGAATGTGAGTGTCACTGGTACCAATACTACTGATGCCTCTAGGAAATTCTTTTTTTTTCTCTAATATTTAACTATTGACTATAGCCATTCACCATTACAGTATAACTGAGAGCTATAAATTTTAACATTTATTAGACTTTAAAAATAACAACTTCTAATTTAAGTGAACTTGAAACAATCTTGACATAAACCCATTATAATAAATGTCATATTTACTGTGCCCTTCAGCAAGTAGGAAATATACACAAATTGCATAAAGTTATAAAACATTAAATTCTAAATTAAATATAGATGAATCCTTAAAGCTACAAGTTATTGATTTCCTCTTTTTTTCTCGTGTTCTTTGAGCAGCTGGGTTATTAGGATATTTTGGCTGTTTTAAGAGCTGCTGAACATGACACGGATCTGACACACATTGTATTTCCACACAACTCTTTACCTTTTCTGGCCCACTGGCCCACAGGTCTCAAAGTCTCTACTAATGATAAGTTGAATTAGGTGTCTTTAATCGTCTTTTTGGTAATTCACTACTTAACTGGCAACATAACTATGACATTGCATTGCTTTTTTTTTTTTTTTTTTTTTTTGAGCTTCAATATGAAAAGATATACATGCATGTGCAGGCAATTGAAGAGCATGTGCTCAAGCACAGTATAACAAGCTGACAGTTGCAATTGTTTTTTGTTTTTTTTGGCAGGGGGGGGGGGGTGGGGGGGGGGTGGCAGAATTTGATGTGTCCATTTGTTACTCGCCAGTTGTTAAGTGTGTTGTGTAGTGGACTGGCTCAGTCATTAGGTTTGTCCTCCTCTCTGACTGTCAAAGACTAGAATCTGCTCCAGTCGATAAAACATTTCTTTAAGTGTATCGGGTTCAGTCTTGGAATATTTCAGATAGTTGTGTAGTGTGCCCCCAGCTTAGGGTTCAAGTGATTCACTGGTAGAAATTAGATGATTTGAGTTTAAATCTAGAACATTTGGATAGAAGAGGACAGAAGTGTGACCATGATGTTGAATTCAGAAAAAAAAAAAAAAAAAAAGCTTCCAAAAAAATCCACTGGGAGCAAATAAAACAATAAGTTGCTTTTAATTTCATAATTTTCTCTTATAATAATGGTTTTCAGTGGGTGGACGTGTGTTATTAAGTTTTACTGCATGATGGAAGATTTACAATTGTTTTCTGGTGAAAATGAAATCACAGATGAAACACTCAGGAACAAATTATGAGCAGAAGATTGTCAGCTTTAAAATGAAACCAGTCTTTTCCCTAGTAAAGGTCAAATATAGCTGTCCACTCTGACTGTCAACCACATGTCCAGATATGTATTGTATATATGTGTAGACATATCCATGTGAAATACAGTAGTTCTAAAGTATGTTTCAGCAAAAAGCTTTCTTAGAGAGGTTACCAAATGTTGTTTTTATTAAATAAAAATATGGTTCCCAGTATTTTTATTTCATATCTTTATTTCTTGCTATATTATTAGTTTGGGGTACTAATATCGACCCTTAAAGGGATAGTTACCCCAAAATGTAAAGTTTAATCATCATTTACCCTCATGTCATTCCAAACCCATAAGATTTTCGTTCATCTTCAAAACCAACGATAAAATGAAACCCAAATATTTTCTGTCCATCCAGTAAAAGTGCATGCAACAAAACCGTTGATTTAAAAAGATCTTTAAAGGTCATAAATGTGTCATGAAACTAATCCATATGATTTGAGTGGTCTAATCCAAGTCTTGTGAGGAGCTAAGATCACATTTTATGATGAACAGACTTAATATGAAGGTTTATTTGACTTCATATGATCAAGGCACATTTATAGAGTGCATCAAATATGGTAAACATGGAAGCATGCAAGAGCAAACCTCACTGGTTCTGTGTTTGCTATATATATTTGATGTGCCACTCAATGTATATGTTATCAATTGTTTTATATATGAAACAGATAAATAGTGACATAACATCAAAACGGAAAAAAATGTGTGGTGACTTTGTTCTTTGCATTGGGTGTTGACTGGATTGGTTGATTGGACATCAGAAATGGAGGTATGTGACCATGAGCTTGCAGGACGAGGTTTAAATGCACTGAATTATTAGAGAAGTCCTGAAAATGTCACCAAAGAGAAGCCTGTCTTGTTCACCAGAAATTCCAGTTATGACATTTTTATTAAACATTGCCATTATTTATAATTAAGTGTATACCTGAGTCATTTACAATAAGATCTATAACATGCATTTTAAAAATAGATATGGTGAAGTCTTTCTTTGTGACAACTTTTAGTTGAACATCCAGGGGTAGATAAAGCACAAGTGTCCCTTTAAGGGTACAAGCTTTTGTACCCCTAAAGGTGCTAATTTTGCACAGTTTCTGACAGTACAGTGCGGTGAAACTTTTGGCACAATATCTGCAAAGCAAGAGAGAAAGTATAATCACTTTGTAATTGTCTTGAACCGTGTAACAAAGGTGGGGTCTGTGGTATGAAGTGCTGTTGCTGTGGTCTCTCCTCCACAGTAACGGTTGCTGTGGAGGCTGCAGTTGATGGTTATAACAGCAGCTGTCGCTGCAATGCACTCTGCAGCCCATGAGTAGCAAGAGAGAGAGAGAGAGAGACAGAATGTGGGAGCAACAGAGATAGAGTGAGAAAAGTGGCAGAAGGGGAGAGCTGGTGAGAGAGAGAGGGAGAACAAGCAATGTTTAAAGAGAGCTGTGAGAGATATACCAAGGGAGGGGAGATAGAGGAGAAAGAGCGAAAGAAGTCTGAAAAAATAGGGTTAGAAATAGCAAGCAAAAGAAAACTGCAGACAGAGTGAGCAGAGAAGGAAAGCAAGGGAGAGAGAGCAACAGAAAAAATGCAGTGGGAGCTGGTTTAGATTGTAATAAGAGAGGCCCTGCTCCGCTCTGTCAAGCTGAACTTGCTCCACCACCTCCAACCTCCACAATCACACATCACACACATTCCAGCCTAACCTCAGAGGCCGTGAGCGTGTGCGCCTGTGTGAGCATTTGTGTAGCTGTGCATGGTTGTGTACACTTTTTGTGTGAATACGTGTGCTCCAGAGAAATCCAGAGCAGATAGAGCAACATCAGGGTGTCTCCCATCCGATCAGAGAGGGATACAGAACAAGAGCAACTGTAGACAAAACAGGATGAGGATGAAGCTCGGTTTTAACTGTTCAACCTCAGATTTCAGAGCTTGTGTGTGTGTGTGTGTCGTGCATCTGTTAAAGTGCATGTATTTCCAGCACTAAACTGAGCCGGGCATTGAGGAAGGCTGACGCAAACGAGCAGTGACTAACTATGTAAACACTGTAAAAATAGAGTCGCAGCAATAGTCAGGGACACGAGAACGAGGACGCTTCTAAACAGAAAATATACAGACGTGACCATATTCCCAACAACACACACAGAGACTCAAAAGAGAGCAATTTTTCAAATGTAGACTTGTAAACAAAATGTAAAATGAAAACATTAACTAAATTGGCAATAGACAGGTGAAACAGGATGCTCTATACTTTTATATACTTAAAAATACACACACACGCACACAGGGTGAGAGGGAGGGGTGAGTCTCCGGCAGAGTTTCCTGCCACAGGATTTGAAACTAGAGCTCCTTCAGCTGTGGTCTCCTGTTTCCTCTCCCCATTTCCAAACACATTCATACGTTGGGATGTAGTTCCGTAGTTGTATCCACGCTTATTAAATATGAGCTTTGTGTTTACTAGAATTTTGGAAAAGCAAGAAATGCTAAAAAAGCAAGAAATGCTAAAAAAAAAAAAACAGTACTGTATTTTGTTATATATTCTCAATCATTCCAAATTAGCATGAGTTTTCTTTACTTGGCCTATACTCATGCTTATCTGACCCAGACAGTGGCCGGGTCCAGAGCACAAGGACAAACATAAGCATCAGGCAGATGGGGTTGTGCCTAGCCCAAGAGCACTGCAGCAGAGGTCAAACGAAGTACACCACCGAGAATCTGAACAGGAGTTCCTCCAATTGTAACATTATTAAAAGTGCTTTTCCATGGCACAGTGATAGTATCAGTAACACCATGGTATTGTATCATTACCATATTAACACATTACTGTTCAAATGTTTGGGGTAAGAAATACTTTTTTATATAAAATAGATTTTTCTATTCAGCACAGATGCATTCTATTGAACAGATGTGATACTTCATATTTTTGCAACATAAAATATATATTTTTAATACCAAGCAGCTTTTTAAAAATTTATAATAAGAAGAAATGTTTCTCGAGCACCAAATCAGCATATTAGAGTGATTTCTGAAGGATCATGTGACACCGAAGACTATAGTAATGGCTGCTGAAAAGCTTTGATCACAGGAATAAATTATATTTTAAAATATATCACAATAGAAAGCAGTTATTTTAAACTAATAATATTTCACAAAAATGTATTATTTTTGTATTTTTGATCAAATAAATGCAGCCTTTTAAATGATATTATATGTCATGGTGAAAAATGGCACACAAATCCAAGATGCTTAAAATAATACAATGGAATCACAATCCCATCCAAACAAACATGTTTCTTTATTTATATGATAATGTACTGATGAGTGTACTGTACATATAAAGCTCTGAGATGCTGTACTTGGCCAATGTTTCACTAGCTTCTTCAACAGGCACTACTGAATGAGGACTAGACCATGTGAATTTCCCTACCCAAGAGAAAAATTATTAAAAAAAACTTACTTTTTTTTTTAAACAGTGCAGGCATTTTTTCCCCAAGTTTTACAATGGATGGGCTCGCAACACTTCAATGCATAACATGTTATTTACATAAACCTATAACTATCTAATATTTTATTGATCTATAACTTACCTCCAATTGTAACACAAGTTTATCATATTAAAACTCAAGAGTTCATGTACTTTACAGCAGAATTCACTTAGCTGTAGGCTGCATGAGAATTAGGGGGGCTAAAATTTCACTAGACTCTGAACACTGCTGGTGCTATTCACTAAACTTTAACATTTCTGTACGCCTTGAAATCCTTGGAACGAGCCTGTTGCCTCCAGCTTGCATATTAGTATCATGGCACATGATTGCAGCATTGAATTGATTCTAACACCTCATTTCTCTCCACGGGTTTCACCAAACCATCCGATGCTTGAACATTTTAAACCCTCTCAAGAATAAAATGATGGTTTGAAGCAACAGTATTATTACCACTGTATCATCCCAGGAAGGAAAAAAATAGTTACAGGACATCTTCACACAAAACAACTGTGCACTACTCAACTCAATCCATTTAAATACAATATCTATTAATTTCAGTAGCCTGACAGAGTAACAATTGGCTCAGCCAATGGCAAGACTTTGAAACAGGGTTATCTGTTTTTCTGACCCAGAGAGGGAAGTGGGCATTTTTTAAGAAACCTGTTTGAATTATATACATTATATTTACACTTCTGTGCAACTAACAGTTCAATGGCAAAATGTTTAACAGCTAAGCTGATGCAAAAGGAAGAATAGGTAAAACATACAGAATAATGTTGGATAGAAAGTGTTCACATAGTCTTGAGTGTTTGGTCTTTTAAACTGTTATGCCAACAGTGAGCACTTTCATCAATCAAAACTGAACCCAAATTAAAGGGAGAGTTCAGGAATGATTCTGTCATAATTTACTCACCCTCAAGTTGTTCCAAACCTGTATGACTATCTTTCTTGTGTGAAACATAAAAGATGATATTTTGAAGAACGTTGGTTACCAAACCATTTTGGACGTCCACTGTTTGGACAGAGTTGAAAGAAAGTTGTGCAGGTTTAGAACAACATGGGTGAGTAAATGATGACAACATTTGCATTTTTGGGTGAACTATCCCTTTAAACATGTCATCTTCCCAACCAAATGTTTCTAAGATTTGTGGGAACAATAAAAGAAATACATATGCAATACATTTTTAATGCAAGATGTAAGAGAGAGAGACCTCAGCTGCAATCAGTCACTCCCTTTCATTCTAGTCAGATACAGAGGAGCTTTGTGAGACCTGCGTCACTCAAGGAAGCAGACAGAAGTTTGTTTGTGTCTTATGTGAAAGGTCAAGGGTCACCACAGGCCAGAAAGACAGGGAGCACTAAAGAGAGAGAGAAAAAATATTATTTTCCAAAATTCTGGTTGTTTTTATATATTCTTTATTAAATCTTCTGATCTGCTCCTCTCAAAAACAAAATTAGCACAAACATTTTGTGCCCTTTAATAGTGCAATCAAGTGACTAATGAGTATTTCTCTACTGTGCTAAATATGCTACCAATTTGTAGAGGCATAGACCAGTCTCTTTTCTAAAACAAATCAGTTCCACTAATGCCGGAGCTGAAGCTTATCATGTGTCGGTTATTCATAGAATCTTGTCTGAATTCATTTTATACTACAGTGGACATGTTTAAATGGCTGCTCATGGCTATCATGTTCATCTTCATGGATCTATGTACTTCAGAATGAACCGTTTGTCTCTCAACCGGAGGCCTCTTCTTTCTTAACTGGAGCTGGAACTGAAGAACCAAGGGACCCTCGACATCCTTCTTTGTTTCCATTAGCAGGAAAAAACAGAAGGAAATGGAAAAATAGAAATATGGAAATGGAAGCAGCATGTGGAAAAAAGCAACATATTTTTTTGATGACTACAAAGAAGTATACAGCTTTAAAATGAAGGAAGGATAATGTAGAAATTAAATGAAGAGTCAAGAGCCTATGTAGAGTTTTAAAAGTGGCATCGAAACTTATTAAAAGCTTCTCCATGCTTCTTCATGGAAGATCAACTACAGCATTACCACAACAATACTTACACACCACTAACGCAACAATCATTTTTAAATCTGTCTTTTAAAAACCAAATTAATTAATACATATTTGTAGGATGATGGTTAAGAAGGGAGATACATTTATTTTAAGATTTTCTATAGCAAAGGATTTAAAAAAGCCTTTCCAAAAACAATTTCTGTTAAACATTCTTCATCAGCCTGAGCTATCCATTTTCTGCTCTTTCTCTCTCCATATGTCAAGTTAAACATATGCACTTAGTGTGTTCCTTGTTATGTACATCTGCTGGGCATATGAACACGTCCAGGTCCACAACAACCATGGCTCTTTGCCATACAGTCAATCTTCAATTCAGATCAAGAAAAAAACTACTGATCAGAACACTGCAATGACGTATATGCTAATACATGCCAGGAATAAACATATTAGCCTAAGCCTTAGTACTAGATAGATTTCTAGCCTTCCAAATATTTGTGATATGTCGAAGACATATAGAAACTTAACTAGATATCCACAAGAATAATTGTATATTCTGCTTAATAATCTAAATTGTGTCTGTGGATTAATCTGTGGCTGGTTGATTTACATGTTGGTCAGACGGTCTCTTCCTGTTTAAGTGGGTGGTTCTTGACTTGAATAAGCTTCATGAGGACCAGACTTTATAGTCTAAGGTCTGGTTATGCAAAAGTATTGTTATGACAATTATTTTTGTTAGACATGCATCAGGAAAGAAAAGATCACAATTTTTTTTTTTTTTTTTTTTTTTTAATCTAAAAGCAATTGTCAATTTAGATTTAGTTTTTTGCATCGGTTAATCATAAATCAAGACACAATACAACTTAATGGACATATGAGCATATTGTGAGGGTTTGAATTGCAATCCAATGACCTAGCATGCTTTCATAAGTTGCTTCACACAAAAAGTTCCACATGAAAAAATGATTGGAAATATATCTATCAAATGAAAATGAATAAGATCCTATACTAGTGATACAACTATACAATTATTATAAGTATCACACTGTTGTAGTGAAAATATTTCTGAGCAAGCCTCTATTATAGTCTGTTTAACAAAAAAAACATGAGCATTAAAAAATCATGTCCGAGTTTCTTTTCCCCATATATTAAAAATGGCAGGGACAGCTTTCAATGTCATTCACTTTCATGGATAAGAGCAGCTTGGATATTCTTCTAGATGTCTCAAGTTTGTCATACAGGATTGACTTGAGAATTATTAAACAATGACATACATATATACACACACACATATACGTGTGTGTGTATAAATATATGTATGTCATTGTTTAATCATTCTCATGTCAAATATATATATATATATATATATATATATATATATATATATATATATATATATATATATATATATATATATATAATTTTTATTTATTTTTTGGGAGTGAATTATTCCGTTAACACCTATGAACTTTAAATCAAACATTGCCTTAACAATTCACAGTGTTTATCCTTTCATTTCAAGTGATTTTTTTTATTCTGTATTTCTGCTGTCGGCAATAAATCTGCATGTTGAGTGTTTAAAGATTAATGTTTCTCTCTCTCTCAATGCATCTCTCGCTCTCCCTCCCACCCTCTCTCTATCCGTCCTCAGATTCTTTCTTCGTTTCAACACCCCGGCAGTACCCTCACGTATGCATATGTAAATGGCTCTGCCTCTGAGCCGGTTGAAGTAATTGTATGCATTTTTAACTGGCCAATCGACTGACAGATAGGCATAGATTGTCTCGTCTACCTCTCTTCCTCTCTCTCTCCCTCACACAAACACACACACACACAGTGATTTTTTTTTTTTTAGCTCTGTGCCTCCCCCTCCAGATGCACAGGAATCATTATGTGGTGGTGGTCTGCAATATGGCGATTAGAAACTAGAAATCTCTTGCTCTCTTTCCCCACAGTGCGATATTCTTAATGCATCTATTTGTGTTCTTTCATGACTTATGAGTTTGCCTATGTTTGTTTTGATGAACATCTTTTTTTTTTAAGGACATCATAAAGTGATTTTTAAGGACTAGCTCACTTGAGTATTAAAACTTTCATCATTCCATTCCAAACCTGTATGACTTTCTTTTTTCTGCAGAACACAAAGGGAGAAATTCTGAAGACTGTGCGGGTCACTCTTTTCCTCACAATTATAATGAATGGGAAGTGGGATAAAACACCAAAAAGTATCATAAAGGTCTGACTCAGGCACTTTATATTTATATAAGTCACATAGCATTGTAAGAGAAATAGACCAAATTTTGCATTGTTATTAACTAAAAATCTTCACCCAATTAGTGAATAAATCATTCCGTCTAGATTTCTAACACAGATCAACAAATAATTAAAAACCTTAAAAGATAAAATAATAATAAAAAAAAGTTTGTTACAACATTTGAGTATTTGATGAACTATTACTTAAAAACTGCAAAAATAATCTCTGCAAGTGCCATAATGCTATGTCCCAGTCAATCAGTGAATAAACACTTGGTTTAAGTATACTGGCAAGGAATTAATTTTCCTTGATTTATGACACACAAATGTATTTATTAATACAAAAAAAAAAAAAAACTATTAACTATTTAAATAGTTTTATATTTTAAGTCAATAAAGAGGTAGAGCCTCTGGAACTTAATTTTCTTTAATTTATGAATTGATAAAACCTGCACCATTAGGATTCTGCATTAGTGTGCAGCTTTGCCTTAAGAGGTTAACCTACAATTATAAAGTACTATGCATGTTAATCCAATATGTATGCATTCACATATGGCTTTTATGGGGTTATTAAGTAGATCAACCTGCTTGCAGTTGTCTTTTGGAATAATTCAATAATTCAATACATTCACACTGTGTGTTTAAGAAGGTTGTTTAAATGTCATTACTTTTGAGAGTAATGTGGCCCCTTGATGGAAAATAATTGCATAACAATGAGCTAACTTTGCTTATGGCACACCAAATCAGGATGCAAATCCTTGGTGCTTCTCACAAGCTTTCTCGAAATTGTAAGCCATTTATTTCTTTATTGCCATAGATTCAGTCTTTAACTGTCAGTACATGAACGCATTTAGCATTTGCTGAATTTGATTCAGTGGATAATGACTGTAACAGATCAACAATGCTGCAATTTTCTGTTTGCGACAGTTTTAGCTGTGGCACAAACAATGTCAACTTCCATGACAACAGAAGAACATGCTGTAATGTTTCTTTATGTAATTATTGTTTTCCAATTTCTTTGTCAATTGAACAGCCTATTGTGGAATATGAATGTATTCTGACGAATTCTTCTGATTATGGGGATGGATATGATATGAAACACACATTAGAAAATTTACTAAACCAAACTTTGTGAAACTCACTTAACTAAAAGGTATCAAATATGTTACTGAATAAGATAACAGATTAACATGCATTTTTATATAAGAGTTAACATGCTACCCTGGACATTTCAAGCTTGGCTGTGACAAAGAAATATATCATTTACTTAAGAGAGCACTCATAATAAAACTTTTCTGCTCCTATTCTATTTTCTTCCTTGGGAAAAAGGGACAGGACCATTTTCTGTTTGGGAAGATACGCAGGAAAAGTCAACTATCAGAATCACGTCATGTCCCAGTGCATTGTCATGGCTGAAGATGGTTTAGGACATTTTCTGATAATCTCTCCTGTTCCATCCTCTTTCACTTTATAACTCCTTCTGTATCTTCTGAACGTGAACAAACTTGAACAAAGTTATCAGCAGACTATCGCAAAGCGATACTGGCTCTATTTATTATTTCCCGCAAGACTTAAAGACTAGTATGTGTCTCTGAAACAGCCATGTTCATATTTGGAACACTGCACATAGAGCTTATAGAAATAGCAAAACATTTGTCCACAGAAATTGGCATTGAGGCTAAAAACAAAGCTTTGTGGTGATAGAAAGGAGAGGACTTCACATGGAATAATTATTAGAACAATTTGTTGTTGCACTTCAACTAATAGCTTGCTAGTTGCAGCAATTCTAGACTATTTATCGGGGAGATTTCGAAGAGAATAGCTCACAATTCTAACCCGCACAAAATTATTTATATACAGCATATAGAATCACTTTCAGTACAAGTAATGCCATCTGTTTGACATTGCTTCACAGAGACTGATAGAAACATTTAGGAATAAAATCAAATATTATGTGTTGGCTGTAGTCCAAATGTGATTATAATCTGTAGACATCCCAGAGGAAGTGCACATTGTAAATCTAATTTGCAGAAAATGATTTGGACAAGTTACACATGTTGTGAGGGCAACTGTGGTGCTTAACTAGCTAGTAGGGTTATCAGGGTATCAGACATTCTTAATGAAATACCGTTTAGTACTTGATATATGACTGCTAAACTACTTAGATGCCTTAAACATCCGTTCCCAGATATGCCTAAAGCTTTGGATAATCTCAATCCACATTACATGTAAAAGCAATAATGCAAGACTCCTGTTATTAAAAAAAAAAAAAAAAAAAAGTGAAAAGAATTGGCTCCCTGTTTGAGATGGAATTGAAATTCAAATTGAAATGACAGAAAGGGGAATTTGCTCATTCTACTGGTATTCTTGTTAATTAAGTGTTCTTCCACATTGGTTCATAAAATGAAAATAAATGTATTAAATATAAATCAAGTATAAATTTCTTAGTGACTTTTTAAACAAATCTGTCTGTGTGTCTGTAAAGCTTATAAATCTCACACTTTAAAAAAATGACAGTCATTGCAGTTATGAATTCCTCATTTTAAATCTACTTTCTTAAATGCAATGCTGCATTCTGTTTGCTACAACAATTCAAATTTAATTCAAATTTACAAACTCAGCTGGAATTTAAAAAGCATTCTCAATTCCTCTTTGAATGGCCCACAACCCTAGACTTCTAGGAGCATTAAAATAGATTGATTGACAAGTTGGTTATTTGTTACAGAGACCTTTATATCACAGTGATTTCCAAACTAAGGTTCAAATATCACCAGGGTCTTGTAGGCCTTGAAAACAAGTATGACCCTAATATGTCCACAACCTCGGCATGCAACACAAATCAAATGAAAAACAAATACTGAAAATCAGCTGGCTTGAACATGCCTGCCACCCCTCAAAGGATACAAGTAGGACTGCATCAATTTTCTACACACTCTTGATACAACTTTCATGAAACTCTAGATTTTGTATAATTTTATCTTATTAGATCCTAATCTGAGGTATCTGGTTCTTTCTTTCCTTTTTCTTACAGTGCATTTTACTTCTGAAACCAATTTTTAATTTTCAAATAAGTTCACATCTTAAATTTTTAATGATTGATGTGCATATAAATGGCATGTCACTACCTAAACATCTTTCTAGCGCTTTAAAATCTTTCAAACATTATAGCCAGTTGTAAGGAAATTTTGCAGCATTGTGAAACCATGCTCACTTTAACATGATATCAGCCTCTTTATTGTAGTGAGGAAATTAACTTAAATCTGCATGCTTTCAAATATATAGACAAATGTTTGTTCAGAAAGGATTCATTTCCAGTGTACACACAAACTCAGACTGCCACAACGTGTTTTAAAAAACCAAATATTCATCTTTCTCCTCTTCTCAACATGACCATGCAGCACTGCTTTGGAGCATTTTTAGTGCCGCAGCAATGTACAGGCACCAGCGACACACAAGGTGTCATCACGACCACAAATCACTTCCTTCTGAGTATCCCCCCCCCCAAACTCTCTTTCTCTTCCTCTCTCTTTCTTTTTCCCCTCTCCAGCGCGCCATATAGGACGGAGTTAGTATATATCTCAATTAGAGAGCAGGGGTTGGAGTTGGCGAGGGGGAGGGCTTGTGTCCAGGCTGACTCCTCCCCCCAGTGCCCCACACCAGCCTACTTAAAGTGGAAGCAGCAGCACAGTGCCGTCTGGAGCCCTGTCAGTCAAAAGCCCTGCGGCCCTTTATGCAAATCAGTCTGTCTGTGGTGGACTGGGAGGGGAGGGGGAAACATGTCTAGATTTGTTTGTTATCCGTTATGCCCTCCCCTTCAATTCTTCCACTTCATCTTCTCTCTCTCTCTCATACACACACACACACACAAGCAAAGACTCCGCTATATTCAGTCTTTCTCTTCTCTTCACCTTCCCTCATGGTACTCCTTGACACTTTCATTCCTCCTTTTTCTCTCTCAGGTCCCATAACCTGTCCACTTCTACAGCCTTGAGATGAGAAATTGTGACATAGCTGTGAAACTGGGAACCAGTGAGGTGAAGCATGCAATGCTACTGGGCTCTAGAAACTGGGTCGCATAAAAAAGGGAGGCAAGACGTGTGTGTGTGTGTGCACATGTATAAAGATTGTAACACAGATCTTGTTTTCAAAAAAGGTGCAGACTGAACTTGATTTTAGATATTATTACATACTTCAATTAAAGGGGCTGAAATTAGGTTTCCAAAACTGGAACATAAATAAACTGTCTTTAATCAAACACACTCTTATATAGGTCAGTTTTACAATTGTTAATGCACCTAGTTTTGGAGTTCTTTGAAAAAGCAGACGGACTATTTAAAAATTCCTTGAGGAGAATCGCCACAATTCCTCATCCCCTTCCTCCAAAAAAAATCCTCACTTTTAAAATCTGCAAAACAGCGTCAGGTTTGAGAAAACAAGATGTCTCGGTGCATCCCTTTGGAATACCCCCTGTCGTGAAATTCCTCGAGATATCAAACCAAGACAGACAAGTGAGACAAGAGCGGCAATAATCTTTAAAAACTGGTGACCAAACATCACCCATCACCAAAAAAGCAACATCTTCATCTGTAGAAATAAAAACAGCAGGTAAGTTTTAAACTAAATTAAACATACAAATAGTTCTGGCAAATCATCTGCTTGTCACATCTAAATCAGCAACTTCAAAAGTAGTAATGATAAGACAACACTGTCTGTCAAACGATGGCTGGATTATTGGATGTTGCCAAAGTGAAGTACAACAAAAAATAAACTGAAGTTTAAAACAAAGTAGACATAAAGGGATCTTCATTCAACCTGCTGGAAGTCTTTCACTGATAAGATCCAGACGACTTATATATTTTACTATATTTTAAAAAGATTTACAACAGTAAATCACTTACTCAATACTGCAAGTCACTTTACGCAATACATGTAACTAAAAATACATTCAGTGTATTTAGATTGAAGTTTGAAGTGTACTCAATTGCATATTTAGAGTTATATTTTATAGTGTCCTTTTTGTTTATGCATTGTGAAGCCAATACACAAGGGTTAATATGTTTGAGGAAGTTAGAGTGAAATAAACTGG
The DNA here is from genome assembly GCF_018340385.1 of Cyprinus carpio. Classification (NCBI taxonomy): domain Eukaryota; kingdom Metazoa; phylum Chordata; class Actinopteri; order Cypriniformes; family Cyprinidae; genus Cyprinus; species Cyprinus carpio. Next base: position 9,487,909 of record NC_056601.1, read on the forward strand.
CTCCAATGACATGCTGAAACTAGATCTGGAAAAGGGTGTGTGTGTGTTTGGTAGTAACAGTACTCACCTGTGGAGACCTGTCGTCTTTCTCTTTCACATCTGAAGACACACGTGAAAGCAGCACCACACTTCTGAAAGACCACATAATCATAACTGTTAATCATAACTTAAAACGAACAAATTTTCCAAGAGTAACAAAATATGAGTATGTCCTATAAATGCTGTCATCACAAGGCCCTGGCCTACACAGCAGAAGAATACGGCCAATACTCTTTTGAAAACCGTTCAAGTACACACAGAATGTGTACTTGCTTAATAAAAGCAGGATGGATGGTCTTAATGCACAAGATACTTGAGGAAGAGCTAGCTGTGGCGGGAAGTGTTTGCTGCCACAGTTTCTGTGTGAACCGGCCCATAAGTGCTAAACACAGTTAAGGTCACACACAGTTCAATAATAAACAAGTGTGACACCTATTTTAGTATTTCAGGAATCACAACCATATTTTCATTCAAGTGTATCTTTATTATATCACAGCTTGTTGTCTTGTTGTCGTCATACTATGAGCACGTCTCTTGTGGAATGCGTGTTTTTTGGTTCGGAAACTTACAGAGACACATGTATATACATTATAAACGGTGTGTCATCTGAAGGTTTCAGATCCAATCTTCCAGTGGAGTCGTTCCTGTCATTTCGTGGTCCAGTTGCTGCACCACAAACTCCTGCTTTCCTTTAATCAACATTTGGCAGGTAAATTTGCGCTGCCTTTATTGAGTTTGCCATCTCTGATATATATATATATATATACTCCAATCACTGACACTATCACTATGGTTACCGCCGGTGATTTTCGCGTCTATTTCGAGAATAGAAAATGGGCTGGTATTAATTGCACTGGTGTCTCTGTTAAATTAATTTAAAAATATGCTTGTGATGCCCTTTTTTATTATTTTAATTTTGTAATTATTAATGAATTATTATATAATAATTAATTATTATTTTGTACTTACAAATTGTGTAAATATAAGACATAGGCCTATGTGAAGAACTTGCTGTTGAATTTTGTTATTTTGAAAGTTCAATAAAAAAATATGTCTTTATGTATTAGCTAAATAATTTAATATAGATTAGTTAATATGTTAATCAATAACACACAAGCAAGAGTGTGTTGATTCATACTAAATAATTACATATACGTTTGGATTACACAGACATTATTTTCTATTCATTAAAATAAAAAAATGGAATTGACTTTTAGCAAATGCATTTGGCTGAAGAATGTAAAAATACACTTTTCTTTTTTTATAAGAATGTAGACTGGAGCATGAGACAAGCAGAGCAGTCACACTGCTTCTTCACAAAAGGCACAGAGCTACCCCCACCTCCAACCGCCGTAGCCATGGAAATGCCACCCAATCCAGAGCCTAGGAAATGCAGGAAGGGCGGGAAATAGCTTAGAGCCCTCCTTCCAACTTTCTCTCAAATGCACAGCCAGGCACAAATACACACAGCATGATTCAAATGAGTGAGGTATATATTTACAAGCATACACATCAACATTGCTGATGCTCTCACTCGTTCAGTCTCGTTCACTGACACATTTACAAAAACACTTTGATGCTAACATGCTTGTCACACTTCTCTCGTTTTCTTTCTCTAAAATACATGGCTCTCAAGAATTTCCGAAAGACTCATTAAAATTTTGACTGTCATTTAATGAACATTAAAAACTCCTCTTGAAATATTACAGTATTTTCAAACAATGGAAAAACTATGATTTTTAAATGACAAGAACGATCGAATTTCAGTTCTTGTCAGATGCAATATGATGCACGTGTGGTACATCTGTATTGGTACACTTTATGGCATATATTTGAAAGACTATTAATCTTGGATCATTTCCACCTAGGATCTAGGGCACTTCTTGCAGCCTCAGTAATATCTAGTGCTATATTTTCGTTTTTCACCAGACTACACCCTGAAGTAACCAACTTTACCAACAAGGCTACTATATAAACAGATGCTCATGGGTGAAATGTGTAATATTTTTAGTATTAAAATAATAACTTAATATGCATAGACAGCTATAAGTTAGCCTTTTGTTGGCCGATTCCTCTGAAAAGTGTAAACGGCAAAACAGTGTTTTCTATTTAGAATAATTCAGATACTATTATAGCTTTTGTTAATATTTTGAATTAGCTTTTATTTTAATATATTCTATTGTCATTTTAATTTTAGTTTTAATCATGTTTTTTGTTCTGTGTTGTTTATTTTTATTCTTATGGATATTCAGTAAAGTTAATAAAGTGGCAAGTTGTGGTTTAGGGTTAACAATACCTTTTTTCTTTTTTTCTTTTTACTTCCAAGGCAAAAGATTTGATGTTATTTCAGTGTATTTTATTTTCTTCTTTTGTTTGTTAACGTAGCAATACCTAGCAACACTTAAACTGACAATAATCAAAAAAGTGCATGGTATTAAATGATCCTTTAGAAATTATTCTAATATGCTGAAACATTTCTTAATATTATTATTAATAATAATGTGGACAACATGATACTTTTGTCAGGATTCAAAGCTTTTTGTAATATAAATAACCTTAGTGGCATTTTTGATCAATTTAAGACATCCTTGACAAATCAAAAAATATTTGCATTAAAAGCTATGAAACAAAATGAACAGACAGAAAGGATATATTATCTTTCACTTGTATTTACATAGATTTAAAAACTATTTTAAGTAGTTTTTATAAGTCAGAATCTATAGAAAGCATAAATATAAAGTTATAGTAAAAACATTCAAAACTGCTTAAAGAGGCACAAAGAAATGTTAGTCGCCATAAACAGTCTGTCCATTCAGTTTGAAATTATAGTATTATTTTGGACACATTGCAGGTGTCCATACAGGTTTCCTCAGCTACATCACATTATTAATGTGGCACAACACTTGCTTTATGAAGTATGTGGGGAATTATCTTCTCAGTGAAAACAGTAGATTGTGTAAGCAATAAGCAATATGATTCTCTAATCTCTAAAGCTCCATCTTCATCACAGATCGACATTAAAATGCTAATTAGGATTCTCAAGATCCTCGTTATTTTTCAGGTTATAATGGCAGACTAAGCATCTGAGAGACTGTCACAAAGGTTGTGTGTTCACTCAGAATAGCCGCATTACTGTGGCCATAATTACCATTGTCCCTCAAGTAAACGACTACACTATTTCTTTTGGATAAACATTATCTAAAGCTAAAGTATGATATTGTCAATTTCACACTCTTCTTGCAGGTTGCCCAGTGCTCTCCTCTTCTGTTTCCAGTGTCGAAAGCAGTGTTGCAAGCAGCCATAGGCCTACAGCATCCAGAAAAATAGAGACTGCCAGAGAGGCCTCCAGACCCAAAGCTCCTTAGACGCCACATTGGTACCCAGCCTCCATGCCTTGTAAACAGAATTGCAATTTCTTTCCATCTCCTGCCTAACACATTCTGCAAAACCAAATATAGCCGCCTATTTCCAGCTCCCCAGCTCTAACGCGTATCCTCCCCCTCAGCTGCCTTGCAAAGGGGGCATCTAATCTGCTTTCTTCTTCACCACTCGCTTGCATTGTAAACCGATCCAAGAAAATATGAAGGGAGAGGGTGGAAGGTGCAAAGATGAGAGAAATAAGAGTGATAGATTGTATAAAAAGAGAGTGAGGCCAAAAGAGAACGGGGGAGAGAAGATGACCTAATTACAATTGCCCACAGTGTGAACCATCTCTCTTTGAAGAATATGAAAATTGCAAAGAGACAAGGAAAACCAGACCAGCCATGATGTGTGAAACACACAGCAGAAGAGGAGCACAGATTGAGTGTGCCTTGTTTTTGAAATCCTTATCACACATTCATATCTGTGTTGCATTCAAGTGCACCAGAAGAAAGATTGTTGGCTGTTCTGATGATGTTTCATTCAAAGGGTCTAGCTGTCACCTAAAAGCTTGAAAACTCTGATGTAAATGTTCTATATTGTATAGTGTTCTTCTTTTGAAGAAATTGCTACCTTGTTGCATAGACAGATCAAACGTACTCTTGTCAAAATTCATGTTTTGTTTGGATAAGAGGTTTGAAAATGAACAGTGATTCATGTGATTGTCATACTGCACAGCTCCCCTCAGGTCACCAAGCAGTTGTTGTTGTTATTTCCAGAACTGAGAATCACGATTTTATAATCTGTACTGTTTATATTCATAAAATACATGATTTTTGTACGCTGTTCCCTCTTTGTAACAATTTCAGATTTCAACATTTAACACAGTTACACAACTTGCAGTGAAACATAAACCTGGACAAATACTATGGGTTTAAAATTAAGTGCATTACATTTTATATTATGGTAATGTTACTGAAACAGTTTCAGATTGGATCTGAGAGTTCTGATTACAGATAATATAGATTACAAAATCACATACAAGCTCAACTGTTCTCAAACAAATCATCCTTGGTGGCCTGATGAGGGTCTCCATAATGACTGTGAATGATCAAATACTATGATATTGCCTCCACCAGACATATAAGTTGACAGTATCTCAAAAACAGGATTGCCACAGAAATGCTTTTTAAGATACAAGCCCATAAAGTACATGCATGCTTTGATATATTATTTAGATCGATTTTTGAAGCAGTCGAGAATGGAGAATTTGAAGTGAGAGAATATACTAATTTTTATCTATAAGAAATTCATCTAACCTATCTGTTTTTCTACATATTTGACCTAATTTGCAGCAAATTCTGTACAACATGTTAATGTTAATTATCACTTTTCGATGATTCATAAAACTAATTAGCTACACGTTTGAGTAGGGGATGTGAATTCAGTCCAAGCCATCACATCCATGAGTCATTTGAAACAGTGTTTTCTCTTGTGCTATTGTTGGTGAATCAGGATACAACCTGAATTCGTCAATAATAAAGCTTGCACAGAAAGGAAAAGTACATGCATACATGAAGTAAAAAATTTAATGTGGTCCACAACCTTAAGCACATATGAACAGTAAGAACAAGAGGGGTTAATATTAATTTAAACATTTATTTTATTAGTCAATTAATTTTAGATTCATATATACATGTCAAATGACCCATACAGTCCTTCCTCACAGTTATAATCTTGTTTTAATTAGTTATGAGCAGTATTTGGAAGGCGTGGACGAATGATTTGTATGCCTCACTGGACAGCGCTATCTATTAGGTTAAACAATGCATTTTGATGCTTTTTGTTCCAAGAAATCATTCAAAAAGAACAACTGTTGTATAAAACTGATATCACCATGACCACGTATTTTAAAATGATTTAAAATATGAAACAAAACAATTATAACTTCAACCTGGCACACATTATCCTTAGCATTCCACACATAAAACACAATGACAGGGACACTCAAAATCATGTTCTTTAGAGAAAAAATATGGAAAAGGAACAACGAACATGACAACTTCACTGAAAATGCAGGAAACAGTAAAAATGGTGTAGTGATTGTAGTGATTGTTACGGTGCATAAAGGAAAACTGAGTCCAGCAATGTGGTTTACATAAATGAGGTTCAGAGGTGAGAATGAGTACATTTAGAAAACATCCACAAAATACTATAAACTCCTAAACACATGTATATTGTCACCATCCTCACTTCTGGACCTCTCCCATTCTGTGAAAAATGGCCTCTTCTTGTGTTGCGTAACTCTATGTGCCATCTGTGACTTTCAGCACTACACACACAGCGAGTTATATTCAACTCAACCCTACTGAACTCCCAATGGAAGCCGTTTAGCATGGCTACAATAATATGTATATATGTTCCTCATGACCTAACCAATCTTCAGTCACCATATATGGACTTCACCTTGCTAACAGTGAGTCTCTTTGAGATCCTTGAGAGGTAAAGCTTTTAATACACCTTTTAATACGTTTTTTTATTATTCAAATGTAGGTCAGTTTACTAAATAGATGGTATAGAGGAAATCTCTAAGGGTGTTTCCCACCTACTTCTGCCCATTCGCTGTTCATTTTCTTGCCTTCTCTGATTAGACTAACCTACATTTGAGTAGAAAAAGCATCAGATTGATTGGCATTCTGAAACCAGGCACAGAGACGCAGATAAAAACAGCGTAGTATTATAATGTTGATTCACTCCAACTAGACAGGTCTGGGAGGAGGCAAAATGAAATATTTAATGCGTTCTCTTCAACTTGACTGCATCTGTGCTGAGAGGCTGAAAATATCCAACTGGCTTATGTAAGAGCCTGTAGCAAATGTAAGCAGGGAGAAGAATGGAGAGATAGAGGGTGACAGAGAGAGAATGAGGGAGGGAGGAAGAGAGAGAGAGACACAGAGTCTCCCCGCTCTGCAACAGCAGTCTTATCGGGTTAACGCCTCCCGTTCTATTTCCTGCTCCCTCGCTATACTGCTGGAGATTCACGGGTGATTTGTGCCCAGCTCGACCAGCTGTCCCTTTAGCCAAAGACAGAGGAAAAGAACAAATAAAAAAGAAATCACTTTATGGCAGAACTGGTAAACAGGATACGTATAACATTAGTCACAACAGTGTTAATTTTGTCAATGAAATTACTGATGAAACTAACAAAGCATTTTTTATTTCATCAGTGATAACAGAGACAATATGCAAAATATGCATCATGATGATAAGGATGAGAAAACATAGCACTGTAAGATATTGATAATGCAATGTTTCTGGAAAAGAAAAATCAATCCTTGATGACAAAAAAAAATAAAGCATCATTTCAGGCTTTCAAAGGACAGTTTTTACAAGTTCATACATGTTTAAAAGTTTGGGGTCAATAAGATATTTAAGCAATTAATTTTATTCAGCAAGGATGCATTAAATTGAACAAAAGTAAAAGTGAAGACTTATTACAAAAGGTTTCTATTTTAAAAAAAAAGTTATTTTGAACTTTGTATAAGTCTGAAAAAGATCTATCAAGGTTTCCACAAAAATATTAAGCAGCACAACTATTTTCAACATTGTTAATAAGAAATGTCTCGAGCAGCAAATCAGCATATTAGATTGATTTCATGATTTCTGAAGAATCGCTTGACACTGCAGACTGGAGTAATGATGCTGAAAATTCAGCTTTGCCATTAAGAATAAATTACATTTTAAATATATATTTCAATAAATAACAGTTATTTTAAATTGCAATAATATTTTACAATATTGCTGTTATTACTGTGCTTCTGATCAAATAAATGCAGCATAAGAAAATATTTTTAAAAATCTTACCGACCCCTAAATTTTTATTGACAAAATGTGACTAAATGCAAAGTATATTTTCATCAAAAGGCAAAAACTGTAAAAATGAACACTGCCCATGGGCTGGTCTGGTACCATTTTAATCTACCACATCCTATAACAGAAGAAAGACCAGAAGTGTATTTAGATCAGAAGCTCATCCATACCTCATTTCACAAGCTACTAATACATTTTTAATCAAGACAATCACCTGAAGTCTTACTTCTCAACAGATGCTGCTGCATGAGTGTTCAATTTCTCTTATAATTATCCATCCAAAATTAGAAAAAGGTTGGCCAGGATGGAAGTTTCTTAGTTGAAATTATACTACAGATTGGTGTTCTCCACCAACTGGTGATTAGGCCTGAGATTAAAGGCAGAGAACAAGAGTGGACCAAATGAATTAAATGGAAATTACACTACAAGTCTATGTACACTAGGGTGTAGGGTCCAATGCATTTGTATTAATTCAAATTTTGGACATTTATATATAACTATTTGATCATGAATATTTCTGCATCTGTCAGTATAACTGGTGTTTTGTCTGGGCACAGTTGGAGGGGTGGGGTGCTGAGGTTTACATGTAGCAGGATAGTAAACATATTTTATCACTCACTGAAGCTCACAGGCTGTAAATCAGGATCTGTGCCGTATCGCTCCTCATCTCTGGCTTGTAAAATGGATTAATGAGACCTGCCCCTTCTTATGAGTGCCACACACACACACACACTCACATGTAGCTCGTGTGAAACAGACAAGCCATTTCCTCTGTAATTTGTTCCTCTCAGTAAATCATCATTTTATAATTGCTTCTGGCTTTTGTCAATTGTTGTTAGCAGGTAAACATTAAGATGCAAATGTATGTAATTATGCTTTGCTAAAGCATTGCTAAAGGTAGCAAATGTTAAAATAACATTTCTCCATCCATCCAAGTAACCACAATAGACAGCTGTGCAATAAACTAAAATTCAAATGAGGACAATATTTTGTCCATGGTTGCTTAAGCTGCTAATATGATAGATAGATAGATAGATAGATAGATAGATAGATAGATAGATAGATAGATAGATAGATAGATAGATAGATAGATAGATAGATAGATAGATAGATAGATAGATAGATAGATAGATAGATGTTTTCCTGTTTTGAAAGTGTTAACTAATATAGTACATACATGTAAACTCTAGGTTTAGCTATTTTAAGAATACAGTAATGGCTAATGGGTGTTGTTAGGTTGTTATTAGCTTCTGGGCCATATTCTGACTGATGGCGATCTATTCTTGCCTTATTAGTTCTCGGAGTTGATCACAATTTGTGGGCTTTTGCTTGTCCACTTGCCTTTTGAGGACTGACCACAGGTTCTCTATGGGATTAAGATCCGGGGAGTTGTCTGACCACGGATCCAAAATTTCAATGTAATGATCTTCGAGCCACTTCTTTATCACTCTTGCTTTGTGACATGGTGCTCCATCGTGCTGGAAAATGCACATATCATCACCAAATTGCTCATGGATCGTTGGAAGAAGTCGCTCTTGCAGGATGTTTTGACATCTTTATTTGACATCTTAATGTTTTGACATTCTTTATTCATGGCAGCGTTTCTGGGCAGAATTTTGAGAGAGCCTTTGGTTGAAAAGCAACCCCACACATGGATGGTATCAGGATGATTCACTGTTGGCACACTCAGGACTCATGGTAGCATTCACCTTTTCCTTCTCCGAACAATCGATTTTCCAGATGTCCCAAACAGTCGGAAGGGAGCTTCATCAGAGAACATAACTTTGCACCAGTCTTCTGCTGTCCAATCCTTGTACTTCCTGCAGAATTTCAGTCTGTCCTTGACATTTTTCTTGGAGAGAAGTGGCTTCTTTGCTGCCCTTTCTTGACACCAGGCTTTTATCCCAAAGTCTTGGCCTCACTGTGCATGCAGATGCTCTCACACCAACCTGCTGCCATTCCTGAGCAAGCTCTGCACTGCTGGGGACACGATTCCGTAGCTGACTCCTCAGGAGGAGACAGTCCTGGATTTCTTTACTGCAGTCGAACCTCTCTCCTTGAAGTTCTTGATGATCCGGTAAATGGTTCTTCCAGGTGCAATATTCTTTGTAGCAATTTCCTTGCATGTGAGGCCATTTTGATGCAAAGCAGTGATGGTTGCACGTGTTTCTTTGGAGGTAATTATTGCTAACAAGAACACAATGATTGGAAGTGCCTCTTATAACAATCAGTCTGCTCTTACATTCTAATTAGCAGTGATTTCACCTGCCTAGTACTCATTCACACTTTCACATGTGCTGCTGATATGATTAGTCAATTAATGGTAGCTGGTCATTTTGTGTCAGGATAAAAAAAAAACAGTGAATTTGTTTTTTTGTTTTTTGGGGGGGGCAATTAAGCTTTTAGCAATTATTTAAAATACATCTGATAATTCTACACAATAATCTACAAACAATGTGAATGAATTCCACAAAAGCTTACGCAGCAAACTTTGCAAAACACAAAATTTATGTCACTGCCAAGACTTTTGGCCATGACTCTAAAAGGCTGTATTTCAAAGTTCAGAGTGTTTAAAAGGGGGAAAAAAAACAATATTGAGGAAAATGTATTTTGAACATACTCACACATGCACACTGTTTAACCACATATTATTTCAGCATGTTTCTTTAAACTCATAATAGAACCAAAAAAGTTCATTCTTAAAATTACTATTTTCCTGAAATTGGCTTTGGTGTTTTTGAATATTTTTTCCCAACATTGCTATACCAGAATTATGATTTGCTTAAAAAATATTTCATACACTCATCTCTTTCACTAACCATAACACATATTGTACATTTGTACATGTTTTTATGAAATATAAAATATAAATCCAAAATCTAAACCATTGCTAAATTATTGCATAGAGTACATTTGTACACATAATTATGTGTTCATTTGTCACTTTCTGATTGGATTCTCAGAAAACAACATTTGTGTTATTCTTCTGTGCTTATACAGTTTGAATATCAGTCATATCATAAACAAACCAGAAGCCCAGTCATCTACATATTCTGCCTGCACTGCATTCAGTGAGACAAGGTACACATATTTGACTGCTGGACTGTCTGAAACACTACAACCCTACAAATATGCAGATTATTAACACTACAGCTGCAACATACACTTTCTAGCATATAGATAAGTGATAAAGAGATGATGTTTGTTTGCTATTTGTTCACTATAGAAGACAATTTTAAGATTGTTTGAATGTCATTTTTACAGCGGGAGGCAAAACTAATATAACCTCCTACAAAGCAGTATGTCAGTGTGTGTATGTGTCTGCAATCACTGTTTAAAAGACACCGTCATAAATCTGCCACTGGAGGCACCAAAGTCACTGCATCTACAGTGTGTGTAAACTCCTGACATGTCCCTGAACACACACACACACAGGGGAACAAGTACATACAGACAACTGTCATGGGAAAACACAGCATACTTATTTGCACATCAACACAGATGAATTTACTTTTATAAAAAAGTTATAAAAAAGTATTAGAGATGCCAGCTGCTTTAACGATTGTTTTACTTCATTTACTAAGACCCTATTGCACACAAAGAGATATATAATGGTTGCAAATGACTTGTTTTACTGTCTTGGCTTCAGACAGTCACACATTTGAGAAGGCAAATGCTCAGTAAGTGGCTATTTAAAGGCAGCTTTGAATAGACAAACTCTGACATTCGAGCACACACATATGACAACGGCTGTTAGCTATTGTTTTTAGATGTGCTGATGCTGCCTGTTGGCAAAAACATCCTCTAAGACCACACCTCCCAAATCTAACAAGAAAACTGAGACCTATACCATGTGTCATACAATGAGGGATTCTGAGGAAGTCTTTGTCTTCGATGAGGACAGTGGGATAGGGTGACCCATAGAGCCCTGGGCAACGTGAGGGTGTGGCAGAGCTTCAGAAACAATGCTGGTAGTTGTTGGTCAGGTACTGCTTCCCAAAACAAAGAGTTGGATCTTTCTGAGCAAAGGTCCAATGTGCTAATGTAAATGCTTTTATCCAAAGCAACTGACACTGTGTTCGAGGCATACATTTTTATCAGTTCAAGTGGAATCTACCTAAGGTCTACCAGCTACAAGATATTATGACTTTAAAATTATTTTTTGTAGTTGTTGTATTTATTTGTTTGTTCAGTTATTTATTAAGTCAATCAAAAGTGACAGTAAAAACATTTATAATGTTACAAAATATTTATTGAGTATTTCAAATAAATGATGTTCTTTTGAACCTTCCACTCTTTAAAGAATCCTGAAACTGTTTTCAAAACTGATAATAGGAAGATTGTGTTTAGCTCTAAATCAGCATATTAGAATGATTTCTGAAGGATCATGTGACACTGAAGTCCGGAGTAATGGCTGCTGAAAATTCAGCCTTGCAGCCATAGAAATAAATTACATTTTAAAATATACTAAAGAAAGAGAGAAAGAAATTTTGAAAAGAAAACTTTAAATTGTGATAATATTTCACAATATTAGTTTTTACGTTTAAATGCAGCCTTGGTGAAGGAGACTTTGTAAAATTTAAATACTTCCTCTGTCTTACTAATCCCACATTTTTGAATGGTAGTGTAAATATAAATAATTTATGATCAAAAAAACTTCCATTATATCTAGAGCTATGGCTTGGTACATGCTTTCAAATATTGACCTGTGGTGATCATATGGACAACACAAGTTCGAATTTGGCTTGAAACATTTCCAGTCCTTTCCCCACTGTCTTCTTAATTAAAAAAAAAATTAAAAAAAAACTTGCAATAGGGCCTAAAACAAAAATACATATAAATGATATGGTTGGGGAAAATACTAACAATTACAAATTTTGTTAATTTTTTTTTTTTAACTTGCGTGGAATGGTATATTGCTATTTTAAAGATTTTTAGAAATGGAAAAATGTTAAAAGATATAGCAGCATGTTTAAAAACACTGTAAAGAAGAAGGAGAAACAGATGAGGGATAACAAGCCAGAGCACAGTCCTTGAGCCTGTTGCTGGATCTGTCAAGGACTTGCTCATACCTGTATCATCCTCAGTCTCTGCTGCACACCTGGCCAGGCCTCCCTTTTAGGTGTCTCCCAGACACGACACAGCATGCTTGTGTGTGTGTGTGTGTGTGTGTGTGTGAGAGAGAGAGAGAGAGAGAGAGAGAGAGAGAGAGAGAGACAGCGAGAGTGGGAGGTCTTCAAGTAATGTACTAATTTCTTTAAAAGGGACTTTCCCGCTATATTACTCCAGTGTCTTATTTGACTGACAACAACTTTAAACACTTACTAATGTTTGTAATGCAATATTTAAAAAACTGAGCTTTTCCACATCTGTCTTTGAAAAGTTTTCCAATACTAAGATACTAGGAGAAAGCACAGCGTAGTAGCGTAGCTGTTCTCTGAGAAGGTAATTAAAACAAGAAGAAGCCTTCTGACAATTTGAGAGTCAAGCTGGACCTCTAGTGTTTCTCACAAAAAACAAGAGTAAAGTTTTTCTCCCCCCCATTCTCTCTTTCTCAGCTGAAGCCCCTCCTGGTGGGAGGGGTAACCCCCCGTGTCAAACTTCAAAGAGGAGACTGAGCTCCTCTTGCATTCATCTCAGTATACCAGCTTAACCACCGAGTTCAAACAGCTCACCCACACCCTCTGAGCTGAGGACTGGAGGAGCTGCACACAGCACAGAGACAGACACTAGCGCAAACACATGCACATACATGTACACAAAAGGTGCAAACACACAAACTTACATGTACACACTTGCATAGGGCATTCATCCTAATGTTCTGAGACATTTCTGAATAGGCCATTCAGAACTTTCTCCTGAAATGGCTCTGGAAAACTTCATGGTAGTAATTTCAATTCTTCACCATATCCAAGACGGATGGACTCTGCTGACCTAACTTTTGAAACCGCTATTGGAAAAGGTGGAACGTGTACAGAACAATTATAGAAAACAATTAGTCAGTGTCATTGCTTCTGACTGATCAAGACAATTTTTCATCAGCTATCATGCTAAAATTCACAGTATAGTAACATTGCATTAAAAAAATGGTTTGCCAAATCATTGTGCTGGACTTTGTTGCATAGCAACATTATGCCAAGGACTATCTTTCAGTCAAAGGATGACACTTAAAGGAATATTTCATCCAAAAAAAATGAATTATCACCTTTTACTCCTTTACTCACCTTCATGACTATATTTCTTCTGCAGAAGTTGTTTTTAACATTTTTTTAACTGTTTTATCTACACAGTGAAAGTCAAGTGGACAAAAAAAATAGAGTCCACTGACTTTTTAAAAAATCCAAATATATTTGTTTAAAATATCTTCTTTTGTGTTCCACAGAAGAAAGTAAGTGATGAGGATGTGTAAATGATGACAGAATTTGAATTTGTGTTTTAATATAAATTAAATTATTTAATTTAATTTATTGTAAGTATTAACAAATACAATTTTAAAAAGGTGTCCTTAACATTTTTAATATGTAGGAAAATACTTCTAAAATATGTCAGCTATGCTTTGTGGCATATATTTTATACAAATAACATACTGACTTTATTATTTGTGGTGAAACATTTCATGCTTCAAATATTCAAACAGGCTTTACAGGCATTAATTCAACAAAAAAAGAGAGAGAGAGAGAGAGACAGCAGCTCTAATATAGCACAATTTTGATTGTCGGCCCTCATATGAGAATAAGAGCGCTTACTAGTGCTACATTAAGTGCTGACTTCAGTGGAGTACTTACTCTCTGCCCTAGATTCAGGCAACCCACACTAGAGCTCTATATGCAGTCACAAGCTCTGAGCAAATTGCTTCGGATACTGACACTGAAGAAAAAGGTGAATGACATTTAATTTTTAGCAGTCATTTAGGATAAAAACAGTGCTTCACCTGAATGAGCATTAGTGACTTTATACCGAGGCAACAATGTGCACACAACTCCGATGAGGTCTGGGCTTCAGTTCGCAGTTTGTCAAATATGTTTACAACAGCAATTTTTCTCTCTCAAATGAAGCTTTATTTAGATGTGGATCAGTCAGAAGGCCTAAAGGGGTGGTTGATAAAAAGGATAAAGCATAAATGAAATGCGTTTCAAGTATTCACAGAACAGAACGAGGCGCACATTATTAACAAGAACTTTGCAAACTTTCTCTATGAGACTTGGAAAGTACCCGCTCCCTCCCTTTTCTCCCCCTCTTCTTCGTGAGAGAGAGCATGTGTGTTCGATTAACATTTGCCGGAGTATTTGTTTATGGAGTGCTCTCTCTCTCGCTATGGCCCCACCCCTGGAATTCCGGGTGTTCCATATTTCCCGAACATGGTTCAGGAATTCTTTGACCTGATTCCACCAACTCTAAGACCACGTCTCACTGTTTTTATCCAAAACTGCAGAGTTTTAAAACACACGTGTAGCTTTATAATTTCAATGCTAAATATATGACATTCAGCATTTATTTCTGCTAGCAAAGGAAAAACTCACATTTTCAAAACTTCTTGCAGAAAAAAAAAAATGTCTGAAACACAACTATGTGTCTGCTTTTGACCCCCTCCCCTCTCTTTCTTTCCGTCTTCCTCTCTCTGCTTCTCTCAGCAGACAAACATGTCTTGTTAATCCTTTTGGCTTACAAAACTATGAACAGGAAATGCTTCTTTTGCATTGGACAAATTAAGCATTTCAGTCTTGTCTAAAATACTGGCATGAGGAACAAGAACGATGTCAAAGATAGTTTTTTAAATTAATAAAATTAAAAATAGTATTTCAAAACAGCTGTGAAGAGTCAAACTGTAAATAAAATAAATAAATTTCAATGCAAGGAAGGTCAAATAAACAAGTCAAGGTGTCTAAAATTAGATTTGAATTTCACATTCAACCAATTGTTGGCTATACAAACACTCTCTCAATCCCCCCTCCCTCATGTTCTGTAGGGTAAAAACCATTTAATTCTGACTGGGAGAGTGACAAAGTGGACACCAGTAGAGGGAGCGTATGAAGAGTGGACCGCACATGTAACCAACCTATACGCCACTTCCTGAGAAGAATTTCCTCAGTACAGAGACACTCCCTACAGTGGCACACAACGCATCCAGCAGCAACCAACACTGCAAGCTTCTGAAGGAGAGCAGGCCATGTTTGTTAAGCGTTCCAAACATAGTCCTGTACGTCCGAGCTTGTGTGCATAGCCTATATGTATGAGAAGAAACAAGAGCATATGAGAAACAAAGAAGAATGCTGCACGTTTAATAATATATTAAAGTACAAACTAAAAATCATATATTGTTCATAACAGCATTTATCCTCATAAACATGAAGGATACAAATGCAAATATTTCAAAAACATTAACATGAAATGAAAGATTTTTGAGATGCAATTTCTAACATAATTATTTTGTCTTAAATTAAATAACCATTTGTTTATATGTGACCCTGGACCACAAAACCAGTCATAATTAGCACGGGTATAATTGTAGCAATAGCCAACAATACATTGTATGGGTCAAAATTATTGATTTTTATTTTATGCCAAAAATCATTATTTATATTATATATTTTGTACATTTCCTAATGTAAATACATGAAAACTTAATTTTTGATTAGTAATATGCACGCTAAGGACTTAATTTGGACAACTTTAAAGGTGATTTTTCGCAATATTTTTTTTTTGTTGCACCCTCAGATTCCAGATTTTCAAATAGTTGTATCTCAGCCAAATCTTGTCCTATCCTAACAAACCATACATCAAGGGAAAACTTATTTATTCAGCTTTCAGATAATGTATAAGTCTCAATTTCAAAAAAATTACTCTTATCACTGGTTTTGTGGTCCACTGTAACATATGTAATCAGTTTTAATACTACTTTTGTGTTTATTAGCCTAAGTAATCTGTCAAAATATGTGGATAAATATTCTGCTAGAAAACAACCCTATGAGAACTAGAAAAATTGGGGAATGCTTTTAATATCTTTTAGATGTCCTTTTTTCCTGCGTGAGCTGATTTGATGTTGGTATTTTCAGAGGAAATTGTTAGTTCTAATATTTCACTCGCACATACACACAGCGGTCTAAGCACTTCAAGGAGAAATGGGCCCTCTGCAGGAGAGCATTAGTAGGCGAACCTCGAAATCAACGCAAAGTGTCACCACAGCCATCGGATTCGTGACGCACACAAGCTGAAGAATAAAAATAGGACACCGGCTACACTCTTGAGAATGGCCGTATAGCTGACACTTCCACGGGCGCTCAAATTTCGGTGCAAAACATGTGTTATGAAGTACAGTTTGGAGAAAAAAAACATTTCCTGCTAATTCTTCGCTTCTAAAGTGGTACGTGCTGCACACGCAACCTCTGTCTTCCGCTGTCACCCTGCAGCGCGCGCACGTAGGCGAGCCTGCGCACGCTCTGTTGAGCTGGAGGGAGGAGTAGGCACGCAAGTAAAACATGCATCCTGACATGACCATTATTTCACTTGTATGTAGCTACCGCTTTATAGAACATATTTTATTAAGGACGATCTATAGTTCAAGAGCAATTTTCACAATGTTTGCTCGTTGGTTGTTTTCGAAGAAACATTTACATTCTTAACCTAAAATAGCATAGGATTACTGTAACTTAAACATTTGACGTTAATATTACAATTTTAAAAACATACAGAATGTTTATACGGTTTTTATAACTTTATACGGTTATTTTGGTTGTTTTCCACGTGTGGAAAGGTTTATGGTGGCGTGCGCGCGCATCTCAATGTCCATATCCACCTAGAAGCCATCAAAAATGCACCCCCCTTCGACTGAAGAGGGTAGTGAGGACAATCATTTCTGGCACTGTGAACTACAGCCGTGCTTAAGATAATCTCATTTTAATTTTAACCAGATGATTTTTTTACCTAGGGTAAACTACTACAAAGTCTTGGTGCATTTTTTTAAATCCTTGGGGTCATTATTTGTACTTTGGTCTGAACCAAGGCTGCCATTCATGTTGAAATCAATGAAATTGATTACCAGATCAAGGACAGAGCCAAAGAAAACCCTTTTTCAAGCTGTTAAAAACAGAAAGTTTGTTTTTTCTCTGTTTCTAAACTCTGAAATAAAGGACAGCTACAGATTTTATGAGATGTACTCATATAAACATTTGTAATACATTAAAGAGAAATTTTACATTTTGTAGATATTCTTACTCCATTGACTGTATTAACAGCTTTTAATTTTTCTTAATTTGGTATGTGTTTGACAGATGTTTGATGCATGTAATCTGATGCAACAAAATATCAAGAGTAACTTTATAGATGGAACTGAAGATGAAAAAGTAAACACCTTATGTTAGAAGAAACCACTACAGCACAATTCATAGCTGGGTTGACCGATTAAATACAATACTACTTAACTTTGAGTTTAGTTTGAATAAAATCTAAATCAAATGAACTGAAAATAATATTTTCTTAAAGACAGCCTGTGTTCTTTATCGAAAATATAAGCAAATACCTAAAAACTGTGCATGTGTGTGTGTGTGTGTTTGTGCTTGTGTTGGAGATAAAAAGAGCTATAAAAAGAGTTTCTCTCTCTGTGTGTGTGTGTGTGTGTGTGTGTGTGTGTGTGTGTGTGTGTGAGGGAGAGATACAGCTCCCTCTTTCTTTCATTCTCTGTATCTCTCCAGTTCCCCTCCCCACCCACCCCCATCCCTTTGGTGAACACACCCTCAGTCCGTGGCATGCAGATGAGTCTCAACAGGTTACAGGAAGCTGAAATTCCAGAAGAGCTAGAAAGGCTCAGACAAGAGAGGCTCATTTGTCACATATGACATCAACTCTCAAACATTTCTCAAGAAAGTCGTTGATTCTACCAAAAAACTAGGCTGCATCTTAAGCAGGGCTCTTCATTTTTAATTAATTAGATCATTAAAGGTGTTCTGCTTAGGCTGTTTGTGGCCATATGAGAACAGGAGTAGCCAGCCCAAATATAGGACAACTTAAAACCATGCATTTTGCAGTTATTTATTGGTTGCAGCTCTGTATTTATTCATATCTATAAATGAAAAAATAGGCTACTTTATCTGTGTTAGTGAAAATAATCACATATGGTTTTACCCTGCCCTGTAAGCTATAGCATAGTATCATATCATCGAATTTTCTTGCAGAACTAATGCAGAGAGAAATTGTCCGACTGACTTTGGAGGAAAGCAGGCGACTTTCCGACCGTTCGCTCAGCTTGCTTTACGGGAATAGAAACATGCGGTGAGATACAATCATTACCATGGAAACCAATCTTGCCTGAGGAGGATTGGGATGGGGAGGTCAGGACAAGTGGTTGCCTTGGAAACCGCACACATCGCTCATGCTCAGAGCCCTCCCTTAGCGGGGTGACGTATTGCAAAGGGGGTCGACGACTTTAATTGGCCGAAATTCAGCCTCTGGGCTTGACACCTCCCTCCCAACACAGTTCGTGCTCTTAAAGGGGAAATAAAACACAAATTGTGAACCGGGGCTAAAAATACTTAAGCAAAGGATAAGTCAAAATGGTACCCGAATATAGGCTAAGCAGACTTATGTGGTAAAATGTCTCTGACTTGTCCTCCTGCTCTAGACGTTACACAAACTGGAAAGAGAACTGCGCAACAGACATAAGCGGAAGGGACACAAGAGCTGTTGTGTTTATGGGTGATACAATTCTGCAGCTGGCGCAAAACTCAAAGACTAAATGTTTTGACTTGAAAACTCTCTTCCACAAGAATGTACAGATCACTTTATTATTTTTATTCAAAATAAAAAAAGATCTGTAGGCTAATAATCTAACTTGCAATACGAGATACATATATCTAAATTTTCTTTATGCTATTTGTCAAGAACGTCACTATTATTTTAAAAGCGCACTCGAAACCTGACCAAATGTAACAAAGCACCAACACACTTTAATCACTTTCGTGTGATAAAACAGAATATTAAAAAATATCCACAGGCAGAAACATCTTACCGTGCAAAGCAACATCGCGTCATACCGGTAAGTTGTATCTACTTCGATTAAGAGAAATATGTTACAGATCAATGCACTTGCCTTGTGAGTTATTCATTTACGCCTTTTGAGATGTGACAGAATATATTTTTTACCTCAGCAGCATTGTCACTCACGCTATAGTAAGCTACAATCGTCAACAAATGTCTAGCTACTACAGGCTAGAACGTATGGTGGCGTCCGACCCTGTGAAATTGCATCTTGCGATTTATGTTAAGTTGATTACTTTGCCTTTAAGTTCACAAGGCATCCATCTGCCAAGCGGGGAAAGCTCCGCCCTGATATTTCACCCACTGGTCCTCCTGCCACCGGAATGCCCGCGAGTGTCCTGAGCAACGCAAATCATACTTCAAATCCCACAATGCTCCTCCTTTGATAAAAGTGCTTCAGTGACGCATCAAGACCGGGGAATGTAGTTTTCTCACGTTAATTTAGTATTACGCTCATTAAAAATAAAAATGTTATTTTTGAATTCTGATTATGGGCTACCTGAGTTTTTCTTATTTGACGACGCAACAAAGAACAGAAAACTGCCTTAGGTGAGCCTGTACAATGATTATTAAGGTAGCCTATTGAATAGTGAGTGTGTTATGTCCATATTAAAGTGTATTTCTGCAATTCATGTATTACATTGTTTTTAAAAGTCAGCAATACGCATTTTAAACGTTCTTTCAACCACTACATTAGTCATACAAACACAAACCTTCATGGTAAAGGACCAATAAATAAATAAAATAACTGGGATTAGTGATTTTAGTGGTCCATGACATTCATAGTAGCCTTAGTTATTCTAAATCACGAAATATTACTTTCGGATACTTGCATTGTTGTTGCATGTTTTTGTCATCTTTGTTCTGATCCCACTGAAGGATGTCATTGAGGTATGGAGCAATCATAACTCTCATGGAAGTGGTGATCACCTCTACTAACAAGAAAACAGTAAATCCTATATTCTCTCTGGAGCGTTTAGAAGAAAATACATTTTCTTTCTGATGATGGAAGTTTATAGCCACTGACCTCTTATCACAACTGGAGAGATACCATTGACTGATGATTCACTGTCGCTGGAGTAGTGTTTATGCTTTTTTCTGTTTACAGATAGGCTATATATGAGACTATAGGACATGACAGAACTTGTTGTAAATAAATGTTTTTATATGACTGTAAAAAAAAAAAAAAACACGGTTCAAATACTCTATATTACATTCTAGTGTTCCAGAGGAAGCAAATCTTTATCTGAAGTCTTCCAGATCCAGGTGAGAAATTAGAAAGTGTTTCCAAATGTATTTTTTAAGCTGTAATACAAATTTAAGGACTGTTCTCACAGCGTTTATGTTATTATTTGTTCAGTAGATAGCTGCTTCATTTTATATTATATATATTATAGATAGATAGACAGACAGACAGACATGAATATATAATAGAATGGTATGACACTAAATGAGAGGTGAAGCATCTTAATTCAGCTCTATGTTTAGAGGCCCATTAGACAAAATTAGCCTGCATTAGGACTAATAGTCTGCAGTCACTAAACATCTGTGTAGAATTCCGATGTGTCTCAAACTTCTTTTGGCATAGCTGTAAAGTGACTGGATATAATGCAGCTGTTCTTTTAAAGGTAAAAAGCCTGCCTCTTTGAAAATCTTTAAAATCACATATGGTTAATGTGATGAACTACACCCGTGGTTACTCTGCTCGGACACCTGGATGAAATTGAGGAGAACTGGCTTCATATATCCACCAAAAATCAACCTGAGATTAGATGATTAAAAGTACTTACCAAAAAAAAAAGTTACATTGGAGAAGCAGTCTAGCATCGTTTGCAGAGGCCACTTGATTTGATATTTTGTTTTCTAATGCAATGACATTCATACATTTTAAATGTGTCTTAAGTGTCAAAATATTAACATGGAGTGGATGAATGCACTGCTACACAAACGTGTTGCATGAAAGGATGCAGCACTGGCAGATTTATTAGCTAGTCAGTATAAAGTTTTCGCTACTCAAAATCTGAATGTCCGCATTCCGGTCTGAAGCAACTATGCATAAATTTCTTTAGTTATATCAAGTTATATCTAACCATTTAGTGCTGATTTACAGCTGTTTATTATTAAATTAGCTAATTTTCTAAATCTCTTCAGAAGACTCCTACATATTGTTACTGTATTTCATGGATAGCTTCTCTGAAATTAATGTTGCATGACAGAACTCACAGCTAAACTCAGCTAAACAATATCTCTTCTTACCATTGCAAACAATTTTACTTTTCTTATGGAAATTAAAGCATAAGCTTTACTTTGAACTGTACAAACAGCTTTATTGTTAGTGTTTTTACATATTTTTCACATTCTATTTTTTTTTAATGCATGATTGTAATGTTGCTACTCTTTTCATCCTTTATGTTTGGTTGTGTGTGTTGGTTACTTGTTTAGTTGTTTATTGATTATTTATACGTTCAATACATTTTGGGTATTTCAATTCATTTGGGTATTCACAATACATTTTGGGCATTGTGAAAATGCAGAGATATAAGCTTTAGCTCCCACTGGAGAACTGAGTTTGTGCATGTGTGTGTGTGTGTGTGTGTGTGTGTGTGTGTGTGTGTGTGTGTGTGTGTGTGTGTGTGTTAGAGAGAGAGAGAGAGAGAGAGAGAGTTGACCAGGAATATCGAAATGATTCTCTTAAAAACTGCTGTGATCTGTTATACTAGTGGGAAGAATGAACAGCAATTAGAGAAATAAATAAGAAATAAAATGTTCTTGCACAAACAGTTTGAAATGTCTGTATAGCCTAAACCTTGCTAAACTATAAAGAATCTATATTAGAGAAACATAATACAATATTTTTTTAGACTAATTATGTAGTATGCATGTCAATTACATTTGCTGTCTTTCCGTCTAAATCATCCATATCATTCATGTTTTTTAAAAAAAAAAAAATGCATTAAATATAAAGCTGTATTTACATATTTATGATCAATAATGTAACGTTTCATATGCTGGTACGGTTTGTATGTAAGTTGGAAATGAGTATAATGTTCTTAAAATATCGATTACCCAAAACAGAGAAATTTTAGTTTTAATGACCTTTTAAACTTCCAGGTCGTAATAACTCATACAGCGTGTTTTTCAGTTGTGTTAAACTTACAGTGCTTAGTACTTTTTAACTTATGAAAGGAAATATTTTGGTGAATTTGTGTCAGATCCTTCAAGAAGTCTCTCCGGCACACATGACAAGAGCATGCACTCCGATGCACAATGCGCCTCATGAGAACATTCCAGTTTGGTAAAGTCAGTTTGGAATTTGAATAGCACAGAAGAACCGCCTCTGTGTGATTGGACGAGATCAAAACCTCTTGGTGGAATTTGCTTGTCACTCAACGGTATTCTCGGCTTCTGATTGGCCGGAGGCGAAGTGGGCGGAAAGTTCTTCGCCATATATATACTATGGCAGCAAGCGCAGGCTAATGATTGCCTACGCTCACACGCTGAGGCAGAAACGACCACGTTCAATGTTACTCCACAGAGCTGACTTAAGCCATCGTCCCCGCACGAAATATCGTGATTCTGACTAAAATAAAGTTTGTGTCCTTCGTCGGAGTGGTGGGAGAACATCACGACCCCCGACCATGATCAACACCATGGAGTGTGCAGTGGATGCACAAAGTCTCATTTCGATATCATTAAGGAAAATCCACAACTCCCGTACGCAGAGAGGAGGAATCAAGCTGCACAAAAACCTGCTGGTCTCTTATGTACTAAGGAACGCCAGGCAAGTCTACATGAACGAGAAGTACGCTGAAATCTACAGAATGCAGCAGTACGAGGAGGTGATGACCGTCTGCAACGAGATCCAGGAGCTGAACCCTCTCGAACTGGTGGAGGACTGCGAGGAGCAGACGGGGGACTGCTGCGGCAGCGCGACCGAGTCGGCGAGCCTCTGCGGTGCGCTCCTGCCCGTCAGTCACCAGGCTCCTTCGGCGCAGCACATCCAGCCTAGCAGCGCCTGCTCGGTGCCCCTAGCTCTCCAAAGCGAGGAGGTCTGCAAAGCGCAGGAACCCTCGTTCTACCGCAGCTGCTGCGCGGAAGCTTACCCCGTGTCCAGCTGTGACTTTTCGCCGGTAAACAGCATGCACTGCAACAAAACTACAGTGCTCGATTTGGACACACATGTCGTTACCACAGTAGAAAACGGGTATTTGCATCAGGACTGCTGCGCTTCGCTCCAACAGTGCTGCCAGGGCGCGCAGAGCCCGGCCAAGAAACGCAAGCTTGACTTTGGGTACTACGTGTCCGAGATCGAAGAGGTACCGGATTTTACGCCGTGTAAAAGAGCGAAATTTGAGGACTCTTCATACGCGTGCACGGAGCCCTTGGACACGTCGAACATTTCCAACCTCATCTCGATCTTCGGCTCGGGGTTTTCGGGACTGGTGAGCAGACAGGCGGACTTGGAGCAAGCCTTAAACGGACAGTTCTGTAGCAAACAAGCCCTGGCGAGTTTAGGGGCTTGGACGAGAGCTATTGTAGCCTTTTGACTCTGTGGTTAATGCGAATACAGATACTTTATGAAAAACAAATGTACAAAGTCTAAGACAAATTGACTTTTATTTTTGCAGCAAAGTTATTTAAGCCTTTTTATTTGGGTTTGTTTTTAGTTTCGTTTCAGTGGGGGAGGCGGACGGTGGTTGTAGCCTACCACTTGTGATGTATCCTTTAAAACAAATGTCGATAGCCTACAACAAGCGTTTTAAAACCAAGTTGAATTTCGTTGCCTTAAACCCAACGCAGACTGCTAGCTATGGCCACAAACACGGAAAGTATCTGAATGTTTCGCTCGTGGATTGTTTCTTTTTTCTCTCCCTCCCCAGGAACTTTCACAAAGATGTATTGTAAAATAACATTACAGCCCATGTAATGTTGGGAATAACAGGCTGCAAACGGAGAAGCCTATACCCACTGCACGCTTATTTCTCACACAGAACATAACACTTTAATCTGCCGTGTCACATTTTCTAACGTTTTAACGACTACCAGTTTACCAGTAGAACAGGCTACAACAACAATACTATCTGAGCTCGTGCTACAGGAAGAGGACTGGCTTACACAGACTACATTCTGTAGTATCACACAAGGCAATCAAGTAGGCTAATGAAGGTGCAATATTTGAACCCCCTCCCTGTCTCAGTTTGTTGTTTTCTGTATTCTGAAATGTGCTGTTGAACGTGGCGAGGACTGGAGCGTTTTGTTGACTGCACTGACCTACAGCTCCAGTTCCTCTGAGTGTGTTTGTAGTTCGCCTATGCCAGTCACCTCATCAACACTGAACGTTGGGGCCATTAATTAACACTACAACTCCCATAATGCACGCCGTGATTTAATCTGCCAGGTATTTTTGTTGACTATCCAGTCTCCAGCGTTAACCGTTTCCCGCCCCCTTACTCTCAGCAAAAGTTTAAGCCTTCACAGTAATTCATGATGCCAGCATTTGCTTGGTTTTGTGGGTTTGATTTTATTTTCTACAAACTTAGACCTTTTGTTCTAAAAAGGCAATCTCATAAATTAGCCATACGTCCTCACATTAAATAAGCACTATGTGTACTGAATTAAAGACGTTTTCAGACGTATTCTCCATATTTTGTTGGTATTCTTGTATTTTTGTGCATATTAAATTGTATATCACCGGGTAAAACTGTTTTAGAAAGTATTTGTTTAAAATTTATAACCTTAATAAAAAATGAAACTTACTTTGCATTGCCTCTTTTTTTGATAAACCAAGAGTGTTCATTATAGCTGCCTTAAAATGTAGGCCTGATGATATTGAGCTTCGCTCAATTAGGCAACACAACAGAAAGGTTACATGCAAAATCCAACATCCTTAGCACGTCTCATCTGCCATATCCACAATAATCGAGGTCTTATTTATAATATATCTGCCATATTTTCCACACCTCACTTTAACAGAAAATCTTAGACTTTTAATCAAGTAGGGTATTAGCCTACAGAACTAAATGGCAAATATTTCTAGAACCCAATACTGTGCATTCAAGTTCCTAAATGAATATTCTCATTATTGTTTTGGATCACCTGAATTTTAATTTTAGATATAGGCCTATGCCATTACCTGCGAGATATTAAACTGTCACCTGCAGGCCAAGAATAGAACATCCAACGAAAAGAAAAGTATAAGTATATACACCATAAAGAAAATAAAGCATCAGCATATCATTCAGGTAAGCCTACATTTAAAACCAGGGTTTGAAGCAAGGACCAGACTCCTAAAAGGATCCTAAAAGCAAACTTTTGGCTGACACACGCGTCACGTCCTATTGGCGGGCACAGTGTTCACCTTTTTTTTTAGCCAGAAACTTTCGCTAAACTTGCAGACTGTGTTATCTCTGCTGTATGCCACATGGTGGTGTTCTTCAAAATCAATGAATGAAGGTATCAGAGCGCCTATGTAGCGGCACCTCGGGCTGACCTCGAATCCGCTGCTCCCTGCAACCCCCTCCACCCTCCCCTCCCTGTCCTCTCTCTGGTCTCTCTCTCATCTCCAGCCGAAACCTCCCGACTCCTCTCAATCTGAGATACCGCAGTACACCCGACACATCAACGTCCAACATGCATAGGCTGTTATCAAGTCGTTGTCATGTCTATTTTCAACGTTCTGCTTCGCGCGCGTTTAAATCTCGCTAAAAGCGCAGGTAATTCGGTTGCGCGGTATGTTGTGTAGTAGCTACATTATAACGAGGCGTTTTAAACCGTGAAATATGTTGTACGGTTGCATCGAGCTTGGTTTGCAAGGACGACACGTCTGTGAAATTACTGAATGATTCAACAAGGTTAAATTAATGTCGGCTAGCCTATATAATGATCGTAAAACGTTAGTTTTGAGACTTTTTGGCGTTCCCCCCCCCCCCCCGAATGGACTGATTTTTGGGGAATGGTGTCTATGCTAGCGTTACCAAATCTATTTTATAAAAAGACCGTTTGTTGTATATTCGTTTATTTTTGACAGGGCGATGCACAACCAGGAGTGTGGTGTATGGCGAGCTCCTCCGCGTGGCCAACGCGGGAAACGCTACCGTGGAGAGCGAATGCAGATTTTCTCATTTTACATGATGGAAGGATCCATGCGCCTTCAATTATACACACACACAGAACATTCAACATAGATAGCGCGCGTTTCATTAGTCGGTGGACGTGATATATGTACTAAATACACTTCTGTTTACACCTTTCAAAATGAGCAGGCTTGTGAAACGGGCTCAGTGGTAACATCAAATGTTAATGAAGACAAAAGGCACGACTTTAATCTTATCTTATCTCAGCTGCGCCTGTTGAACTCAGCAGTGGAGCCTGCGTCTGAATACAGTTGAATAGAAACGGGGGAGGCGGATGGGTGCTGGGGGTAAAATCGACATGCGTTCATGTCAATTACTCAGCAAGCTGTGCGGACTTTCACAGTGGGGCGTCTGGACTACAGTGACTGGGCAGATGCTGAATTTGGTAACCACCGAAAATGACTCGACTGAAACTACAGAATGTGAATTGGTCTGGCCTGCATGTAGGTTTTGCTAAGACAAAAAATAAAAATAACATAATAATAACATATAACCAAATTTGCATCAGGAATGTCGTTTCTTTTTTATAACAAAACTTAAAATCACCTTATGGAAAGCTTTTTTAGCATCACGATTTCAGGTTTGAATGTACATATAGGCCTACATATAATGACCATTTTACCTGAAATCATAAGCTTAAAAAAAGTATAAAAATATTTGCCATTTGTACTTCATATCTGTCCCTTTGAGGTAATGAAACCTTTTACTTAAATTATATACAACTTTAGATGAATTATAGCATGTCACATAACAGGACACTGCTGAAATACTTGAAATTTGTGTGAACTTGAAAATAATTGAAAAAATACTTGAAATTTGTGTGTATTGTGATGAGGAAAAGAAACCACAAACTGTTAAACCTGGTAGGCCTCTGTATAAAGTATAAGAGTCACAGTGTTAATGATTAATTAACTTGAAACTTAGCTGTGTTGGTTGGGAAGCAGTTAAACAGTATGTGTTATGTCCCATTATTACATTCCATTGTTCCATTCAATCTCAAAAAACTATTTTTTATTAAATACTCTCAATGGACACTCAGAAAGCTAACTGTAAAACACTAATGATTTTGATGATGGTTATTCTTTTGAAACTGAGACTAATATGGATCTGGTTGCAACAAATGGTTTAAGCAAGTCATAATAATCGCTAATGTAATTTTAACTTGTTTATATTAATTTAAAGTGTTGTTTGCAGCTGGCTGCTGGCATCCAGCTATAGAAATAATCTTATAACATTTAACACCAAGCGCTGTGATTCCCAAAAGCATTGCAATCCTAAGTAGATCACAGATCATTGGTGCTAATGCTTTCAACAATCTACTTAGGCCTACAAAGCATTTAGGAAAGGCTGCCCAGGTCTGTTAGTTCCATATTAACCCATGTAAAACAACAAGGCTTGATTCTTGAAAATATGGTTCATCAATCTAATGTGCTCACAAATTGTGCAGATCTATGAAAACTTACTCTGTGAAGGATAAATATTTCTGCTGATGTAAAAAAGTGTTCACAGACGAATTGTCCGGTTCTAATGGTAAAAAGAGTTACTGTATTTGAGTAACAAAAGCTTTGCACCAATATTTCAGTAATTTTAACATGTAGACTGTACCCTGTTCTTTATGATGTGCCCTCTTGTGTTTGTTCTGAAGCAAACCGAAATAATTTATTTACACAGAATGATGTTTAGAAATTAAATATACTTTACTAATGTTGCATCATGCTAAACTGCTGGATCCAATTCATAGCTTTATAATAGCAAACAGAAGACTAATGTATTAGCCACATGTGGCTGTTTAGAAACTAAAAGGGTCTTTTTGGCATTTTACTCATCTCATTTTCAGTTAAGTGAACATGAAAGAAACAAGCACAGCCAAAAATGTAAAACTAAGGTGGTTGACAACTTATTAATGTCTTACATAGGTAAAAATGACACTTATCAAAACCATTCACACCACATGCCTCAGCAATCTTTGATAAATGAACAGCAAGAAGTTCACTATAAGTGCCTTTTGAGACACTGATGCTCCATGAACTCACAAACACCCACACCCACACACACACATATTATTGTTCATTGGCTTCAGATCTTTGCACACAGGAAATAGAATCCATTAAACCAAAACCAAGCCTTCAACCGTTCATCATGAAAAGCTCTTTATATACACATAAATAAATATAAATGCCAATCCAGATGAAAATGTATGCACATAACTGCGTTGAGAGTGCTCACTGCAGGTGTCTAAGTAGCAGTTTAACTTCCTGCTTGCAGGGAATAGATAAATAAAACCATACAGACAAACTGTGTCACTTAAAGAGGAATATCAGAGGTGGGATTTCATATGCAGAACTAGGTGATTGTGAAGAGCAGGGCTGTTTAGATCTACCGTTCTGCAGAGTTTAGTTCAACTCTACTCAAATACTCCTGAACCTGATAATCTAGGTCTTCAGATTCAATGAAATCTTTTAGGGTTGAATGTATAAGAGCAGGTTTGGGACTGAACTCTCCAGGAAAGTAGATCTTCAGGAGTAAGACCAAGCACCTCTGGTGATGAGAATGCATATTCAGGTTTGTTAACTGGAACTGAAGCGGGTTCATCTGAAGTTGAAGAGCTGGTTGTGTTCTCTGACGAGGTGCAAATTCTTTTTCTTGTCTCTTATGGTTTGACTGGCTGGATGGAGAGCAGGCTGCCAAACTTGAAATGCTGGATGACGGGGAATTTTTCTAGACACTGTGAGAGGATGACAGAGAAAGACTTTGCTAGTATCAATCAACTTTACAGCAAGAAAATGTCTAAATGCTATGGTCTCCAAATAGAATAAGACTATATACAGAGGATATATGTGAGCCTGGACCACAAAACCAGTCTTAATTGTCAATTTTTCAAAATTGAGATTTATACATCAACTGAAAGCTGAATAAATAATCTTTCCATTGAATATTTGGCCGAGATACAACTATTTGAATATCTGGAATCTAAGGGTGCAAAAAAATCAAAATATTGAGAAAATCGTTTTTAAAGTTGTCCAAATGAAGTCCTTAGCAATGTATATTACTAATCAAAAATTAAGTTTTGATATATTAACAGTAGGAAATTTACAAAATATCTTCATGGAACATGATCTTTACTTAATATCCTCATGATTTTTGGCATAAAAGAAAAATCAATAATTTTGACCCATACAATTTATTTTTGGCTATTGCTACAAATATACCCCAGCGACTTAAGACTGGTTTTGTGGTCCAGGGTCACATATATCCACATATACTACGGTTAAAAAGTTTGGGGTCAGAATTATTATTTTTAATGTTTTTGAAAGAAGTCTCTTATACTCAGCAAAACTTCAATTATTTGATCAAAAATAGTATTATGGTGAAATATTATTACAATTTAAAACATTTATTTTATTTTTAATTATTATAAAATGTAATTTATTCCTGTGATGGCAAAGCTGAATTTTTTAGCAGCCATTACTTCAGTCCTCACTGTCACATGACTGTTATTCTAACACTGTGTCTTAACTACACTCAACGCGACAAGATTCCAGCGACAAACAATTTGAGTGTTTGTCACAGCCAATCAAAAGCGTGTGTAGGTGGGCTTTCTCTGCAAGCGCACTGCACTCACAATGAAATTTACGAAGTATGTTGTATGTATAGTTTGTATGTTGTTGCTCCAGCTGCGACGTCGCAGAAATAGAAACCATTTCTAAAATAGAAATTGAGCATGTCGCCATCACAGCTTATTAGGACAAAAACTCTGATTAACTTGGAAAAGATACCTTTTATCGTGTGTTGCTGCATTGCGGCGCGTGCAACGAGAGCTGATCTGGTGTTTAAGAAAGATTTCTTATTATTATCAATGTTGCTTAATATTTTAATAGAAAGCTTTTTCAGAATTTTTTGATAAACAGAACATTCAAAAGAACAGCGTTTATTTGAAATAGAAATCTTTTGTAACGCTTTAAATGTCTCGACTCCTCGCTTCTGATCAATTTTATGCATCCATGCTGAATAACAGTCTGTGGAAAGCTCTTGAAGTGTACAGGATCCTCAAACTACACATAAGGCCAATGGAGACGAGAAGCAAGGGCCTCTCAGTATGTATTTCAATGTAGAAAAAAGTAAAATTGAGACAAAAGCACATTGAAATGTCGCTCAGATACAGAATTAAAACCTTTCATATATAACATCCACATGAATAGCTTTCATACTCAGAAAAAAACATCTCTTTAACTTGTATTTAACTTGAAAGACATCAGTAACAGTCATGAGTCCCTGGCTGGTGGAGTCAAAGAGAGAACGAGAGTGTGATATATACGGGGGTGGGGAAAGACAGACAGGGTGAGAGAGAGAGAGAGAGAGAGAGAGAGAGAGAGAGAGAGAGAGAGAGAGAGAGAGAGAGAGGGAAGGAGGAGGGGAATTTGCAGACAGACTGGCCCCTCAGCACAGAGCGGAGAGAAGGGGGAGGGAGCACAGCCGTCTTCTCAAAAACACAGGATGTGGGCTTTGGAGGAGGGGGTGGGGCACTCGGTTCTTCCCCTCGAACACACATGTTTGCTCAATTAACTCTTCCAGCCCTGGTCTTAAAACTTCACAAACTGTGAATCCACTGCTTGGCATTTGTAATGACGCATATAAATGTCACATGTAGACTGTGTGAGTGGGTAGCCTGCAATTCTGCATTCTGAATGGAATGTTTATTCATATATTTCTTTTAGTTGTGATAAAACCAATGTACCATTTACATACTCTATATAAGGAGTCACTATCATATAAAGTTTACTCCTGACATTCAAAAGTGTTTATTATATCATGCTACTTACTTCCGCTTTATACATTCGTATGAGACCTTGATTGACTTTGGACCAAGAAGGAACAGCACTGATGTTCCAAAGCTGATTCGAATGTTCGGCAAAAGGACCTGTTTTCATCTAAAAGAGGAAAAATACGTAGTGATTAAGAAGATGACAGTGAACTTAAGATATACAGTGCAATCAGCATCAAAGCTGGATTTAATAGAGCAATTTAAAACCTAACAATTCTACTTTGAATAAGATATTTCACTTTTAACTGTGGTGGAAAGTTGCTAAGATAAAAATTGATTTTATGCGGAGAAGAAAAGAATAAATTCTTATGTTTGTGCTGACCACAGGTCAGATCTGTCAAATACCAATACAACAATCGTTGTGAAAGTGGTTCTTCAAATTAGTTGAAGAAACATAAAGGTTACTAGAAAACCAATGAACAGAATTTAGCACTACTATTAGCAAAATAGTAGAAACACTACTAAACTAAAACAAAAATTATAAAGTTACTGAAAATCAAAGTTCATAGAGTTTATACAATAAATAATGTTTCTGATTGCGGAGGAAATCAAAATGATCTGCTGTTCAAAAATACAGTAAAAATTTTGTGAAATATTTTTAAAATAAATAAAAAAACCGTTTTCTATTTTAATATATTTTAAAATAAAATGTAGTGCTGTGATTGCAAAGCTGAATTTTCAGTAGTCATTACTCCATTACTCCAATGTTTAGTGTCACATGACCTTTCAGAAATCATTTTAGCATGCTGAAACTGTGAAATGTTTTTTTTTCTTCTCAGGATTCTTTGATGAATAGTAATTTCAAAAGAACAGAATTTATTTAAAATAACATTAACATTATAAATGTCTTAACCAACAGTTTTGCATCTATTGCTTCCTTGCTGAATAAAAGTATTCACTCTTTTTAAAAAATATTACTGAACCAAAACTTTTGATTGGTAGTAAATGTGTGTGAAGTAAATAAACATAATAAAAGTATAATAACATTATCAAAAGATTATTAACTCTTCTGTAGTATTGGTAATTTGACAGTCATCATTAATTCACTGTACTATGAAGTCTATTCATGAGAGTTTACGAGAGAGAGGGGCTTGTGGGCTGCCCTTGGGAAAGAGCACGTTATGAATGGCAGTGCTGTGTGGCTTTACTCCACACACACACACACACACACACACACACTGCTCTCGTCAAGCCAGACTTTCCAGAGACCTACTAGCCCCACAAAGAGGAATGGAGAGAAGGAAAGGGAGGAGAGAGAGCGAGAGAGAGACAGAGGAAAGAGAAAGAGAAAGGAGGGGGTGGGCCCTAGGGGCCTTAGGAGTGATTCACAACAACATGCAGGGAAGGAAGGAAATGACTCATGTGAGTGGAGTCCAAACGCAACCTTCCTGAGAGAGAGAGAGTTTTAAACTATACATTGTAAGTATTTACATGAATGGAACTTCTGAGTTTTTGCTTGTGTGTGATCTAAATTTTCTTTAGATCACACACACAAAATGAAAATGAAATGGAAAATGGTCTTTCCACGAGCAGACGCCATGAGATGACACACACCTCATTGATGAATTTAATGCTCTCCAGAAACATGTAGTCTTGGTGGTACTCGTTTACAACCTTCTCCTCCACAAAGTGTTTGGGCTCCAGGGTTGGGTGGTCTACACACAACACATGAACAAACACACTTCAGTTTCACAGTGTGACCACTAGGTGTCTCCATGTTAGTCACTGCAAACAACAATGAACCTGAATTTAGCCAGCTCTAGGTACAGTTTTTTTTTTTTTTTTACAGTGTTTTAATGTATACTAAAACTATTTAAAAAAAAAAACTGTAATAAAACTGAAATTAAATGTAAATATTAGACAGAAACTTAAATGAAATTGGAAATGTTATTTAATCTAATAACATTACTAAAATTGACACAAATATTAAAGCTAAATAGAAATACAAACAAAAATCATAAAAACAACAAAAGCACATAGAATTACTAAAACATAAACTAAATATTATAACAGTATCTAAATAATACAAAAATAACACTGTCTAGATCTAACAAAAAATTGAGCTCGCTGTTGTTAAAGAATAAAAAAGGAGGCATATATCCAGACCACAACACATTATAAATAAAATAGGCAACAAAGAAAGAGTTGATACCTATAAGCTGTGAGCTCCCCCATATGAAGGGAAGGAACTGAAAGTCGTCAAGACCCCACACACCCTGACTCCCTGCTGGCTCCATCCTATACGTCTTCTGCAGTTTGTGCATCACTTGCAGATACCTACGCCAATAAGATCATAAAGCTTAATGCAAATGAGTTCTTCACAGTTTTAGACCATCAACAACCATGCATTAGTGTGCAATAAAGTGCAGACTTGCTGGAAGTTACAAATTTAAAGTATTCAAAATAAGAAGTCAAGCAATAAGATGCACTAACGTGTCAAAAACTTTAAATATGATGGCCAGCTGGTCCTCAATGCGCAGAGCTCCCACCTTACAAAGACAGCAGAGGAATGCAGCAAATGCCGCCTCATGACCTGCACACAGAAACAAGTTATTTCTTCTGCTAAATAATGCAACCAGCGGTTCCCTACACAGCTGAAGCGGTTCTACAGCACCACAGCATTTTACCTGAATGGTAAGCTTATAGTCTGAATTGGATGTGATGAGATAAAATGCCACTGTACAGCAAAATAATGGCAAGGCAATTCTATTTCTATTTGCATCGTCATTGCTGGTTACACTCAAAAACAAATATAACCAGTGTAATTTAATTACAAATAAATTACTCTCATGAACGCTTTCAGTGTTATCAGTGTGAATCATGTCAGACTTTATATGAATCAAGAACTGCTTAGCGTACTTAAGATTTGTAACCCTTAAAATCTGTATCTGAATCATGTTAAGCTCTTAAAAGCATCCAAATGTTTTGTGTTTCAACAGCACCCTCTAGTGATTATCCAGAAGAACAACATTAAATACATTGATGTTTGTATATAATGGACCCTTTATACATTTCCAGAGTTCTCTGAATATTATAGTTTGGTAAACTTCTACAGTGGTAAACAGAAACTACAACTAATATAATTTTTAAATAAAATTCATGACAGTGCCTCTATAGCCCCTTTCACACTGCGATTCCAGAAAATACACGGGTAATGTGTCCCGGCATTTGTTCCCGGGTCACTAGATTTTGCCCCTTTCACACTGCCAGTGATTTCCCGGAATATGTGCGTGTGTTCACACACAACCCGTAAAGGTCCCGTGAAGACACGTGATATCAGGGTGTGACGTGTAATGCACAAGTCGAAAAAGCTAGGCACGTTAACTTTCACTTAAGCTGGCGAATGATCTCAGCTTCAGCGCAGAAAGTGAGGAACTAACTGATCTCTGCTTCGTTACAGTTTGCACATATTTGTTTTGGCACGAATGCTGATCTGCCTTCCAAACACATGGTAAAAGAGTCGTGTGATAACGTGTGTCATCACTACGACACACCCTTTACGGCATTAGTTCTGGCTTTTGTTCACACAGAGCTCGTTCTGGGACTGAACCCGGCAATGTTACTAGGTCCCCAACCCAGGATCAATCCCGGAATCAATCCTGGGACGTGTTTGGGTTTACACAGAAGGTGACCTGGCAATGTTCCGGCAATTTTCTGGGTCCAATGTGCAGTTTGAAAGGGGCTTATGACTTTAAAAAAGAGGAAAAAAATATTGAGAGATTGATTACATTGGTCAGGAGAGAGAAAGATGTCAAATTTGTTATCATTTCCTCAGCCGCTGTTTTAGAAACACTCATGCAGCTGTGTTAAATAATACAGTGTTATAAAATAGACAATTTAAAAAAAATGAAAATACAAAAAAACTTAACTGTGAAAATGCATCATCACAGTCTGTAAAAAGAGTCCATATAGCTGATGTTTTGAAAGTAAAAATCTAAAAGACTAGTTCATGTTTTGTCTTTATTATTCTCTCTGATGTGACAGTTGAATTTATTAACGACTGACAGATAAAAGTGTGAAAAGTTATCATTTCTCTTCAAAGACAACTATGGAAAAACACAGTCACAAACATATAAGAAATACAATGAACACATATATTTGTGTTTCCCCACACAGACCTGTGCCATAGTCAATCCTGGTGGAGTTGCCCACAGCCTCTTTCAGGTAGACGGCAATCTCTGGAGCAGCATCATGACGCTCTGAGGGCAGAACCCCTGTGACCAGAGCCTCTGCTTCCTGCACACACAAAACACTGTTACAGCGTTTCACCTCATACGGACAGCACAGAAATTACACATTGCTATCAAAAAATATTCACCTTATCCAATTCTCTCATTTAAATACTGCACTAAAAAAATCAGTTTTATTTTGAAGAAACACAACAGAAGAAGAAATAATCAAATGGATGGTGAATATTTTCTGAAGGCACTGTATGCTTAAAGTTCATCTAAGAATTAATGCCAAAGCAAATTAAACCAGTATAAAGGTAAACAATGGTCATATACATACACGGGCACTCACCTGGTCTAGTTTAGCATACCATGTGCGGTAAGCTTTATTGCCGAAGCGAGAAGGCTGGTCGACTGGTGGTGTCTCATCGATCCAGCGATCTAATGTTGCCAACATGGCAAGCAACTTCTCCACTGTCTAATAGCAAAGAAAAGCATGGAAGCACATTTCTATGAGCTGATCCTTGAACAGGCATTATTGTGATCAAAACATATGTACCAATTACTTCATCTGTTACATACAGATCAACATACAGCAGTATAGAGAAATGCAGGACAGTGACCCACCTCAGACACCTGGTATTCACATGTAAGTTTCTTTCCCTTCACGCCCTCATTCAGGGTCAGAATGAATCCCATGTAGTCTGCATATGCCTACTTACACAAAACAGAAACATGCTCAAATGCAAGCAAAAGAAAGTTGAATGACTTTTAAGGGAGATGTTAGCAAGCAATATATTTTGTTTAAAAATTACAAATAAAATTATTATTATCGATTTAATTATTATTATGCCTTTGCAATAAAAGTTGCAATTTGTTTTACTGAAATTTTAAGTTATTTGGTAGTGTGATTTCAACAAGGCTGCCCCCGATCTAGAATAAAACAGCTCTTTACAGGCCAGAAATGTTCATTTCTGTATTTACACATTTCTAATGATCACTGAGTGCACCTTTAACAGGAGTAATATATGCAGAGGTTCTCATGACTTTTATTTTTTAGGACTGTCTCTTTAAAATGTAATGGTGCTGCTGCTGCAACTAGCCACACAATAAAAAGTGTGTCAAACAACAGAGATTCTTATTCAAGGCTCTAGACTCATTCTTCCCACTGGTCGCTCTTTTTTTTTTCTTTTTTTTTGTTACAACATGGGATTAATCAATGCATGCTGATGAACTTTAATTATAGTTTACAGTTATATGGTAATGATAGTGTTCAACATTCAACACATTCTTTTTCATCAGTATTATTTGGGATTTAAATTTTGTGAATGGGAATTCCACTTTTGCTGTGTTATAAGCCGGATTTTTGATTGGAATTCGCAATCTTGGTGTCACAACTAAAACAAAAGATGGATTCATTGTAATTCTTAATTAAAAAGCACAACAACACAAAACAGTAGGCTATAACGTCAAACTAGCTTACATAACGTTTATTAACAAAAACGAATACGATAAGGTATGGCATACACCACATGCTATATTACATACAGACTAATAAATTACAGAATGTTTAGCAAACACTAAGGAATCAATTAGCCTAAATAAAAAACAAAAAAATTAAATAAAGCCTCCATAGCGGAGCGTGAGGTAAACAGCAAAGATAACAAGCTTTTTAAAATGAAAAACAAAAAGAAAAGTAAAACTAAACTGGCAGTCCATGCACTCGCACAAATGCGACCACATCAAATTTTAACTCGCACATTCTCAAAAAATGGTCGAAGTCTAGAGCCCTGCTATTATTATCTTTAAACTCCAGAGATACTGAGAAAAGAGACTGATAATGAGCTATTTTTTCATCTCTCAAAGTAGCAGATAAACTGCTCTTCAGTGGGTTTAACAACATACCTGTGATCTTTTCCATTTGCCCATATCAGGCACCATGCTGATCTCCTTCTTTGGCAACATGAAGTTGAAACTGACAGGAGGCATGTCATCCTCATGGGAGGAGCCTATGCAAAAGAAAAAAAAATATGATGGACACATCCAAATGTAGTGTCAAATTAAAATTATATTTGTACTAATAATGAAACTAATAAGAACTGATAGCAACTTGTTAAAAGTGGTTTCTGCAATTCTAATTTTTTTTTTCATGTAATTTAATAAACTGGTTATAATTTATTTTTAAAAACTTTTGAAGGACAAGGTCCGAAAATAATCATTATTCA
The DNA here is from genome assembly GCF_018340385.1 of Cyprinus carpio. Classification (NCBI taxonomy): domain Eukaryota; kingdom Metazoa; phylum Chordata; class Actinopteri; order Cypriniformes; family Cyprinidae; genus Cyprinus; species Cyprinus carpio. Next base: position 9,525,557 of record NC_056601.1, read on the forward strand.
GACCAAAAAAAAAAAAAAAAAAAAAAAAAAAAAAAATACTAATACCAATTATCATCAAAACATTAGGTCATAATAATACAAAAGATTATAATTCCCAGCATTTATATGGTAATTTGACAGAAAGGATTGAAGAAGTAATAGTAGTCCCACACATCTCACCTAACATAAATAACTATTAATGTTAATTACACAGTGACAGAATTTGTATTTCTTGTGGGTCGGTAAGTGCACCACACTTCATGACTTTGTGTGGCAGTGAACACAACACTTCAGTGTGCGTTTATTAACAGCTGGGGTACAAATAAAGATTAAAAAAAAGTTCTAAAATTATCAAAATAAAAATTTAACATTGTCTAAACAACATTCTGTGGTTTGACTTGAATTTTAATTTGTTTTCATACATGTATTTCTACTAATAGAGTGAAGAATAAGGGGCCAGTTCAACAAATCAGCCTTATAATAATTCCCTTACATAAAAGGCCAAAGATAATATAAAATGCAGTCTGAGGGTGTACCCAAACCTGAAAGACTTCGGTTGGTTCTGATCAGGAAATATGAGCCTATAACACGGTCCTAAAGAGACTATTTTACTACTTCTCTTAACAAAAATAACACATCCCATTTATATGCAAAGTTAGTTTCCAGAATATACGGTCAACGGTAAACTATCTGAATGTTGCCCTTTTCTTTCTTTATTTTCAACAACAACGTTCCAACATCCCGTTATACATAAATATTTCAGAATAGATCAACATGCTAACGTTGCTAACACTAGAACTGACAACTTCATATGCTCAGGAGTAACGTTAGGTTTACCCAACTAAGTTTAAAACTAAATGTGTTCAACCGCTATGTCAATCACTCTCACTAAAATATATTTTAAACTGCATTGTAAGTACATTAACATTGCAAATAAATATTAAGTTTGGGTCATTTGTTCGCAGAAAATGCGTCATAAGCTATATATTCGCCACAACGCAGTTCTGTCAGACTCTCGTCGATTCATTACATGAGGCGCGGTGAGCACACAATTAAGAGTCTTTCTTGCACATATGCACATCTCTTTCACCCCTTCAGGTGTTGAACAACAGCATATATAATCTGCAGATATCGCTGGTATATTCGCCTTTTGAATTATACGTGTATAAATTAAGGTTTGATCGCTGTGAGGTACCTGATGATTGCTCAGTCTCCGCCATGTTTACTGTGTCAAAACAAAACACGACCCTTCAACTCTCACCCGCACTTTCGCGTAATATGTATATCCGCTATATATATATAACTTTTTTTATTAACAAGAACAAATTACATGTATTTGACAAATAATATATATGATATAAACAATAAACATTCTACATGATATAAAAAATTATACACTAGAATGGCTGTATACAAATACAAATTTATAGAAAAATATTAAAGCATTTACAAACTTTCACTGTTTTAATTGGTTTTTGTGTCATAGAAAATCGTACAGTATCAATACAATGCTTAATTTCCTTCCTAAAATAACATCGTTTTTATTTATTTATTTATTTATTTATTTTGCAGAAGAACATACATTTGTGAATGTGAGAAAATGTTACTGCATCTATTGTATGATTTGTAACATGCGTAATATGTAAATGTGGTCTTTCACAATTTCAATTTTAGGAATCAAAGGACGTATTCTTAACTAAACTATTATCAGTGATTTTTATTTATTTAGAAATTATTATATTTGTTATTTGTGATGTATTATTATATAGTAAGTACTTTAATGGAAACCTTAGTACAATGCTCATTTGGGAGGAGAATAGGTGTTGGGATATTAAAATCTTGACCTTGGAGTGTAATTTGGGTTTTAAATGTGGAATTTAGCTATTAAATTTAGTTAATAAATAGATTGAAGGCTTTATCCTCTTTATTTTTCGAATGATGACGCAAAAAGGGGCTGGGCTTGGCGTGTGTTTTTGTGTCTCTAGCGCCGTCTGGCGGTGAAGCGGAGCAGCGCAGCAGCGATGGCGCTCGTGGATTTTCTGCAGCTCTCTCTCAGTGGACTCTGACCGCACTTGTCGTTTCGGTCCCTCCTCTCAGGCCTTGATTTTGGGGCATTTTAGTGAATTTCAGTAATGTTGGGCATTCTTGCCAGGACGATGGTGAGTAACCAATACATATGGCCGGGTTTTTAAAGCATGGTCGATTTTTTTATTTGACATAAACAAGGCTGCCTGACATTCATGTTGTTTATGGTTTAGATAGCGGTAGTGCTAAGGACAGTAGGAAGCGCAGACACAGTTCATGACAATGATAGAAACAGTGTTCATCGAGAGCTGCTTAAATACATCGTGCCAGTGTGTAAATGGTCTTTAGTTTTTTTAATGACAGCGCAAGAATCTTATTACATGTTGCATTACTGCCAGTCATGTGCTTACTCATGTGTTTTATATGTAAGTAGTACAGATAACATTTCCAGTTATTTATAAATGTTGGACTGTATTAGCTTGTTAAGTGCACTTGTGTAAATTATTAGGACTTATTGCACTACTGGATACTAAAATAATAATATCTTAGACTAATGTCAAAGTGTGGTATTATCTATTTCGAAGGATAAACTGATTAAAAAAAAGTGATTCAAATATTAACATGTCAGTCATTGGCAACTAAGAAGTTCTATATTTTCAATGTATCTTTATGATCTATGATATAATAAAGCTGGTTTTATATCTTCTGGGATATTTTTAGGTCAGGGCTGGCATGGTGAAACCCTCTGGCCTTGTGAAGCCGGTGTCAGTGACACGGATTGCTGGTCGCTACTTGGCCCACCAGGAGGGTCTGCCTAAGCTTCCAGTGCCACCACTGCAGCAAACATGCGAACGCTATCTGACTGCCCTGACGCCCATCGTGGACCCAGAGGAGCTGAATCACACCCGGCAGCTCCTGGAGGAGTTTCAGAAGCCGGGCGGTGTAGGAGACAGACTACAGAAGGGCCTGGAACAACGAGCCAAGAAGATGGAGAACTGGGTAAAAACTTGTTAGGTGACGCTTAGTGTCTTTTTTAAAGGGCTTCATCTTAGGTCTTCTTGTCTCTCTATCATTTCCACTGCTAGCTCTCTGACTGGTGGTTACAAACAGCCTACCTAGACTACCGAATGCCTGTTGTCATCCATTCAAGTCCTGGGGTCGTCCTCCCCCGTACGGAGTTCAGTGACCGTCAAGGCCAAATGAGGTCAGACCAGTGTGGATTCATATGCAAATAGTCAATGAAATTTAACATAGGCCATTTAGCTGGTCTATAATTGTTCTTTAGAACTAAAAGTGTGTTGTTATGTGCCTACAAAGTTTTTAGTAGAAACTGATTAAAGGCATACAATAAATAGTTTAAAATGTATTATTTATATATTTATGTGTAAATATATTTTATTCAAAATCTAACATATTTATATATTTATATGCATAGATAATTAAGAAATGCATGCACTTTTAGTATTTTATGTATTTATTGATATATTTTACTTTAAAATATTAAATGTATTTGTATTTTAACATTAATATATTTATAGATATTGATTCCCCTGAAGTCATACACATTAATTTTGTATTTTGTATTTTATTAACTAAGATATATTACTTAAACATATAAAATATATTTCATATGCATTATCTAGTGAATTATCTAAAAATCATCAAGCAAACTTGAGATAATAAATATAATAAAAATAGTTTTTAGATGTATTTCATACATTATGAATTTAGTTTATTTTTCTTAATATGTTGCCAAATAGGTTTTTTTTGTTTGTTTACAATTGTTTAAAGTATAAACCTTACAAAAGTTGTTAAATGTATGCAAAAATATATATATATATATATATATTTACCAGTGGGGTTAAAGATACTGATTATTTTTTGCATGTTCAAGATTCAAGATTTTTATTTGTCCCATACATGGTTATATGGAGAGCATATGACCAGCAGTGAAATGTAATTCAGGTCCGCTCCATGGACAGTGCAGTTATTAAAGAATACAAACACAAGAAAATTATATATAAATATGGTATGGAGGAAAAAGAAAAAAGTAAATAAATAAAAAGAAAAAATTATAGAAAATGTTCATTTTATATTTAGTATTTGCGCTCCCTGGGAATCAAAACCATGACCTTGGTGTTGCTAGTGCCAGTTACAGGAACTTTAACACATTATAAATATTATTCAGCGGTCATTCACATGAATTAAATCCACACGCAGTGACCCAGAGTGACATTACTGCAGGGTGAGGCAGTTGTTTTCAGTTACCTCTATGGTGACCTTTATACAGACTAACCCTATCTTGCAATGTTGAGCTTTGCAATTCAGAGAGTACAAACTGTTGCTCTCCGTAAAGTGCTGGCCTAAAGCCAGTCTCCCCACATTAACTATAATGACAGCTTTCACATATGACTGCTAAAACTGCTCACAGATCAGCAGTAAGGTGTGTTCTGTTAATATCATAAGTCATACAGCACAGCAGGTTCCCTGTATTTATAGCAGAAGTATTCATTTGCAGTATGTTTATGTTAAACGTGTTTAAAATGACTGTAAGAAAGTATTTTTTCCTCACAGATATGCAGCAAAATTAATCGCTGGAGTTTTAGATTTCAAAAGCATGATTGACAAGTGAGTGACACATTTCTTACTTTTCATGTGCAGTCATAAGTCATTCAGTCCTCTGTTTAGATAACCATGACTATTACTATTGATTAAATTCAGATGGTCCAGTCAGATGTAATGTCTTTGCTTTTTGATTAGTGAAACATTGCCAGTGGAGTATCTGGGTGGAAAGTCACTCTGTATGAACCAGTACTATCAAGTGCTCTCGTCTTGCCGAATCCCTGGGACAAAGAGGGACAACGTGGTCAACTACGCCTTGGACAAGAGACCCCCCACACATATCACTGTAGTGCACAACTTTCAGGTCCATCCATGTTTAAAAATATAACAGTCCCTGTTCCAAATGTAACTTAGGTAAACTGGGGAGAAAAAAAATGCAAAATAATTTAAGAAATATAAAAAAGAATGCATTTAATACATTTTCTTGCATCCAGGACTGTGATCTGTTAATGCCATGTTAGAATCATACAACTTTCTGTTTAATTGTTTTTTTCTTTCTCATTATGTAGTTCTTTGTGCTGGATGTATATAACAGTGACGGCACACCACTGACCGTAGACCAGATCTACATACAGCTGGAGAAGATCTGGAACTCCTCTTTACAGAGCAACAAAGAGCCTATTGGCATCCTCACCTCCAACCACCGCAACAGCTGGGGCAAAGCTTACAACAACCTCATTAAGGGTGGGCACTGCCAACACTTAGCTAGACATATTAGTGTCTTCAATGCTAGGAACTAAATCTTTGATACATATATACAGTATAATATACACCGCAGTTCAAAAGTTTGGGATCACTAAACTATACTATACTATTTTTGAAAGAAATTGATACATATATTCAGCCAGGGCACATTGATCTGACATTTATAATTCTGCAGGCATAATATTAAAGATTTCAATTTTTTCATATATGCTGTTCTACAGGCTTTCAGTTCATAATAAGAAAATAAATATAGGGTTAGGGTTAAATTTAGGGTGATTCTTAATTTCTTTTGTGTCACTTTCAGATAAAACAAACAAAGAGTCTGTGAGAGCCATTCAGAAGAGTATCTTTACAGTCTGTCTGGATGCTCCCATGCCGCGTGCGTCTGATGACATGTACCGCACCCGTGCTGGAGTTCAGATGCTGCATGGAGGGGGAAGCAGGTGGAACAGCGGAAATCGCTGGTTTGACAAAACATTGCAGGTTAGAGACCCATGAGTTGATGTGTGTGAACTCTCACTGAGAAATTAAGCCTAAATCAAGATCCCGATACTGTCATGATGATTAATATGGTTTCTAGTTTATTATTGGAGAGGACGGGACATGTGGGCTGATCTATGAACACGCCCCCGCTGAGGGCCCTCCCATCGTGTCACTGATCGACCATGTGGTGGAATACATGTAAGATTAACAGTGATTAAATGTGGAAAAGCTGTTTTCCCATGGCTAGATTGTAAGTATGGCTAACGCAGATACGATTTCCCATGTATTTGTACAGGAAGTCATCAGAGATGGTCCGTACCCCAATGGTCCCACTGCGTATGCCACAGAAGCTTCGATTCAACATCACGCCAGAGATCAAAAAGGACATTGAGGAGGCCAAACAAAACATGAACATGTAAGAAATCGAGACATTCCACTCAGTCTTTCTAATACCACCAGTTTGATTGTTTTATTGGACAGACAACAATGCAGTTTGTTAAATGTTGAAAGTTTGAGGGTTTCTCTTCTTCTTCTCTGCAGAATGGTACATGACTTAGACATGAAAGTCAGTGTGTTTTCCCATTTTGGCAAAGATTTCCCAAAGTCACAGAAGATGAGCCCTGATGCCTTTATTCAGGTTGCTCTCCAGCTGGCGTACTACAGGTAAACTTCAGCAGCACTGCTATTAATGGTGTTTGCTGCATTTATTCCTTCTGTTATTATTAGGAAGTTAATGATTAGTTTAGTTTATTCAGTTGATTCACAGACTCACTGTTTCAGGATTTACAAGCGCTGTTGTCCTACCTATGAGAGCGCTTCCCTCCGCATGTTCAGACTGGGCAGAACCGACACTATACGCTCAACGTCCATTGACTCTGCTAAATTTGTCAAGGCCATGGATGACCCAGCCAGACATGTATGGTCACCTCTAGTAGGCATTTGGTTGAATCCACATTTGCATTACACTACAGTTCTTAAGTTTGTGGGTCAGTAAGATAATGTTTTTGGAAAGAAATTAATATAATAGTAAAGACTTTGAACTTTCTATTCATAAAAGAATACTGAAAAACTGTATCAGTGTTTCCACAAAGATATTAAGCAGCAAAACTGTTTTCAACACTGATAATAGTAATAAGAAGAAATGTTTATTGATATTAATATTTGTATTTTAGAATGATTTCTGAAGGATCATGTGACACTAAAGACTGGAGTAATGGCTGCTGACACTTAAGCTTTGCCATTACAGGAGTAAATTAAAAACTAAAATATACTGAAATAGAAAATGGCTATTTAAAAAGCAATTGCAATTTTTAGTTTTTATTAAATAGATGCAGTCTTGGTGGGCATAAGGAACTTCTTTCAAAAACATTACAAAAAAACTATTGAACAGTATTTTGCATCATGATGCAACATCATACATCATGATTGTAAATAGGCCGCTTTATAAATAATTTGCTATGGAGATTATCAATATCAAAACCATCTTATTATTTTCCAATTGCTTTTGATCCAGCATGAAATAAAATGTAACAATCTCATTTCGATTGACAGAACACAGAGAAAGTGGCTCTGCTTGACAAAGCAGTTAAAGCGCACAGAGCTTACACAGACATGGTGAGTAAATGCATGCTGTTGATGTTCAGCTGATCACCAGTAAGTATGTGTATCGGTCATTATTGGTCTGCACTAAATATATCCCTCATTCTCCATCCCGTGTATGGATGCGCAGGCCATCCGAGGTCAAGCCATCGACAGACATTTGCTCGGACTGAAATTGCAGGCTATTGAGGACCTGGCCGCCCTGCCAGAGATATTCATGGATACCTCATACGCTGTGGCAATGCACTTCAACCTCTCCACCAGCCAGGTATTGTCAAACAAAGCTCTCTGGACAAGGGTTATGTGCATGTTAATAAATCCTTATTTGCAGGACAAACCCTGTTTAGTAATGCATGTACTGTGCCATTAACTACACATTTGTTGTGATAAACAACTGATAACAATCACTCTTCAAATCTGCTAAATCATATTGCTGTAAACCTAAAATCATCAGATCATGTAAAATTCATGATCTTACAGAGGTTTGAAATGTGCTTTCGAATTTTTCCGCTCTCCTAGGTGCCAGCAAAAACTGACTGTGTGATGTGCTTTGGCCCGGTGGTACCAGACGGTTACGGTGTGTGCTACAATCCCATGGATGCCCACATTAACTTTGCAGTCTCTGCTTTCAACAGCTGCCAGGACACTAACGCAACACGTCTAGCCCAAGCACTAGAGGACGCGATGTTAGACATGAAGACCCTGCTGGAGCAGACGCCCAAGGCCAAGCTTTAAAGATGATTATGTCAATTAGACTTGATCTTTGACCAGTTCAGTCAAGACATTTGAGTTTACAATAGCATTCAAAAGGAGATTTTTATTTTGCATTTGACCAGTCCAGACCAGAGATGCCTGGACTCCACTGGACTGCGGTCTTTGATGAGCCTCAACACAAAATAATATTCCTTAACTTTTATATGTTTATGTGCTTTGGCTTTTAGTTTGTTCAAACAAACAGATCAATTAGGTTTGTCAACAGGTTTTGCTGATTCCTTTTTTCTTTTTGTTTGTATTGAGATTATGTGCGTTATTGTGAACGTGGTTAAAAGAAAAGCTCATGTGATTCTTTATTGTATAATAGATATTAAATGTAATTAAATACAGATTTTTTTTTAATTGCAATAATGTAAATAGTGACATTTGCAAACCATTGGTTTCTTAGTTCTTGATACAGTGTTGTAAATTTACGCATTAACACATTTTTAATAAATATCAAGTGCTTAATAACATTATAAATTCTGTTTAGATTTGGTGATTATTCATCAAAATTTGTTACTGTGCATAATGCTACTGTGCATAACTGTGGGTCTATGTAATGTTGCATATATAATTATATTAAATATCACTGCTATGGTTTTTATATATGGACACACACAAGATAAATATTTATCAGAGAACAAATAGACATACTCAACTATGGACTCTGTGCCTTGTAATAAATATAAGAATTGATGAGTAACAATTACTATATATGTTCTGGTTTACCTTTTGTTGAACATGAATTTTACAACATTACATATTGTTATATGCATCATGGATCAGATTAACAATAGTTTTAATTTTATTCATAATTGTCTTTTTTTTTATAAAAATACGACATCTCTGTAACAATCTTTCAAAGCTGCAGTTCAATCACTGACCCATTGGAGTCTCCAAATGATCCCCTATTATCTGTCACACTCGTCACATGCTCGTGTGTGTGTGTGTGTGTGTGTGTGTGTGTGTGTGTGTGTGTGTGTGTGTGTGTGTGTGTGTGTGTGTGTGTGTGTGTGTGTGTTATGGTTATCAGTGAGCGGCTGTGTCCTCGTGCTTACCTGTGCTCATCGTATCGCACAAGTACAGAATATTTGTGCACATCAAGCCCCTCACAGAACCTTGCGCTGTTGACTCAGTTGTACAATGCTCAAAAATTATAGTATAGAAAAAGTTAAAGACATTATTCCTGATTATAACGATGGAGACTTTCTGTGTCCTAAAAGTGGGTAAGTGTTATGAAAAATATACCATGTTGTTGTCGCACTCATAACCTAATCTTTGAATTAACAAGTGTTAAATAACATTTTAATAATTTTAAATACATTTTTATAGAATTATTGTTTTTTAAAACGATACTACTGAAGTGAGTCAGTTTATTGTATTATAATCTGTCTCATTAAGCTCAACCTGTGATTTTGTACAAGCTTTATTGAATGTGTTTTTATTAGTTGTCAAATTTGAATATAGCTAACACAATAACATTAGTTTAAGAGAGAAGGTTAAGCTGTCGTTTTCCTTAAATTATTTAATTATAGCATTTTTCTCTTAATTCTCTTATATTACTCCATGTCATGCACAGACAATTTTATTTATTTATTTATTTTTATTTCCTGATAACACTATAAGAATAATTTCACATTTAACCTCAATCTTATCAATATTGATTATTGATATTTTATTGTTATTGATGAAAGGAATGTAGAATATGTACATCTGAACTATCACTTAAAAGATAAATTTAAAACCATAATGTCAATTTCTTTCTTTTTTTCTTTTTTCCTTCCTTCCTTCCTTCCTTCCTTCTTTCCTTCTTTACCTCAGATTTTAGGTTAACAACTTTACATGAAATGGGGTTTGAGAAACTTTAAACTCCAAATTTAGTTTAAAATGACAAAAGTGTAATTGTTCTTAAGGTGACTGGAATTTATGTTAATGGTTCTGATTTGATTTAACAGACATATAGAGCAAAAAAGAACGTTTTCCGCTTGTTGAAACCATGATGATGTGGTGAGGCTCCTCCTTCAATAATTTAATTCACATGTTAGTGATTACTGTGCATTTCATTTGGGCTGCTTCAAATCTGTACCCACTGTAGCTGATCCCAACTGAAATACCAGAACAGGAAGAAAAAAGGAGGAAGATTTTTATATATATATACACTTTTTAAGGCTTCTTAGCCTGTTCCTTAGTGACAGAAAGCTGGCGGCCATGTCAGCTGTATGGGACACTGACTATCTGTGGAGAGAGGTCCAAGGGTCAGTGCAAACAGGTCTAATGTGTCTTATGTGGATTTAATCATAGATGCTAGACAGGACCTTGTTGTTCTGTAATTGTTGTTCTGATCCATGCTGGTCCGGTGATTCTTGTGTGCATGCCATCAATGTAGTAACTTATTGTAATTTTTAAAGTAAATAATATTTAAAAATATTAGCCTGTACTGTTGAACTTTTCACTTGCAATATTGTTGACAGTGTATTTTCAACAGGCTGTCTGGCTATTCTAGCAATGGCGTCTGTGGATAGGTTCAATGTTCTGTCAAAACATGTGCTGTGTATTTTCCACATGTTGATTGAAAATCTGCATAGATGGTTTTCAATTGAGTAGTGAACTATAGCTTGTTTTCATACATTTGAAACATTAATTAGGATTTAAAATCACAACAGATTAGATAAATATGGAAGGCTGTTTGAAAGCTGTAAAACATTAAATGGGTAATTGTGATCAAGTTTAAAATAAGTTGCATGTGACATAAATCCACATCGTGAGATTTTTATATCCGTATGCATTAAATAAAAAATGATTTACATTTAGTGTTATAAAGATGTAATGCTATAACATGTATGTGTGTGTGTGTGTGTGTGTGTGTGTGTGTGTGTGTGTGTGTGTGTGTGTGTGTGTGTGTGTGTGTTTGCATTTCTATAGGGCAAAGTTGGCCTCTCTCTTTGGTCTGGACCGAGCAGAGAGTCAGGGAAATGAGTCCTTCCAATTCACCGCCCCTAAACAGCCAAAAAAGTCCTGTGCCATATTAGGTAGGTGGTACAGCAAATAGTTGCATAGCTTTTTTTTTTTTTGGCACAGTTTCATGTTCTGATCGTTCTGAATCTTAATGTGTACACATAATTGCTCATGGTTTAATCAGTGTTTTTCTTAAGGCCCGCCTCCTCAGAAGTCCATCCCTCCTCCATGTGCTCCAGCTGTGCTGTTTGCTACAGCTGTTCATGCATTCAGCTTGTTAGTATAAATATGGCAATTAAAGGATGTTTATGAGACTTTAAATTAGCATTAGTTCACACATTTCTTAAATGAGCTTTGATTTTCCACCAGTGTGAATGGACAATATGTAAAGCAAGGCAAGATAGGAGCTGCTGTTTTAGGAAACCATGTCACCAAAGAGGTAAGAGAAGCTAATTAACAGAAGCTTATCTTTAGTAAAAAATTAAATATTTATTTTTAAATACATTATAACAATAAGTATAGTTCAAATCTATTAACATATTTACTGACACATTCAGTGTACCTGAAGTATACTTGCAATAGTTCCACTTTAACACAATCATATATACTTCAGTATATCTTTTTTTTTTTTTGGTGTTTTATTTTATTCGTTTTTTTTCTATCTGCACTTACAGTACAAGATTCTGCTGTACAACAGTAAACAAAAACAGATCAGTACGGCTCGAATCCATCGTGGATTTGTCCTCACAGTGAGTGTTGATTCTATTCAATTCTGTTCTTTGTTGTGTTAGATGCTGCACTCATCGGCTCTTTATACCTGTCCACAGGTTCAGCCCTGTAACTATGTCACTTTCTACGATGACCAGCAACAAAACTGGTCTTTAATGTTTGACTTGGCAAAGTCCAGGCCTGAGTTCTGTAAGGAGGTAATACTTAAACTGAATTGTTTATTTAATAAAGATTGATGCATTCTGGTTTTGGAATAAATTATTCTGTATCTCAAAGTGTGCCTCTTATTAACTTCAAAGCTGCGGGGTTCTGCAAAATTGCTATAATGCAAACATCTTTAAATTTTACAGATGCGCGATGTATTTGGTGAAATGACCTCTGAGTATGTTTCTCTCAGGTGTGCATGGCCCGGTGGAACAGTGAGGCTTTGTCAGACTCTCTGGTCACTCAGGACCTGGTCCAAGGAGAAGGTCAAGCTGTTGATGTTGGGGACACGGTGGAGGTGGCCTATTCTGCATGGCTTTTACAGAACCATTCTTTAGGACAGGTGCTTATTCTCAATTTTGTAATTGTTATCATATTCAAAGGACACTTTTTAAATGCATTATATTTTTGTAAAGATGAATTACATTTTATCAAAAAATAAAGAATAAATAAATGTTCAAAAGTTTATAGCATATTTTAATTCTAGAGAAGTTTCTATTCGTAGTAAATGATGCTGAGTGGAATCAATTTCCTAAATGTACACAGTATGTTCTTTTTTTTAAACGTAACCTTCTTAAATAGTAATTGAGCCCAACACAGCAGCTCACTGTGCACATTCTTGTTGATTAGTCACAGCTCAATACAAGTCATGCATGCACTCATTGAACTAATCAGTTCACTGGCAATTTATATGAGTCTGTCTGGCATGTTTGCTGTGCAGCTGGAGATCTATAAATGTGAAAGTTCAGTGTCTCTGTCTGTTTTTTCAGGTCTTTGATTCCAATCTGGGCAAAGAAAAGCTGCTGCGAGTAAAGCTTGGAGCAGGCAAAGCTCAGAGGGTGAGCAGCTCTTGAACACAACAATGCTCTAAAATGATAATGAAAGAAATGCATAACAGAAAAATGTTGGTTCTGTCAGCTGTTGTGCCATTGCTCTTTCTCACAGGGATGGGAGGATGGGATGCTTGGCATGCAGAAAGGAGGTCAACGGCTCCTTATCGTCCCTACTAGTATGGGTCATGGTTCAAAGGGCATCCTTCAGCATGTGCCAGCAAACAGCACTCTGGTGTTTGATGTTGAGATTCATAGAGTAAGGCACTGACAGTGTGAATATAATTTAATATACCAGCGAACATTTCTCTCTCTAACTCCTTTTTTGTTTGTATATTTATCTACATGTAGGTTAAATTCTCCAAAGACCGACAGAGTCAGGGATCAGTTGACACCTTCAGTGCATCTCCAAGCACACCAGAAAAGAACACCAGCCAATCGGTCACTGATACAGATGAGTCAAAGTGTGTACAGACAGAATAACCTTTGCAATTGGTGATATTTTTGTTATAATGTAAAATAATTATCTTAAGAATTTTTTTTATTTTTTTCATTTATTTATTATCTATCTATATATCTGTATGTATGTATGTATGTATATATAGAAAAAGAGAGACGTCAAAACATGATGTTTATTTGTCTTGTCCAATTGGCAAACAGATTCTAGATTTAGGCATAAATCTAACACAATTTAGCAAGTTTTATGCATAAAAAAAAAAAAAAATAATAGAGGAAAAAATCTATACAAAGATTTTTTTAAGCAGTATACATATACAAAGGTTAAATATAAAGATTTTGTTGTACAAGTGTTTTAATTAGGTGACTTTACGACATGCATCAGTAAGCTGATTTTTATGAATTTTTGCAAGTTATTGATCATTTGTATTCAGAGTCCAAGCACCTAAGGGGAAGGTGGAATCTGTATCCCTGACAGTGAGTAACATTAACCTTAACATTTAGACAGATGCCATGTGCCAGGAGTGGCTAAAATGCTGAAGCTCCAAATATATATTTTTTCTTGTAGAGTTCAGGTGCTTCTAAATCCAAGCTAATCTCCCGTATAGCCAAGATGGGTCAACCCATGCTTCCCTTTCTCACTGGAGCCATTCCAGCTCAGCCTGACCCCAGCGACTCAGAAACAGAGGTCAGGAGGATTGGAGAGGTTGTTTACATTACACATACTGTATATGAATGGAATGCTATTTAAATCTATTATGTCTCTCTGTGCAGGATACCAGTGAATTGATTTGTGATCCCTCTCCTTCACATTCCCACTCACCGAAACCTGCACAAATGCCCTGTAGTTCTCCATCTTGTATGTATAAAAAGAATAAAAAATAATTACCTATTAGTTAACTCTTCCTATAACATTAGAGCTGACGGGTTCTTTGCTTTCATGTACTGGTTTTTGTTGTAGTGTCGTATCAGCCTGATGATGCTCAGAAACAGGAAGCAGTGCTGCCAGAAGCAAACACTACTCAAGGCTTTGGGGTGAGATCCAACATTGTGTTTTACAAGTATGATTTCATTTTATTGAGTAGCATTAGCAGGACTAATTCTTAAAGAAATGTATATTTTGAGACAATACATGAAATTGATCAAAAGTGATAGTAAAGACTGTAAAAGCTATTTTTATTCTCTATTTATCAAAAAGAAAAAAAAACATGAAAAAATGCATGTTTGCAGAAAAATATTATGCACCACTGTTTCCAACATAGATGAATTTTTTTTTCTTGAGCGCCAAATTATTAGAATATTAGAATGTTTTCTGGCTGCTGAAAATTCAGCTTTGTATAAAAAAAAATACAAAGTATCGCAATAACAGTATCGCAATAATAATAATAATAATAATAATAATAATAATAATAATAATAATAATAATAATAATAATAATGAATTCTTTTTTTTTGATCAACAGCCATATTCCTTCAGACAAAATACATATTTTCCAACACAGCTAGATTCATTTGCCCCAGTCTTCCCATCCCAGCACATTCCATACCAAAGTAAGATCTGAGCCTATTACTTTTGTACATGCAATACTTGCTGAAATGTGTCACTTTATTTGACTTATTATATTTAGTTATTATTTTTAGCATGGAATTACTGCATGCTGTCACTGCCATTTTTTCACTAAATGCAAACATTATGTTTTAAATAGCACCTGATATTACATCATTCTTGATGTCTGATGCTCGCCAACACAACACAGAAATTCTGCTGGCTATTGAAAAGCTGGCACGCAGAGTGGACCAGCTGAGCTGCAAGGTATATTGGTGCAATATGGATTATTATTATTATTTTTTGATTAGTTCTTATAGTTATTTAGGTAAAAAAAAAAAAAAAAAAAACCCGGTTTGATTCATTGTTCTCAGGTGGATGAGCTGCAAAAAGAGGGTCACTTCTCTTTCAGACTCTCCTCTGTGTCCTTAGAGACAAACATGATCCTACACAACATTCAGAGAATTATTCAGGTTTGAATACAAGGATACTTTTATTAATTATAATGATCGTTTTGTAATGTTTAGATGCAAAAAAAATAGCCTTTTAAATGCCATCTGTGTTTTAGGAGAGTATGTGTCTGAAAAAGGAGGTTCTGGAGAAGAGTAGGAACAGAGTAGTGGAGGAACAGAACCACAAAATAGAAAAAAATAAGAGGTGTGTCCTACCCTTTTCTTCACACTCCAATTTCCTGCTTTCCAGTAAGATTAAATGCAAAAAAAAAAAAAAAAAAAATTCTAAAACTGGGGGATCTTTTATGTTGACACACAACCAATTGGTTTACTCTGAGTGCAGGTATATGGAGCAGCAACACAGCCAGACTTGCCGCCTTCAAGCTGAGCAGGAAAAGGTACAACAGACGTGTGAATTTGCTAAATTATGCTATGTGGGTTTATTAGCTCAGTATATTATAATTTTATGTATGTTAAACTCGCTTGGTTGCTATGTTTCCATTTTGATCTGATTGTAGGTGTGTGCTAGAGAATGGTGTGATGAGGAAAATGCCATAAATCATCTCTCTTTCAGGTCCATTTATCGGGAGAATCTGGTTCCTCCACCACACAAGCACATCTGCTGCAGCAGGAGGAGCTCAATCTCCACCAGAGGGCAGAGAAGCAGAAGTGCAAACAGATGGAGGACATCATACAAAACATGGATGAGGAGATGCAAGATCTGAGGGCTGAAAAGGAGAATCTGGATCAGGTGTGTATGATATGAGCATACTGTATACAAAAGTTTTAACCTGTCTCATTTAATGCTTTAATAAGAGTATTCAAGCATCATCCAGTTTTCTCTGGCAGATCCTGTCAGAAAGGAAGAGGAAGTGGCAGGTAGAGCAGGTAGACGGAGAATCCCTTTAATCTTGCATTTACATTCATTTTAAATATTTAAGTAAGAAAATCTAATCAAGAAAACAGTTTGAGACAGTTAGCTGTTCTTATTGTGCTGTATTAAAGTGTACTGAAACTGATCTGGTGTATTTGGTGCAGGTGAAGCGATTGCTGAATGGAGTGTTTCAGTCTCTCAGGACAGAGTTTGATTCACAGGAGTCTTACAGTGGACACACCGTGCTTGAGATTCTCCAAAACACTATCAAGGTACTGTTCAACCAATCAGGTTTAGTTATACAATGATTTCAGGTTTTGCTGACGCCTGCTTTTCCATTGCAGAGTATCACCGTGAAACTTCTCTCAGAACCTCGGGAGCTTGAATCGGGCATAGATGAAGATAAAGCAGAGGACGAGTACTTGTCAACTGAAGAGTGTTTGCAAATCAAAAACATGGAGAAGGAAAACAATGAAATAGCGGGAAAAGGCCAACATTAAAAAGGAAGCATTTATGCTAACAGAACATCTGTAGATCAGAACACCTGCATATTGCAGTCTGTTCTACCATAAGTTCATATACTGAGATCCTGAAAGGGGAATTGGTACTGTCCAATCACGGTTAAGAAGGCATATTAATGTCCAATCAGTGGACAGCTGATCCTTTTCCAGTGTTTCAAAGCAGGACGTTCTTCAGTCATTGAACTGGAAGAACCCTGATCCATAACAACAGTGTCCTGACTATGACACAACTGGATATAACGAACAAGGTTGTAAGTCAAGTTAGCTAGATACGCGTAAATGTAATCTTTACTTGTGTTTGTTTGATCAATGTTTGAGAACATTGTTTAATATAGTATTTAGGTTTTATTTAGAATTGTAAAAGATTGCAAAAGACTAATCTAATCAGCTTGACATTTCAGAAATTCTGGGCTAATATTGATTTATTGAACATGAAATTAAAAATGACACTAGGCAAAATGTAAGAAGTAAATCGAAAATGTAACATAATTGCTAACTAACACTTATGATAATTTGTTTATATACAAATGTATGTAAACAGCAGTATGCTGTTGCAAAAATAAACTTCATTGTAAAAGGACTCTAGAACATATTGTCTAGCAGGTTTATTTGCAGATGTCTGACAGGTGTGATAACACTTCAAAATGAATAGGCAGCATTTCAGTGGATGTGGTTGGTTGGGTACAATTACAAAACCTAAATAAAAAAGAAAGTACATTATGAATATGAATATGTAGACAACAACAGAAAATGCATAATATTAGCACATATATTGTAAATGAATGTAACAAAGAGATTCAATCTCACTGATAATATCACAGATAAGGTGCCATTTGTGTTGTATAAAATGACCACAAACTGTATCAGTTCTTATGAAATAAAATAAGAGCAGGAGGACTACAGTGTGTACGTAAGTTAATAATAACCTGCCACTAGAGGGTAGTTTATACTACAGTAACTTCTACTAAACATTCTTATGATTTCATGTTTTTTTTTTTCTTAATTGTCAGATGCACAGCAAATAAGACATATTTGTCCAGTCTGATCCATACAGCATATCTGTATCACACAAAGCACACAGATTAAAAGTTTGTATCATGCTTTCTGATAAACACTTAAAGCTTAATTCTTGAAATAGGAAATTAAATTAATATTGTTTTATTTACAGAGTTTAAGTTGTTTTTTCATTCTGTACATGTTCAGTAAGAAGCAGACTTGCACATAAGAGCACTTGGATAAAGAGAGGTTCACAGAAGTACACTATTGGGTGTGTGCAATACTTAAAGTTGCTGAAACTGGATAGTTGACTGTAAAAAGGAGTAACAGTGCATTTGTTAGGATGAATGTCTGGAGTGTTTTAAGTACAGTGCCTTCAGAAAGGTTTCACCTTCAACCTATAATTTTCTATTCTGCTGTGTTGCCAAGTCAGTTCAAAACATTTCAATGCAGAAATTTAAATTTAAAGAGTCACATTTAAACTAAAAATTAAAATCTTACATTAAAAATGAAAAAGTACTTTAACTTAACTGGTTGAAGTATTAAAATACTCTGGTATTTCAGGGTATAGGCCCTTTTTACACCAAAAACAGTTAGTATAAGGACAACTTTAACAATAAATGTATTAGCATCCACACCAAGGGACAATCTGTTTATTATAAGCGCATACTGTAGTTATGTCAGCTGCCACATTAAATGCTCAAGCTCTTTAAAGTCAGGCAGATTCAGATTGGCCTGTAAATATTTTTATCATTCATCAGCTGGAAAAAAATTGTTGTGATATTGATTCCAATGATATAGTTCCTCTGTGTTGTTGTCATTATAGCTGTGGTGTGATGCCCCGATTCTGATAAAATTTGAATGATGATTAAAACTTTAAGATTACAGTTATTGCCCTTGTTGTGAAAATCCCTGAATGGTGATCAATTTGGTATTACTGTACTACAATGTTGGTAGAATAACATGGAGGGCAGGGCATGAAGATTTAGCTTTTCTATAGCGAACATGCAGATATTTAAAATTTAGTATTGGGGGGCGGTGAGTTGAAATCAAAAACAGAAGAGGCACAAGTGCTTAGAGCGGGTACATCATTGGTGATACTAAAGCTCAACAGTCTTATTATTATCTATTCCTATTAGGTTTGAGTTAAATGAACCATTATCAAATACTTTCTTGCTGTTAATTTATTGGAATGTGACTAGCTTATGATGAACAATAAAACCTTATCCTATTTGACAAATGTCTTGCTGTGTAAGTTCCTCTTTGAGTGGCTAGCTGTAATTGGAGTGGAAGAAAAAAAATCAAGGAACTTACTCACACTAGGCACGGTTGCCTTGAACCGAGCCTGAGCCCAACCGAACCGTGCCCTGGTTCACCTCTTCCAACTGGGCCAGGGACTGCTAAACGAACCGCGCCCGAGCACGGCACGGAGTGCTCACACTAGTCAAACAAACAGGGCTTTGGGGGTCAAACGCTCTCGGGCACAGTTCAAAACACCTATTGTGAGTACACCCTAAAGTGCTTGAAGGTTCACAGACTACGATTTCATGCAGCAAATGGGAGGAAGGAACAACGATGACACATGAGGTATGATCCTGACCATGGAAGGACACTCGCCGGCTTCAGCCGTGATAAAGACGGACCCGCTGAGATACAGTGCCACGGCACATAGGGCAGGACTGCAGGGCATCGCTGCATGTCTGGCAACAGCATACATGCCCACACGGCAGGAAGATCACCTGTGACTGTGACACAAAGCAGAACAGGAGAGCAAATTACGGTTTCTTTCAAAGCTGCTGAAAAGCATATCTTCTGCATTGTTACAAAGAATTCTATTTCAAACAAACTTTGTTCTTTTAAAAATATACTGAAATAGAATTGAGACCTTACCTCATGTTCCATGCACACCACACACTCAGAACTGCTCCATCGATCAGGACTTGGGGCAGTGGGTGTGAGGGGAGTGCTGGGGGTCAGTGGAGGAGTGAGCTCCTGTTGGAGTGGGGCGCTTGGAGTGGATGGACCAGCTTCCTGCATCTCTTTTGCTGTTTTAGGCAATGTTGGAAGGGCAAACATGTTATGATACCATCAGTCACAACTTAGAAACAAAACATCACTGAGAAGCATCCACAAATATCACCTAATCAAATAAAGCTTGTCCTCAAAAGAAAATGTATGTTCTTACGATCAAACAAAGTGTGTTCTCTGGCCCAGTGGAGAAGAGCTTTCTGCACGCCAACCTCATTGATCCCCAACTGTAGTAAAACAGAAAAGATTTTAATGGACATAAACCTCTGAAGACAAATTCCTAGAGACACACACTACTTAAAACTTCTGTGTGCTAAAACACAGAAGGAAATGTAGCGGACCTTTCGAAGGTCTTTAGTGGTCATGTGTCGCAAGGCCTCAGCAGTGATTCGTTGGTGAGCTATGATTGGCAGGTAGTGTTGAGCAGAGAGTTTACACAGTAGATTCCCCAGATCCGCATCTACAGCTGCCTCCTGAGGAGAAATGAGAGGTCAGCAGAGCGTCCATGATTTTGTGATTTAAACACAGGGTCTTTGAGCCTGTTGGAGAGCTGCTCTGACCTGCATCCGCAGAGACAAAGGTTTGGCATCCAGGAGCCTCTGATACTGGATCATCCAGTAGTTCTGCTGATTGGATTCACTTTTTTGCTCCATCTCCACCTGAAAAAAAATCAGCACCAAAGCTTACAAATTACAAGAAACATACATATGCATCTGTTGCTTTTTTCAAAGTCCTACACAAATCCAACACTATGTATCAGGTAGGTTTTACATATTGTTTAACCCAGTGGCGACTACCATGCTAAAATTTTAAATAAATTTTTCCACATCAGTCAGGTACATTGCAGGGGTTTTCAAATTGGCCTGTATTTCATTATTTGATTTTTCTACACTGAATAACAAATTTTAAATATCAAAGCCTCAACAAAGGACATATATTAAGCAGTAAAATATAATCCATGCAAATAAAATAAAATTAGAACCAAATAATATTTAAAATAATTAAATAATAAAGAGGTAAAAAATTTGACCAAAAATAAAAGGATTTTAATGTTGTTTTAAAGGCTGTCAAAGTTAATGTGTATTTATCTGATAATAAAATGTTCAACAAATTACAGAAAATAAGCAGTAAAATATAATGCACTGCAATAAAATTAAATTAGAGCAGTACAATAAATAAACAAATAAACAGTTGTACTATTTAACAGCTTTACTAAAAAATTAAAAGCCTGTCAAAGATAACATGTATTCTTCAGATACTAATGTGTATTAAGTTTTTTTTCTCAACACACATTTACCCCAAATTTAAAATGCTATTTTTGGCAATATTAGTATGGCCTAAATGTGATTTCTGCAACAGTGACCAAAGCATGTGAAATGTTTCAGTTAACTGATCCAATTTCAAATGTCTCTTTTGAGAAAGCAAGAAAGTTGGTCCATAATCACTTACCAAAACCATCCTGAGCTCCTCCTCCCTTTGGTCCTTCTGTTTGAGTAACTGCTGCAGTATGTCACTCAGAGCAGTCCTCTGGTCTGCTAGCACCTCCTAACACACACACACACACACAGTAAATACACTCACAAAAAACACACACAAAGGATTCATACTCCCAGAATACTGTGATAACTCATAGAGGTGGTGTGAGCATGATATTTAAACAGGAATGGGACGAAATGGCCAAGAAATCTGAGAGTGAAAGAGAAATGTAAAAACAAGGAAGAGAAGTGATGTGCGATGACAGAGTCATCATTACTCTTCTCTACACTCCACAGCATGATGAAGCACTGACAGGAAACCACCACATCATCTACTGCTGCTACATACCTGCAGGTTCTCCGTGTCCAAATTCCTCCTCTTAACCTCCAGTTTTGTCAACTGCATTAACTCTGCCTCTATGAGTTTAATCTATGGATACAAGCATACAGTGGGGGTGTGAATGGCCCCATGGAGACATGATAAAACAGCCACCTTTTGGGTTCTGCATCCAATGAGAGGCGGGATGTGAGAAGCATGGGCTGACTGAAACCAAAAAAAGCTCTTAATGACTTGAATGACTACACAAGACCATCTGAAACATTACTTACTTTAACATTATATAAGCTGACAATGAAATACCCACCGAATGACTTTGTTAATGATTACACTACCATTCAAAAGTTTGAGGTCAGTCATTTTTTTCTAGGAACTTAATCCATTTATTCAGCAAGGACAAATTAAAAGTATCAAAATCCACAGTAAATACATTTAGAATATTACAAATATTTCTTTTTCAAATAAATATTTTTAAACAACGAAAATAAGATGCAGCATAATTTTCAGCATTGATAAGAAATGTTTCTTGAGCACCAAATCTACATATTAGAATGAAATAAATGAACAGGAATAAATGACTTTTTAAATACATAAAAATAGAAAACAGTGATTACTGTATGCACACTGTATACAGTGATGACTGTATTACTGTATTTTTAATCAAATAAATTTAGCCTCGGTAAGCATAAGAGACTTCTTTCAAAAAACATCAACCCCAAACTTCTGAATGGTGGTGTATATGTTAAGAAATGACAGTGCTGATTAAGTTAAAACTCCTTCAATCAACCAGTTGTATGATATAAATCACTGTATCTGTGGGGTCGTTATTGGCTCTTCTAACCTAAAGGAAACTTTAATCAGCATACCTGATTACGGATATAAGCATGCACACTGTCCTTCTGGAGTTGGAGGGCTTCAAAGGCAGCCTTCTGTATTTCCTCCTGCAAACAAAAAGCCAATTAGGGTTAATTAATTCAAGACCTACTAAACCAACAATGCACTACCTGTAATATCTACAGTAGTTCATTAATGTACTGTGGAGTGAATTGATGGATGGAGATCAAACTAGTGTTTAATAACAGTTTTCAATTTATGTACATTGTAGGTTAGTGATTTAAATAGTTACCTCTTGAAGGATCTGACTAATGGCTTTGCTTTTGTCTAGCTGCTGCAGGGACAACACTTGGTCAAACTTCCTATCCATATAGTCCAAACTAAATACATGGGCAAAAAAAAAAATTAAGACAAGAAAAAAAGGAGTTTACTCAATGCTATTTGTTTGGGGTTTTTTTTTTTATTAACAATTAGCACAATAACATAGTAAGTGATTTCAAAATCAGAGAATGTCCCTTTGAAATCCAAACAAGTGGTCAGTGAATATGCATTTGAAATGAGTGTTGCCAAAAGAAAACAGATAACAGAGACGGATGTTAATATCAGGTGTTAACAGAGTGAAAAATATGTATTGGTGGGAACTGAAGCACCTCCTGCAGGTCTCAGACACCAGAATCTGTGTCTTGGCTTCCCTGGCCTCCTGAAGTAGCCTTAAAGAGTAGCTCTCTGACAGCATCCTCTGCATGGCACCTGCAAACATGTAGCCTTTTCAGAACCACAATAGCGAAGAAAATATGGGGAAAGAGAGGTCTAATTCAAACTATGAGTACCAAAGCACTAACTTGTCTGGAGCAGCTTGTTTTGTCAGAGATTCTAATGACTTGCCAAATAAATTTAAAACCAAATAACTGTAAAACAATAAGACAGTTTTGATGATAATTGTAATCTCTAAAACTCACTTGCCACTTCCTTCTTCCTAAGAGAGTTGGCTTCATCTTGTGTGATGGCAGTTAGGTGTTCCATTCGTATACTGAAAAACAACAAATACAACAAATTCATAACTGTATCTCTATTCAGAAAATTAAAAAAAACCCATCAAGACAAGTCCCTGATTTCACCATTTCACCATGTGTGTGATGAACATCTACATACACTACAGTTCAAAAGTTAAGGGTCAGTAATATTTGTTAAGGACATTTTTATTTTTATTTTATTTTTACTTTTTATAATTGTTTTATTTTATTATTATTACTATTATTATTATTATTATTATTATTATTAAGCTAGGATGCATTACATAGATCAAAAGTGGCAGTAAAGGCATTTATTATGTTTAAAAAAATTATTTAAAATAATTTAACAATATTACTGTATTTTTGATTAAATAAAGTGGCTCTGGTGAGCATAAATGACTTCTTTCAAAAACATTTAAAAACCTTATCAACCCCAAGCTTTAGAACCATAGTGTACTCATTACAAACAACAGATTCTGATACACAACTAACACCCCACTTCAGTGTTTGTGAAACCACAACTTAAAGTAGCACTCCAGATCTTTCTGACATTGCCAAAAATACCTGAATGTAACAGTAAATGTTGAACTTTATCTGTGGCACTGTACAAACAGTTCAGTGCTTGCACTAAATCTGGACTGAGGTTTTCTTAAGTGGCGCCATTAGAAAGAAAGAAATTCACTTAGCATGAACTGCACTGATGGCAGGAGGCCATACTCCATTAGAGAGTTCGACCCATGTGTAATTTCCACTCACCGGTCTTCCTCCAGAGCTTGCAGAAACTCGGCGCTCTTTGCCTGGCTATAATCAAATTAGCACAAATGCACAATAAATAACCACCCTTCAACTACAGAATACTAATGGACTTAGCATGACTGAAATGATAATGATAACAAAAGAAAAAGCGAGATCACAAAAATGGTCCATTCAAAAATGGTTCACACGGTACCCTCACCGTTTGTTATCAAGTAGGAGGTCAGAGATGCGACTCATGATATTGCTCTCTGCCAGACGTGCTTTATCCAGCATTTTCTGCCTCTCTGTTTCCTGGGCCCTCTGCTGCTGAGACACACCTAACTCCAACCGTTGCTGCTCCTGAGAGACAGAAAAGCACAGAGACGAGTCTTTCTGATAATAAGGTCATTGTAAATGAAAACGTGTTTTTATTAGCTAGCTAAGTGTAGTGACAGTACAATCTGCTACATTAATACTTTTCTTCACCAAGAATATATAAAATTGATCAAACGCGGCAGTAAAGACATTTATAATGTAACAAACCAAAAGATTTCAAGTTCAAATAAATGCTGTTTTTTTTCTTCTCATCATAGATTCCTGAATAAATCAACATTTTAGAATTTAAGGATCATGTAATACTAAAGACGTTCTATTAAAATAGAAAAAAAAGTTATTTTAAATTTGAATTATACTTTACAATACTACTGACTTACTATATTTAAGTATATTAAAATCAAATAAATGCATCCTTGGTGACCAGAGAGACTTCTTGATTTAAAAAAAAAACTGCCCCCAAAATATTGAATGGTGGTGTAATACACTCAAATGTGTCATATGTTTGTAAAACACATTCAACTCTACAATAAAAATTGTTACCAGTTTGACAGACAGCAGGACATCCTCTTTGCGGGAGTTATTGAGGAGGAGGAGCTGAGTGTGCTCTCTCTGTTTCTCTTCAAGATCTTTCTCAAAGATCACCTTTTCCAGATGTTTCTGCACCTAGTGGAGAAACAGAGAGAATGAGATGTAAATACTACTTCACTGGAGGATCCAACAATAACAAAAAGAAACCAAATCAAATATACCTTTCTTTTCTCATAGTCCATGAATTTGCTCTGCAGTGTCAGATAGAATATGTTACATTAACAGATCAAATGGCACACTATATTTTTAGTCACTGTTTGGAATGGCTGATAAATAGTGATGACTGACCTGCCAGGCCATCTCTTCACCATCAACACAATCCACCTCCTGCTTCCCTCCATCATCCTCCAGCACAGGCAGCAGATACTGGGATGGAGGGCAGTACTCCAGACCCATCTCTAAAACCAATTAAACAAACCAGCTGCACATAAAGGCCTTGCACCATCACATGGGGTTACATTTTAATATTTAACCAAATCTCGTGCATAATCTGTATTGTGCACAACCTGTATATATCAGTCCATATCTAATCAGACAGTAAAAAAAAGCATATTGTGTAAAGTATTCCTTTAAAACACATCCGTACCTGAACAGAGGTAGCGCTGCACTTCCTCTGTGCCAGCCGTGCACACTGATGCAGGTGGATATCTCATAACCTGTGCATCCAGAATCAGGCTCTGCCACACCACATATACACATATGAGGATGTCTTTGCAGAGGTCACATTGCCATTTGAGCTTGTACAAATATAATAAAACATCTTAAAAATAGGCTTTTGATTTTAAATACTCACTTCCAAAGTGCGAACATTGGCCAGTTCTTTAGGTAATTCTGTAATGCTGTTCTCACTTATGTCTAGTGTACGCAGGCTACTCATGCGTCCCACAGACACAGGAATGACAGTAAGGCTGTTCCCTGTATCATCAAAACATTTTGTTAATTTAAATGGTTTACGGTTTTCATGTGATGTAAAATAAGGCCTAAAATAAACTCTTTTACAGAAAATTTAAATGACTGAAATCTACTGCAGTGCTTTAATGAAGGTGCTTAAAAAATAGATATAAATGAATATCTTTCTGTGCCAAAATAATTTTTAAAAAGCACATAACACACCTTTCACATTAAGTGTCTGTAGATGCCGTAAATCCCCTATAGAGTCCGGCAGCTGTTTAATGTGGTTCTTCTCTACATTCAGCACTTAGAGAAGAAATCAAGGTAGTATGTAAGCAATAAATATAAAGGATACTAATTATCAATTAAAAAATATATTTAAAGAAAACTGATCCTTGCTCTGGAAGATTCACACTTCACTTTGGTACTGGCAAGATTGTTTTATTGTTTTTGACTAACCAAGGCTGTATTTAACAATAATGCAATCTAATTTAATAATACAGTAAAACAGTAGAAATACTATAAAAAAAAAAAAAAAAAAAAATATATATATATATATATATATATATATATGTGTGTGTGTGTGTGTGTGTGTGCGTGTGCGTGTGTGTGTGCGTGTGTGTGTTTTCTATTTTAATTATTTTAATAAGTAATTTATTCCATTGATGGCTAAGCTGATTTTTTTTTTTTTTTTCTTCATCAATTAATTTTTCAATGACTCCAGTTTTCAGTGTCGCATGATCCTTCAGAAATCATTATATGCTGATTTGCCGCTCAATGGACATTTCTTATTATTATCAATGTTTAAAACAGTTGTGCTGTTTAATATTCCTGTAAAACCATGAAACAAATGTTCATAATTCGTTGATAAATAATTTTTTTTACTGTTTTTATTACTACAGTTCTTTACACTCACATATGATCAAATGTAATGCATTCCTGCTGAATAAAAATACTAATGTAAAAAAAAAAAAACTTAGTGACCCCAAACATTTGACACACTAACCTACCTAGTGCTACACAGTGATATATATATAGCAATTATGCCAATGGTCTTTTACGAATCAGCATTAAAACAACAATTCACATCAACTTTGTTCATATACAATAAAAATACCTGCAAGGACAAAAGCTGACCGATGTCATCGGGAAGTGATGTGAGCTTATTTTCATGCAGGTCCAACACCAAGAATTGACACACAGAGATGTTGTCACTGGACAGAAATGTAAGATGGTTATTTGCTTGGCACTGTTGTCATCAATCAATTTCTCTCACCTTTAAAGTTGCTAAGGCACCAATGAAGCAACCTTTAGGAACAAGTGACCTCAGGTCATTTCCATGAAGAATTAACACCTGCAATTAAAGCGGAAGCTGCTGTGAAAGATCTGATTCCCACCACAGGTTCAGAGAAAAACACTGCAATAAATAGACTCACTTTCTTCTGGAGGACTTTACATATGGAAAAGGCACTGGAGGGAACCTGCAGACAAGCATTGTGTAAGAACTGCTGCGATATGGATAGAAGCTCAGATATCTAGCAATGATTTTAGCAATGTCTTAGATTTAAAGTTCACCAATATGTAAATAAAGATATTAATGCTTTCTGTAATTCACCTCTGCAAGCTCACAGGCAGAAATGTCCAGAATATCATCCGCACCTGCTTCTTTGGCCTGCACAAAACAGGCATGTGTGTTAAGATTTGAAGCAGTGCACTGTGACAGTAGGATGTGACCCACCCCCCCTCCCCCCAACAAAAAATACAAACTCACCAAGCATAGCTGGTATTCCAGACGTTTTATGGAATCCTCACTGGGTTTCTTCTTTTTGGAGAACAGAAACATCCTGAGGCAAGTGAGATTTTGTTTGCCTGGTCAAAACCCCACAACATCCACAAAAGCCACTGGATGTTAGTGTGACACTTGACTGACTGTGGTGTTGGCATTTCCAAAGAAACAGAAACAGTAGAACAGTGTGAACAAAGTTAAGTACGACAAGAAGCACACAAATAATCACCGTTATCTTACAAATTATAGTCCCTCGATATTCATAGGACTACAAATACCACTTTTTGACTAGACGTTGATGGTTGCTGAAACCTGGTCTTGAAGCCAAATAGCCCGTACTATGAATAAATGTACATACCGTACGCGAAAAGGCGAATATACGCGGTTTACAGCTAAAATCACTAAATCATTTCAGCAAAACATGGGCTTCTTCAAATGTTTCAGTGTTAATTTATTGTCCTTGTTACCTAGTATACTCTCTCTCTCTGGCAGTACCCACAGGAACAACTTCTCGGATGTTGTGAATGACGTAATGCTTCGCCGCAGTGTGAAAGGTTGTTCAGTTCTCGCGATACTTCGTGGCCTTTATATTGGTGGCGCCACATTTCATCGGCCTTTTCCTTTTTCACTTTTGTGGTGAAGGTGCAACGCTTTTCGGTCGTCCCGAATCCGGGTTCATCCGACACCCTCACCAATTCAAGTCGAACTGAGCTGAACATCATCTGATACACCATGCCTCCTAAATTCGACCCCAACGAGATTAAAGTTGGTATGTCTGGAATACGGTAACCGTTTGACGGATTTCTGATTAGGTCTGAGCGGCCATGTTTGCGGCTTGGCCTCTCGCGTGCTGGGACTAATAAATGAGTAGAAAGGTAAAACTACAAAAAATTACCTAACGGTATAGTTTCGTTAAATCAGTCAAGATGAGTATGTTTACGTACAACAAATAAGATATTTGTAGTTTATCCTAGATGCGTGTATTTTAAATGCTATCGATACTATCTGTAGCTTCTCCGTGCACGTGGCGTTGTGAACGAATCGATTTGACGTTGTGAACCTGTGAATGTAAAACACAAAGTCCCTTTATTCTGTGGTCTTTGATAAAATACCAGTTTCTTGTTGCATTTTCACACGCGTTTTCACGTGCTGCTGTAAGACAAACTGAGCTGAAGCTGTAATGGTTAGAGTAATGGTTATGTCACTGATTACTCACCCTCACGTCGTTCATAACCCGTAAGACCTTTGTTTATCTTCGGAACGCAAATTAAGATTTTTTGATAAAATACGAGACCCTCAGTAGACAGCAATGCAACTACAACGTTCAAGGCCCAAAAAAAGGAGATCGTTAAAATTGTCAATATAACATCAGTGGTTCAACCGTAATTTTTATAGAACTACAATAATACTTTTTGTATGTATAATGTTTTAGCACAAAAACCAGCAGGTGAGGTCAGAGTGTAGAATTTACTTTACGTTGTAATGTTTTTACCCATTCAGACTATGTAGATGCATGAACCAGTTAAACTTTAGAGGGAGGATAATCTTTTGAAAACTTGCCTTTACAAAAAAAAAAAAGTTTTAGTAGCAGTGCATACCTTAGGGTTAGGCTGGGAGCGGACTAATCTCTTTTGCTATCTTTGTGATGTCGGACAGGAAAGATGTCCAGTAGTGTGGTGGTGCCTTAGCATGCCGTTCTCAAACCATAACATGTTATAGGGTTTTAATATTGACCCCAACTAGAACATGTTATAAACAATAGATTCGAAGTAATCCTGCACAGGCCTGTCTTTCACATCAGTCAGGTATGACAGTGTTATTTGCATAGCCGCTTTTTGCTGAGCTTCAATGAATGATGCTCAATGGTGGAAAAAGTGTTCGTTTAGGGTTTTTCCCACTGCAACATTTAGAAATAAGATCACTCTGTAATGTCTTACACAATATAGGTCTTCAAGGGGAGTGTAGGAATTCTAGTTATTAAAGCACACTAACACAATTTTTTTTTTTCCCCCAGTGTACATGAGATGCACAGGTGGAGAGGTTGGTGCCACTTCTTCGCTGGCCCCCAAAATCGGACCTTTGGGTCTTGTAAGTATAGCTATCATGGTTCAGTCTGTATTGTTTAAACCTATTCTTCCTATCATAAATAAGCCCCCTGCCACTGTCCTTGTCTTTAAAAGTGACTTTGAACAATCCAGTGGAGGCTTATAATGACCCACACCAATTGTCGCAGCACACTGACACTCTCCCATACTGTGTGCTCATCTTTCGTTCTCTCTTTCTCAGTCCCCTAAAAAGGTGGGTGATGACATCGCAAAGGCCACCGGTGACTGGAAGGGCCTCCGAATCACTGTGAAACTGACCATTCAGAACAGACAAGCAGCGGTAAGCCCTTGAAGTGTTCGTCTCTACACTGGCTCTTGCAGTCATCTAGACTTTAGATACTTACAGGTTTTGTTGTTGCTTCAGATTGAGGTGGTGCCATCAGCCTCAGCCCTCATCATCAAGGCGCTGAAGGAACCTCCCCGTGACAGGAAGAAGGTCAAGAACAGTAAGTAGCTTTTTATCCCACCTCAATAATACACCCTGTTGGAGGAATCATGACTTTGTGGGTTCTGGCCTTTAGTGGTAATTGACTAAGCCTCCCGCCACTGTGCTTGTCTGTAAGAGTGACATTGTACTGCCAAAGGAAGGCTAATAGTGACCCAGCTCTAGGAAACAGGGCTGCCCAACTTAATGGGTGACTCTGTGCCGAAAGGTCTGGAACAAGTTTTATTGCAGTTCTTGTTGGCCATAATGTTGTATGATGCACACTGCCATTCAGAAGTTTGTGGTCTGTAAGAATGAACTTTTAATTCAGCCTGGATGCATTAAACCCATAAAGTGTCAGTAAAACCGACTTATTTACAGTAGTTTTGAAACCAAGTAACACCATTAACTACAAAAAATGGACATACCTTTCACGAAGAGATAAATATGCAAATAACTCAAATTATTTGATCAAAACATAAGTTCCTTGATGTTTCAGTACAATTGAATTCATCCAGGATGCATTCAAGTTTAAAAATTTGTTACACAAGTTTTTAGCATGAGAGAATTGTGCTTAAAACGTTTACAAGTCTCACTGACTCCATACTTCTGAAAGGTAATGTACGTGGTATTAGTTTATTAGCATTCTATATGTGCCTGATGTTTGTATCATCCTTGCGTTTTCTTTTGTAGTTAAGCACTCTGGAAGTGTTTCTTTGGATGAGATCATCAACATTGCCCGTGTCATGAGGCCACGTTCTATTGCCAGGGAACTTAGTGGTATGTATATTAAGAATTTATGTATCTGGGAAAATATTTATCAATTAGCCTCCCGCCACTGTGCTAGTCTGTAAATTGACTGTGTACTGTCCAGAGGAGGCTAATAATAACCCAGCTCTAGGAAGCAGGACTAATCAACTTAGTGGTTAACCCTGTGCCAAAAAGACTGGAACATGCATTATAACAATGTATGAATGAGCTTGATTTAGAGGACTGTACAAACTGATCTTATTCCGTTTCTCAGGTACCATTAAAGAGATTCTTGGCACAGCTCAGTCTGTGGGCTGCACCATTGATGGTCGCCCTCCCCATGATGTCATTGATGACATCAATAGTGGCAAAATGGAATGCCCAGCTGTAAGTATTAAATGCCATTATGTTTTGGATGCGTGTATTTTTTTTTTTGCCTTTTACTTGCTGGTTTTAACTGTACACTTTTCTTTCTTGCAGGAGTAAAAAGATGATTGAAGACAAAATAAAACCATTAAAATGAAAAGTCAAAGTGTTGGTTTCTTTCAGTGGTTGTCAAACAGGAATTAATTAGTATGCTAGAAAACATGAACCAAGATGTGAATTAAAATTTTCTTCTTTGATAGAAATTGGGAGTGTTTAAGTTAAAATGTGACTGTTTAAACTTATAAACAAGCAGCATTGTCGTAATGACAGCAAAAATACCAAAACACAAGACTATATGGGGGAGCTTTAAGTCAAAAAGTACTTTGTTGGCTATATGAGTAGAATAAATATTATTGTATTTAGGGAGTATCATATTTTGGAAGGACACACTCAAAGGGCATTCAACTGAAGACACCTGGGTTTTTTTTTTTTTTTTTTTTTTTGCAGTAAGACATTAAGCATAAATTGAGGAACAAAAAAAGAACTCTTTAATTGAAATAAAAAGTATTCAAATGTTGTAGTTATATAAAGACTCGGTACAAAAGTATGTAAGCTTAGGTATGTGTTGCCCTACAACAAAAGCCTGACTTTTAAAACGGGGTGGCATAGTATGTTTCGCAACAGCAGAAACCATGTTTACAAAATGTTTAAGTACTTCAAGCTGCTCACATTTTATTCCTCATCCTAAACATTAACATCACTTTTTTTTTTCCATTTCTTGACAGTAAATTTATTTGCTTAAAACTGTGTGGGTACTGCTGCATTACGTATAACTGATTAAAGTGAATTTGAGGAGACAATGTGCAGTTTTCCTTGAAATATCTCACTGTATTCAAATTAGCACTCCGCAGGAAAGTTGCCACAACTGTTTTTGTACAGTTGCTCAATTTCTTAACGTGAAACACTTGTATTCAGTACCATAGGCTTGTCCTTGTCTCACCATTAACGTGGAAACTATTATTTGCCATGGTTGATGGAAACCAGGACGGACTGAACAAATACAAAAATCCTGCTTGTTCTCAGTTCTCCACATCCTCTTCCTCTCCTTCATTCTCTCCCTCCTGCTCATCATCCATGTGCTCGTCTTCCTCTTCATCTCTACTCTTGTCATTCTCATCTGTGCTGCTGCTCTTCTTCTCCTTGTCCTTACGTTTTTGCTCAGATGCCTCCTTCTTGCCTTTCTGACCTTTCTTGTAAGCTGAAAAAACGACACACAAACCAGTTATACACATTAATATGTCAGATGCTTTAAATAATTCATACATCTCTGGACCTAAACTCTTCGGTTTCATATAGCATTTACCTTCAAGTGCTTCCCGCAAGGGTTGCAAGAAACGCTCAAACTCCATCTCCTCCATAGCTGACATCACATCTCCAGCGTTGAGCGTCTTCCTTTTTGCTTTCATAGCAAAATTGTTTGCACTGGTGTACACAAAACAGTGGAGGTTACACTTGGGTAGGTTGCCAGAGTACAGCTTCTCATAACGAAACAACACGTCTGACTTACCAAGATGTTGCATAGAGAACGAAAACACTGGCTGCTTGAGATATCGCTCGTCTTGCCTCCTTGGAGACGTTAACTCCATCTGGCAACTAAACACGAAGAGGACAGGTTGACTGCATAATAATAAACAATAAAACTGCCTGCAGTGACTGAAAGAGCCTTTACTTAGCACTTTAATTTCTATGGTTTTCTCTCAAGCTGCTTTTCAGCTAGTTAACGCGTGCTATATCATAACTAGCTGTGATGACACTTACTGCCTCCTTTATAATCCGCGTGATGACAGCATTGGGAAGATTGAGGTCCTCTGGTCTCTCGGCCATTACACTGAATACACACTCAAAAGAGATGCAACACGACGATGTAATGTATTTTGGTTTATATTAACCGATTTGTGTTGTTTAAGATGCGGGATCAGACGTCAAACTGAAGAACCGCGAAAACTTTGTGTTAGCTTAGCCGCCAAACTTATCTGAGGGTGAACTGACACCAACTAACTTACAATCTAAAAAGATTGAAGTGGCTTAAATAACGAATTTCGTTACCTTAAATATGCGTTAGATGAAATATTCGCAAATCAATTCCCTACTAAACAAGCTAATACGAACAAAAGCTAGTGTGCTTCACTGCTCTGCAGCCCGCTTGATCATCCAAACCCATGAGTTAACCTTTCACCTCTCACTGCTCCCCGCCAACCAATAGCCGTTCAGGTAGACGTCAATCTGTAGGCAGACCTGGAACGTACACTAGATTTGTGTGCGTGGTTGCGTATTAAGCATACAGTCTATGGTATTAAGTGACACTTTTACGGTTAACCTGTAATATAAATTATACTGAATACCTCAAATGTGCATTTCAAGGTCGTTTTGTTTGTGTATTTTTAAATCGCAGTCAGTATTTACGACGGTTCACATCCTGGTAGCAGTTGTAGTCCTGTCAGTGTGTAGTCCTTATTTAGCATAGGCCTACGTTCAGAAAAAAGTCACAGCGGTTTAGAATTTTATTTTAGTCATAAATCGAAATTTTTTCTTCTAAAAATCATAGCAAACTCCCGAAGATCCCAAACATTTTAGTATATATTGGGTTTTCTCTGTATTTTTCTGGTAAATTATGAAGAATTGCGTATGGATTTTTCGATATGAAAAAATGCATATGTTTCATGGGGGGAGGGGGCAATTTTGCTGTTTCAGTGGTTGATTTCAGTTGGCTTGTGGGCTGTTGTTTTTGGGCCACTTAGCACCATTTAGATGGCAATTCTATTTATCTGCATCTCAGATCGTGTGAAGTAAACTTAGAATGTCAGAATGGACCTCTGTACAAACTGAACGTTTTGTTTTTCTTTACAATTCTCCCTCTTGCTCATTTTATCACAAAACAAAGTCCACATGAATAATGTGTTTATTTTCATATTAGTGGGACTTTCTGAAGCTGTGGTCACGTAGCAATACAGTGCAACTGCTCAATTTACACGGAATGTATATTGTAGTAATTTCATGGTCTTGCAAGTGCGTTTGTTAATGTTCTCAGATCATCTCCATTTATAGCATATGTTTCAAATGTTTGAGAGTAGGCTATTGCTTGCGTGAGAATGAATGTGAAACATGATGCACTGCTTCGCTGCACCAGAAGCAAATAATAGAGAGAGAAAAAAAATACTATTTCAAAAGTTTTTTTTTTCCATAGCATCACATTTTCCTGATATGATTAAAGTATCTATCTAATCTATATATTTATAAATAAATAAATAAATTACTGTATAAAGCATTCTGGTCTCCATGTGTGGTCCCCCTGAAGGATAAAGTATTGCATGTAGATTTTTCCATAATGAACAGACCCATAAAAGTGAACTGCTGGTGGGTGTGGCTTTTTTACATCTTTATCACACTTTAATGTTTGCCATACAGTTGTGTCATCCTCAGTTGTGGTAAATGGCAAAGACTTTCCATGACATTTTCCCTCTCTTTCTTTGATGCTCATCAAATGTGTTGAGGTTAGCTTCACATATTAGCTCATAAACCAATTAACATTTAACACCATGTTGCCTTTTTTTAGAGATTGGTAACGTTTCATTCTTTTCTTCACCCTCTGGCAATGATGTCATTCAAATGCTCACGTTTTAAATGACATCTTTAGGTCTGAATATGACTTAGTATGGCTGCAGTTTACATTACCAGCTTGTGAACTAAGAGTAGGTTTGAAGTTTTGATTAGCATAATTAGGATAAACCAGACTTAATAACTGGGATCTAATTCAATCTAAGGAAGGACATCACATTCAACAATGTTAACACCAGGTGTCACTAATAATACTAATAATACTTCTCTCTTGTATAATTTAGACCATCTCTATTGTAGGAATAATTGTTAATTAATTAGTAAAATTAGTTTATATTTTCTGCTTATAGGCCTTCACTGTAGGATTCCCATGAAATTCAACAGGAAAATGCTGGTTGTCTATAACTTTAAGCAGTCACTGTGTCACCTCCAAAGCAACAGTCTCCTCCTTTTTGAGTTTCTAAACAAAACAGCAGCAAAAATTAGAATTTTTAAAAATGCATTCTAATCAACTGAACTGTATTTATCATGTGGCATGTAAACTATTTAGATTACCATATTATTTCTATTAAATATTTACAGGTATAACTGTTACTCAACCTTCAGATATTGATGCAGAGATGCAGTTTTTTTTCCAGTTATTTTCATGACTAGAGCATTTATTATTATTATTCTTTTTTTTATTATTAAGACGGCAGCATAATGCTACATGGGACTTCAAGAAGAATTCAAAAGAAAAATATGTTTCTCAACTATTCAGCAGTAGTGTGATAAAAGTTAAGGAACAGAGAATAAAGCATTGTTTTTATAAAGGGTGATGTGTAATTGTTGCCGTTGCTTTTAACTAGTTGATCATGACTTCATTTAAGAGTCTTTAGGAGTTTCCTGAAATTAAATACTAAATTAAATCCATTTTAGTATCTGGATTCCACAATAAAATCCATTGTCCCACAAATTCAGATGACTAATACAGTGACAAAAATAGGGAAACATGTAGGCTTGGTCAGATTTTTGGTCAGGATTTCAGACCGCAAAACTGTTGTTTTAATTAAATGGAAATTTCCAACAAAGAAAATAAATGTTGATGACAAATTTAGTTAAGCTGAACTAAAAAATATGTTGGCCAATCATGTACCAAACTCCTCAAACATTTTCTTAAAAAGTGCGTTTCCATGAGTTCAGGGAATGTGTTTGTCAGAGTTCAGTCAATGTTGCAACCAATATTTGTAAAAGGCCATCACTTATTATGACTATAACTCCTAGTCACGTGCTTCCACATGCCAAAGTTCCTAGGAAGGACAGGAAGTCTGAGTTCCCCAGTCTCATTCATTTCCTTTGAAGGTTCAACCAAGAAAGTTTTAACAGAAACAGGAAAGTCCATCGACCAGCCCACTCCAGTAGATGTTCTCAGGAAAGGCAACAACCAAAAGAGCACATAAATACTGCCGTCATTGTCTGGACATTGGTCTGCTTCTGCTTTAAGACAGACAGGCCTCTCTCTCAAGAGGTCACCCAAAGGCTTATGTTGATGGAAATTTGCATTGGAATACATCTTAGATTTACAATAATTATCTAAGTGAAGAGATAATGCAGCTTTTCCTCAGTTTCAACACTGAACATTTTACTTTCTCTGTACTTTGCATCTTCATACAGGTAAAATCATATTAACAATGCATTCAAACATCTCATAAATCTCATGAATCTGTTTACCTCTAATACATTCAGGAATGAAAAAATTATTTGTATTATACATTTATATTTGTAATGTATTGCATAACTAAAATGCTTGACATACTGTTTGCTTGGACTCTGCATTTTCTTGTGCTTTTTTCTCTTGCAGCTGTTTCCGTTTTATTTTGTCAGTTCTTTAGTTGACAAAGAACACAGCATAAAACATTTCACTTGATCACCACAATTGCTTTCACTGAGTCTGTAATCAATCAAAATACACGACAACTCTATCCATGGAGCCTTTTTAAAAGATCATAAACATATCATTTGTGTTTTCTTTATTATATTACGAAAATCTGCCCTCTTTCATGCATCCTGAGTCACTGTTTCCATGTGGAAAAAAGCGTTTTCTTAAGCGAAAACAGTCTTTTTGTGAATCTAATTTGACCTTTTGAATACTTTTATACAAACTGTCAATAGCATAAAAGAGACAACTGCTTGCTGGAAGCAGTCTGTAGACAAATGAACAGCACTTACCATGGCCTATTAAAATGAATAAAAGACTTATGGGGGACTGCTAAAATCAAAGTATATGATCGGCTAAATCTATTATCTATGTATGTGTCAATCCAAAATGATTACCATAGTGGCCAGCACAACATTAACAAAAAATTACTGAAGACTGTTTACATTTTTCTGTTATTAATAACATTGATTGACCCAGGTTTTTGCAAGATAAAACCTGTTATGCACTTTCTCGCTGTCATAACAACATATTTTAGCTTCCAAGAGCAGAACCAAAACATTGGCTGCAAGTTGCCATCAACAGTTACCTCAGCCTCTGCTCTAATCCTCATCTTCACCCATGCCTCTATTACACCTCATATCTACTGCACACCTGGAGCTCTTGTCTTTCACAGAGG
Source organism: Cyprinus carpio (assembly GCF_018340385.1). Classification (NCBI taxonomy): domain Eukaryota; kingdom Metazoa; phylum Chordata; class Actinopteri; order Cypriniformes; family Cyprinidae; genus Cyprinus; species Cyprinus carpio. The sequence continues at coordinate 9,563,165 of NC_056601.1, forward strand.
ACAGTTGTGTTGTTGAAGGTTTGGGCAGCGGAGGAGTGGAGGAGGGTGGTTCATGCTCTCCCTACGGCTGTCAACACCTCCATTTTGAAAGAGTGAAGGAACTCAAACTGAATGAATAACAGGCTCACGTGAGTGATGAGAAGCGCATGTCTGAATGAACCTCATTGAAACACACCTGTGGAGAACACCACATTCACCTGTTTGAACTTCTGACCTATTTATGAGGTTAAGGGGCCACATGCTGCAATGCAAGGGACAGAAAACTCCATGCTAAAGTCAGCAAAGACACAGCTGATACATATTATGCGCTTATGAATATGCAAAAAATATCTTGAACAAACCACGAATGCTGCATTCACTGCATTTTTTCTTACTGTTATGCCCCCAATTTGGAAAATAACTAATTTCCCATTCATAATTATGACTTTGGGGTGTTCTTCGTATGCAATCAAATTGTAAATACAATCTTTCTGACAGGCTGTATTCAAGTGCATGTGGAAAGCTTTGTACCCTGAGTTGGGCATTCGTTATCACGAAACACATTCAGGAAGCAAGACAAAACAATTAATTATATTGTGTAAATCCAAAACAATAAATCCAAATAACTACATCTGATTTTAAAATTATGACAATTATACATTTCTATCACTTATTGAGTCTATGGTATCAAAATCGAAATGTTTTTGTTAAAGCAGACCTTGAAAGTGATAAACTCTTTACCATTTACTCGAGATGTGGTTTCTGCTCACTTTTCTCTCCATCCATCTTATTTTTTTTTTTAAATTGAATGTGTCTGGCTTCTTGTGTCATTCACTTCTAGCTGTACAAAATAGCTTGTTCTGCTGCTTGATATTCCAAACTGGTGATTCTTATCATTTTATTTTAATGCATTGTCTCCATTATAAAACACTGTTTTGTAGCACAAACAATTTTTCTGTTTACTGCGCTTTGTGATTCTTCTCATTATTTTCCTACAGCGGCTAATAAAACGAAAGTCCCGCCCATTCACAGAAAACAGCTTACTTCCATGTTGCAAAATAAGGTGGATATAAATATTGATATGTTGTATTGTCTATAGATCAGCGTTTCTGTAATGTTTCAAATTGACACACCCCTTCCAACAGCACAGCTCAGCAACTTGTATCTAAAATTCAAATTCCCACTTGTATATCTGACTTTGCTTGGTCATTCATGTGTTTGAACATTTCCGACTCCACTCAAAGGGGACCTTGAAAGCACCATCATACCACTCATCCAGGTAACTGGAATTCAATGGACACTACCAGGTGAAGAGCTGTGTTTGGCAGTTGAAGTGACACAACTGCGACAGTTACAACATTGCACAAATGCAATATGAATTTCATTCATCTCATATTCATAGTATTACAAAAACCTAATTTTTTATGGTTGTGAAGTAAGTTTCAAACCAAATGACTACTAGACAGTATGTGACTTTGAAAGTTACTATTGTAGTGACAATTACTTCAGATCTTCATTATATATATATAGATATAGATATAGATATAGATATATATATATATATATATATATATATATATTCTACTGTAATATTTTGAGTTAATAAACAATTGACAGTAAAAAATCCAATTTATTTATACTAGTCAAAGCAGCTTGACTCCAGAAGTGTACCTTGGCTCAAAAATGATTCCGATCAATGTGGCAGTTTTGAAATGAAATGAAGCATTCTGAACAGACGTCATTTGAGGAATGTCTTTTTGCACAGCACTGGCAGTGGAAAAAGTTGAGATGCTCTGTACACATTGGGCACAGGGCTCATCAGAAGCAAACAAACAGAGGTGGCTCTGTGATGATGCATGAGCCTGTCAGAGAGCGCCCGGCACTGAATACAGACCAGCAGTGTAGGGTCCGATGGAACCTGAAATTCTCTATCCATCACAAGCTGGTTACCGCATATACACACTCAATCTGGTGTATGTGCATTCACTCAGACATGCAAACACTCGATAAACTGACCTTCACTCTCTGGAAATTGAAAGAATCTCTAAATATCCAGACAAGAGTGTGCACACACAAACACATACACGTACGCAAACACAAAGGGTTGTTTGACTTCCTGATGAGTCTATTCTTTCTAGACCTAACATAGCTACTGTAACCTTTGCAAAATTCTCAACTGCAAAAATAATTCATATCCAACTCTCTAAGGTCCCTCCCCAACCCCTGTGTGATTTACGAGCGTTGAGCATTCTTAAGCGAATTGTCAAATCCTGCAAACCCTAAAGTATCCTTGGTATCTGCTAGAAGTGTTTCACACCATGCCTGGATTTTCATGCCAGTGTTTTGAACACTTTCAGTTTTTTTGAATCATCAACGGGTGAACCGTCTGTTTGATTATGTTGGCCTGAAAGTGGCATATTTCAGCTGCCCTCTGAACAATATCATAAAAGAGGTGTTGTTGATACAAGGTGAGTTTGTGTTGAAAAACAGATGTATAGAGGAGAAAGATACATATTTGGGGAGTTAATTTTGGCACATGTGGCTTAATTTTTTCCATCTCTGGTGCGTTTAGGGGATTATTTCCAGGAACATTTAAAGATGTTGTTGCATTAAACAGCAAAGCTAAACAGCTCCAGGGGTACAAATCAGTTCCCAGCAGTTTCCCTCGCACACACTTACCAGCTGCAACTCTTAGTCATTTACTGAGTGGAAGTTTCATGTTTGATCTAAGCGTCAGGATGTTCAACAATAATCTCACGAAAGGGTCTCAAGGTCACATTTTACTTTATTTATTTTATTAATATTTAAAACAGTTTAACTCATTTACCCCCTTCCAAATTCTCTTAATTATTGATTAATATATACATTTTATTGTATTTATATATTATGGTAACATTTGATGTGTCTTTCTTTAAGGATTAATTGAGTTGAATTAGTAAAAATTGCAAAACAATTATTTACAGTATATTTACAGTCATTTTTATGATTTTATGATAAGAATCATAAAAAAAATAATCCATTAGAAAAATGAGAATTGAGTATAAAATAGAATTAATTTAATAAAATGCCATTTGCAACAGCACAATGCAAAAACAATCTAAGGTTATTATCTGTAGATTGTTTGCTTCATGTAAAATATGAGTACAGTATGTTTTCCTTTTGGTTTTGGGTGAAATGTGACCTGGACATTTCTTGAGATCTTTGTTCTTTTTCCATATTAAAAGGAATTAGGTCAGTATTCCTCAAGTTTAGATAATTTTTTTTCCAGTGATTTTGATTCATACTGTTTTGGGATTGTTTTAGTTTCAGCAGATGTAGTTTCCATTGCTTTGCAGACTCTGTGTGGCAAGTCTAAGTGTTGCCATGGTATTAGTTTATTAGTTGGTTCAATCTCTATTGCTTTTTTACTTCTATTTTTAGGCAAGACTTTTATTATTCTGTCCCCAGGCAGACAGACGAATATATACACACTGATTTCCCACTGTGCAGGTTTGACATGCTTCTCTTGCTAATGTGCAAAGCTGCTGATCCCTCACTTGACTGTTATCGACTGTTATCATAGCAATGCACTGTAGAATTTTTATCTTCATTTTTTCTTCATTTAGCATTCAGGATGGCCATCTGTTTTGTCTGACAAATACTCAAACTCACACTTAAAATTAGAAGTACGTGTAGGAACAAGGGTCAATTAAGGTAACCTAAGATATTGAGTAATATTGGACACCCAAGATTTGATGTGTACATTTCTAGCTCCTAATTGTTTTGCCATATCATTGTGGTCTCATTTGTTGGTCTGAAGTATTGTGCTGACAATTTAAAAACAGTAAATTGCATGATTTACTATTATTTTTCACTCTATAAGATGATAAATAACTAGTTGCTTAGCATGCCTATTATTAACATATTGGCTGTTTATTAGTACTTATAAAGCACTTATAAAGAAACTACCATACTAACTAATAAGCAGCAAATTAACAGGTTATTGTGGCAAAATGTGTAGTTAATGGTTTGTTAATAGCAATAATTGGACCTTAAAATAAAGTATGACGAGCGCTTTATTATGACTTGCATTGGACCCAAAAATAAGGCACAGAGAAAAATTATTAACCACAAAACAGATGACACTGTGGTGGAAATGTTCATGACGTTCAGTAAAAGAATACTTTTGTGATGCCTGTATGCACAGATTAAAGACTAGTTAAATAAACTAATCACAGAGCAAATTTTTTTCACTCATCTTCATGCTATTCCACACTTGTCTGACTTTTTTTCTTCTTCTGTTGAATACAAAACATATTATGAAGAAGCTTTAAACTATTCATGTCCATACAATAAAATTAAATGAGAACTGACTTTCACTGTATGGACAAAAAACACTATTTGAAAATGTCTTCTTTTGTGTATTATGAAGGTGTGTAAATGAGAAGAGCAGTGACCTGGATTTTAACGCAGACACACAAATACCGCAGAACTGTTATTAGGAAATTTTAAATCCTCACAGAAATCACTAACTTCTTTAAACAGTTTCTAACCATTGATGGTCTCATCATGAACTGCAGATAAATTTCAAGCTTTGTGTCATGGTTCCACAAATACATCCTTACAGCGTGTGTCCTAACTAAGATTCACCTGTTTGGTGTCTCCTTGAACTTGTTCAAATTCCTGCCGTATGACTCTGTTATCAGTCATTACAGCCATTTGCTGCATATGCTGTGACTCATCTCCATCAGACTTCAGCCCTGACCCTGTAGATGTCACATCATGAATGTCATTCCAGCTGCTCTTCTGACACGTTTATCAAAGGAATGAATGAAAAGCTCCACACAGTGACATTTCCACACCACCTACTCTTTCATACATATGATTTTCCTCTCTTTCTTTCCTTCTCTCTCACTCAGATTTTGTGAGTGGATGCAGTACGTCTCTGAAGGGGCTGGCAGCTATGTGCCATGTGTGTGTGATGTCTCACAACTGCTGCGTTGAGACCGAGTGTCGTCTCATGAACTGTCTGTACTGTCTGCAGGGGAGGTGAGAGGGATTGCTCAGTGTGCGTGTCACTGGACTCTCCTCTGACCAAAATGTACTAGACTACCTTTCCTGTATTTCACAACAACCCAGACTAGTTCCTGAAATCAGACACAAACACCTTTCAATATTTCTAGCAGCTTCTCCAGCTCTAGTTTTCATTTGCTGTCTATCTAATGTGATAGTTAGAGAAGGTAAAAGTATTACTAGTATTAGAAGTATATATATATATAAATATGTTTGTTCTTATCATTAATTCATAATAAAAGAGACAAGAAGAAAGGAAAATAAACTTTATATATTTTTCTTTCTATGTCTAAAGTGACCTGTCAAATCTGTGTGTGTGTGTGTGTGTGTGTGTGATGTCAGAGGGGGTTGTGCACAGCTGTCTATAAAAGTGGCGGTTTCTAAGGGAATCTAGTGAGAGCAGAGCTGTACAGTTTTATGCATTTACCAATTCCGAAACAGGTTTCAAGAGAAAGGGGTGAGTGTGGATCGCCAACTAGTCAAATTCTTTTTGAACTGACAGACGCAGAGGGGCTGTAAATCAGAAGGCACTTTTTGCACATCTGAAACACTACTTTGTAACTCATCCAAACAGAGCACCAACTGAAACATTTTGAACGAAACTAACTATGTCCCCTCTGAGGAGCATACTAAGGCAAGGACATTTCATCACACTGGTGCTGCTGTCATGGGCCGCTGTGGAGGTAAGTTTTTGTGCTCCGTTTGATGGTTTGAACTTGAATGTACATTTAGGTAGACTCCAATACAACTGAAAATAAATGTAGCAAACTACCATAACCATTTAGAGAACATTAAAAAGTTTTACTGCTGTTCTGTAAACTATGATTCGAGACTTTTACTGATCAATAATTTGAATAAGGTCATACTGTTATAATATGCACATGTATAATAAAGTAGTAAAACAAACCTTTTGAGGTGCAAGTTAAAGGAGTAGAGTAAATAAAGAAAAAATATAACTGCACACTCCCTTAAGTAATGTTTGTTTATTACCCTAATAAACAAACAGTGTTTAAGGGAGCGTACGGTTTTATTTTTTCCACATAAAAATGTTCTAATCACAATGTCAGTTTTTGGTTGCAGATAAAACATTTATATTAAGCATCTATTACAGCATTTTAGTACAGGGAGTAATGGGGCATTGAATCCACTTTTCACCTTATTTGTGTCAGGTTTTGGCTACAGAACAAGTACTATTCTTTAACTTGGTCTAATATAGAGGCAGCATGAATTTATAATGACTTTATAGTGGCTAAGGAGGTTACTGCAATAAATCATCCGCTTTATTGCAAAACTATGTCAGTTTAAACCTTTTTTTTATTTTTTATTTTTTAAGTGAAAGCAACTTATTATCTCTTGATTTATGGTATGGAAGAAAGAAAAATGTCTCATATAGGCTAGTGTATTTCAACATCAGTCCTTACTCGTTTCCTTCTATGCTTTCTCAGGCGCAGAGAGGTTGTCCACTGAAATGCTCTTGTCCTTCCTCGCCCCCTTCGTGTCCTCCTGGTATCAGTTCGGTTCTGGACTCATGTGGGTGCTGTCGGGTCTGTGCCAGGCAGTTTAACCAAGACTGCAGCCCTGCCGAGCCCTGCGACCATATCAAAGGACTGCGCTGCCACCTAAAGGCCGGTGGAGACCCTAACAGAGGCTTGTGTAGAGGTAAGAGGAATAAAGACATTGTGACCCTGGACCAGAAAACCAGTCATAAGTAGGCCAGGTATATTTGAAGCCAAAAATACATTGTATGGTTCAAAATATCGTTTTTTCTTTTATGCCATAAATCATTAGGATATTAAGTATAGATCAAGTTCCATGAAGATATTTTGTAAATTTCCTACCGTAAATATATAAACACTCAATTTTTGATTAGTAATATGCATTGCCCTCAGATTCCAGATTTCCAAATGGTTGTATCTCGGCCAAATATTGTCCTATCCAAACAAACTATACATCAGTGGAGAGCTTATTTATTCAGATGATCTCAGTTTCAAACAACTGGTTTTGTGGTCCAGGTTCTCATATTAGACAGTGCTGTTATTGTTAAAACAAACTATTAAAAATCATTTTAGCTCACTGAAATAAGACATAAATATTAGATAAAAAAACATTTTTTTAAAAGGTCTAAAGTGATTTACTGGACTTAGCCTGTTTAATCTGGTCTAATATTTATTATACATGGCACTCATGCTAACCAAGCAATATTACTTTTAATTCTAGCTGAGGCTCAGGGTCGCCCATGTGAGCTGGATGGACGAGTCTATCAGCACGGCGAGGACTTTCAGCCAACTTGTGAACATCAGTGCACATGTGTTGATGGAGTAGTCGGCTGCGTCCCACTGTGCCCTCACCACATCTCTCTACCCGACTGGCGCTGTTCCCGCCGCCGCCTCACCAAACTGCCCGGCCGCTGCTGCCAGGAGTGGGTGTGCGATGATGACAACCGCATTGCTGAAGTGGAGCCGTTGCCTGATGCACATCCACAAGAGCACACAGACCTAACAGGCAACGAGTTACTTGTAGCTCCATCTACCTCTTGGGACAGCAGTGCAACAGCCCCTTATCAAGGTAGATGAATAACACTGGCATTAAAATGTAATCTATAGAAAAAAACTGTAGATGAATAACACTGGCATTAAAATGTAAAAAGCTTTAAAATTTTTATTTTTAAAAAAATTGGGAATAAAATTTTCAAGGGGTTCAAAAACACCAAAACTTTTCAGATGCCCAAAAAAAGAAATTTGCGAAGGATTTTATACTTAAAAATTTTCCTATTTTTATTTTAAAAAACAGTAAAAAATTTAAAAAAAATTTTTTTTTAAAAGCCTTCAAAAAATTAAAATTTTTTTTGGGGGAAAATTTAAAAAATTCATTTACACTTTTTTTTTCTTGGTGAAAAAAAAAACGAGTCATCTATTCCCTTGGGGGATTCCCTTTTGAAAAAGGGGGGGTGAGTTTTTGAAGGGGGGAAGAAGGGGGGAGGATTGGTTTTTCTTTTGAGGACAAATTTTATCAAAGAAAAAACTTTTTAAAAATTTTTTGGCCTTGTTTTTTTTTTTTTTTTAAAAAACAAACGGTTTTAAAAACCCTTTTTTTTTTGAAAATTAAAGGTTAAAAAGGTGTTTGTTTTCAAAAATCCCCAAAAACCCAAAATTTTAAAAAATTTGTTTTTTATAAAAAAAAGGGAAATATGTTTTTTCCCGGGGGGTTTTGTATACGCCTTTTTTGGGTTTAAAAAAAACCCCCATTTGGAAAAAAGGGTTTATAGCTCCTTGGGGTTTTTTCCAAAGTAAAAAGTTTTCCCAAAGGGGAATTTTGTAAAAAAACATGCCTCGCCCAAAATAAAAATCCTTTTTTCCCTGTTTTTAAGAAACCCCAACGGAATAATATTATTTTTTAAAAGAAAAACGAGAACCTTTTAAAATAAAAAAATTTTTGTTTTTGTGTTCGGTTATTTAGGGGGTTTTTTTTTTTTGGGTATGTGCATCCACCCCGTAAACAATTTTTTTTTTTTTTTTTAAACCCCGTTGGGGGGTTTTTTAAAAAAAAAAAAAAATAAAATTTTTAAAAAAATTAAAAAACTTTCAAAACTGCTGTCGTATTTAAAAGAAGCCCGCCATCGCTGCTTGCAGCTATATTATGGATTTGTTATGTTACTTGTTTTTTGGGGGTCACTGATTGGTCCCCGTGCTCAGCCACCTGTGGAATGGGCGTGTCCAGCCGTGTAACCAATAGTAACCCTGAGTGTAGGCTTGTCAGTGAAACTAGGCTCTGTCAGATACAAGAATGTGGCATCAACCCTGCACCATCACTGAAGGTAAGTGGTGTCTGTCAGATATAATTATTTATTATTATATATTTTTTTAATTTTAAAAAAATGTAACATTATAAAATAATAAAAAATATCTAGTAGTAGTAATTTTCTAAATATTTTCAGCTTTGTAATAGGCTATAATATTTAAGCATTATAAAAAAATTATATTTAAACAATATAAAATGACAATATATATAAATTTAATTTATTATTATAAATAAACTATTACAATTTCTTTTAGCTAAATAAATCTAAAAAATATACAGTATATTAGAGGTACTAAAATGACTAAACCTGAAATAAAATGACAACTACATGTAACACATTTATTAAAACTTAAACTAAAATAAAATTAAAACTGTAAATATAAAATTAAAAGCAAATTCAAATGATTAATAAATACTATTATAACACAAATACACTTAACACAAATGTAATATTCAAGTCTTTGTAAACTTGTAAATGTGTATACGTGTAAAATCTAAACTTTATCTGTGAATACCATAAAGAATATAAATATAAAATTTAAACAGTATAATTTTTAAACAATATAAAATGATCAAAACAAATAAAAGTATCAACTGCTTAGATTTTTATCATTGTAATAATATTAATAATTTTGATATTTTCATTCTAATGTTTGATCAACAGCTTCTCTTCTGTTATTGAAGTAGATTTCCCTCTCTCTTTCTCCTCCACTCCATTCCTTCACTTAGAAAGGAAAAAAGTGTCAGAAAACCACACGATCACCGAAACCTGTGCAGATCGTATTTGCAGGATGCTTCACTGCTCGCCGCTACCGGCCTCGTTCATGTGGATCCTGCTCAGATGGTCGCTTGTGTATTCCCTCTGTGACACGTACAATTCCTCTACACTTTCACTGTCCTGAGCCAGAACGAGACGACTTTACCCGCAACGTCATGTGGATACAGCGCTGCAGCTGCAGTCAAAGAAACAGCAGACAGGGCCTGTCATCACAAGCAGAGTTCTTCAATCTACCAAATGATATTCACACATACACACACTGACATTAGCTCAAGAGCACAATCAGAAGCATTTGCTCACTTTTACTGTACCAAATTTTCTGTGGAAATGTTTTAGCTCAGGATTCAACAAAATGTATAAAGCTTAGAAACAGGTTTGTCATTGCTGTTTTATCAGGTATTATAATCCATACCATAATATAGCGTGCACACACACATACTAATAATTCAATGTTCACGCCCTTTTTTTGTATTCATAAAAAAACAAATTTATTGTATATAGTGTAAATATGCTTTAATACCACTGTACATATATGATGTTTTGTTTATTTCTATTTTATAATATTTAATAGACTTCAACTCTTGTGAAGTGTCATATTCAAACCTCAATTTTTGGAGGTGAATGGCAAATAACAAATATGGAGCAAATACATGCATATGTATAATTACAATAGTTTCATTTTGTAAATAAAAAATATATTACAATTTAATTTTGTCTTTGGGTTCTTTGTGTATGATATTGACAAATAAGTGAACAGAACAGAACAGAATAGAATGGTTCTGAGTTACAAAACACATTCACTGATACCTCCATTAGAACACACAACATGGCCAGGTCAAAATTTTTCTAAATGACTTTGGTGTTGCCACTGTTATATTTCTGTCTGTTTTATCTCTGTCTCTCACTTTCTCACAGACATCTGAGACTTTCAGCACTGACATGACAGGTGAACAGGAAATGAAAATGTTGAGAATGTGAATATGCAGGATGGCAGGTGTAAATATGTGATTATGGCTATACAATCACACAGATACTCTCACAGAACATTTGAGCCACACACACTGTGAACATTTGTCACTCTTTGATTAGTCAGCACATGTTTTGTCTGTATGTCGGGACTCGGGTAACACAAGCACTGCTTATGACAGAATCTATTAAATATACACACAGTCACTGTGACACAGCCACAGTCTTCCATTGGTATGCTGAATGTTCTGTGTAGTTTTATCCAGTCTTAGGTGCTTCTTTTAAGACGTTTCTGTATTTAAGGTTCTGTACGTGGTTTCTTTATTTGAATACGCATAAAAGCCTTAATTAAAATAGGAAAGATATTAATTCATTTTGAGAGGCTACTCTGCATCTTTCAATAGCTTCTGTTTAAATGTGAATATTAGTGCCCCCTATTGGCTAAAAGTACTATAAAGATCTTTAGAGTGGAAATGATTAATTATTATCATGTTCTGTCACTGCATTACACAAAACCGTGATGAGATCATCTCCACTTAGCTCCATTTTATTGTAGACATTTGTGAAGAAAAGATAAAAATTCAATCTGAATGCAATATTATGTTTTCATAACATTATTCTTGACCATTCCAAAGGAATTTAGGAATAATTATGGATGGGCATATAACTGAGCAAGACTACCATAAAGGGGAAAAAAAGTTTTGTATTGACTAACAACTAACAATACCAATGACAGATGCAGATCATTTCTATCTACTGACCACTACATAACAATTTACCCCTGTCTAATTTCACCTCATTTTTGTTTGTAGCGTTTATGAGAGAGAGAGAGATAGGTTATCTATTAATATTAAAAATAGATTCTTAGTAAGAAGCATAAAAGCAATTTCCAACAAAAACTGATCTAATACCCCAGTGTTTCAAGTATTCACAGTTTTTTCCCTTTTCTTTCTGTCAGCCTCTTTATCTCTTTCCCTCTCTGGCTTAGATATTTTCTCACCCATGCTGATGTGCCTTGTTCATCTCTCATGGTCTTATTTCCATCTACTTCCTTTCTCTATCTCATGCAAAGGGTAGAGTTTCTATGAAACAATGGGGCCACCAGGGAGATTTGTACCAGGGGGTACCACCCAGGAGGGGTGGATACATTTACCTTTGTAAGAGTGGCAGGGGACTCCACAGTGTCTCATCGAAGATCAGTCTGCTCAGGTGATCCCCAAGGCAGAGTGTGTGTGTGTGTGTGTGTGTGTGTGTGTGTGTGTGTGTGTGTGTGTGTGTGTGTGTGTGTGTCTAAGAGCTGCTTGCTTTGAAGTCTTTGTATGCAGAGTCTGGATTTGAATAGAATCACACATCAGAATAGAACTGGTAGATCCTTCTATGACCCATCTTTGACCCCTCAAATATTCACTTAATTGTGTTCTCATGATACTAACAGGATAATGATACTAGTTTTGCTAATTTTGTTGGGAAATATGTACCAAAATGCACAATGAGCAAATTCAAAAGTAAACAAAATAATTCCATAATATATTCCCACTCTAAAGTAGAGATATAAAAAATGTCTAAACTTAGAAATTGTATTTATTTATTTATGCCTCTAGTTCTAGCTTCAAGTACACACAAAATGGATCATAAAATCCTCCACTAGATGTCGCTAGTCCCTTAATTCCTGAGCAGGAATAAGAACACCATTGCCAACACTTTTAAATGCTATGGGCCCCAGTCTCTGTATACAGGGGCCTAGCACATGTACATCTCCTGTGTGAAAATCTTGACAAATTTATGTCAGCTGTGCCCCATTTATGATAAAAATGAATGTTTGTGAGCCTTACACTAGGACCTTGATACATACTTTTAAACTTTCTTGTCTGAATAATAGTTTTATAGCTTACTGAAATTTGATTCCTTGTTAGTTTTAGACAGGGAGTCTTACAAGCGTTGTTTTATACAATTAGAATTTTATGTATTTATTTTTCAAATCTACTAAATGTGATATTGTCCTATCTACATGAAAATAAAAATGTAGTACTTCAAGTAGATAATGCCTTTGCATCATATAGGCCAGGTTAAAAAATAAACACTTCATGCAGCTTAAACTATGAACATAGTACTTAGTTATAACAAAGATAACATTTATAAGACTGTGTTACAGTTGTCAAATTACGCTATTACCATTAACAGTTAAGTACCGATTTGGCCTCGCAGGTGTGTTTAGTTGACATAATAAGCCACAACATTTCTTTGTGGTAGCACTGCCTGTAAGTAAGTGGCCAAGGCTAGTTCATTTAAGCCTGTAATGGTAAATCAAGGCAGATTGGACGGTATTGCATTGGTTAAATAAAGATTTACGGCGCCAGAGGTAATTGGCTTTCCATCTTGGACAGATGTTCGCAGCTTCGATCGTGCCGAGAGACGCAGCAAATATAAGTTAAGACACGTGGTAAGTTAGTGTTCAATTTAACAGCTGCCTGTTTTCCTCTCGCGTGAGCACATCTGTTTTTTGGACTGTCTGTTTTTGCATCTATTGTCGGATTATTTATAGATTGATGCTATAGAAAACTGTCCGTTTGTGTCAGCGCGTGGGTGAATAATTAATACACCTAAACGTGGCCACGCCACAGTCAGCAGGCTCAAATGCAGTGGATAAAGACGGCTTTTAAGTCCTTTCAGTATAACTCAGCCGTGGTGATTACGGGGAATTTAAATTAGTTCACTTTCAAATAGTTTAAAGTTGCCCAAACAGCCATCCATCATCCTGTCAAATGCCACGCCCCCTCGCCGCTCATTGGCTGTTGGGGTTGCACCTATGGCACGTCATCAGAGGAGTGACTTTAAACATTTCTCCCTGTTCGTTCATGTGTAATTTCAGAGTAAACTGGTGCCAGAAACGAGATTCGCAGCTCTTAGGAGGTTTTAGACAGTAAGTCATAAGAAAGCGAGTTATAAATTCTAGTTTTAAGAAAGCGACAGAAATATCATGTGCAAAGCTCAACACTAACATGAATCTGACGGTTGCAGCGGAGCGCTTCTAAAGAGGGGGCGATTTTAAAGTTTGTTGGAACACGCGACACTCGGATTATCAAAAGCGCATTTTCTTCAACGATTTTTTTGGTGGACGAAAACAAAATACATATACAAAAACAGCCAGTCTCTCACTGTTTATCACCACACAATAACTTTGAGAGCGATCCCACCACCTTTTTGACTTCAGTCCAGACTCCGTACAAAAAACGGTGAGTAAAAACATCTAACGTAGTAAAGATTACATTAATAAAGACAGTGAACTGGTAAAGACAGTTTCAATATGGTTGGAGTGTCCCGATGTTTAAAATGCTTTCTTTTTTAACAGTTTCCACTTGAGTCTGCATGTTCAAACACGCACCTCTCACAACGTCTACTCTTATAAGATGTCATTTGTGTTGTATTTTATCGCACCTTTGTAGTTATTTGTCATTTAGCAGATTTATCTAATGCCGTTTGCTCCACATTTACCAGAGTTGTGTTTCTCAAAAACGTCCTAATCGCGCAAGTAGATCGTAGAGACCATTGGTGACAATACACTGGGGTTGCAAGTTCCACACTTGAACTATGGACAAAAAATTTAAGTTTATTTAGAGTTTTGAGTATCATTTATTTTATTCCCCATCCTTGTTTAACCAAACTTTACATTGCTAACGTTACGTCTTGGCTGCAACTTCCCTGTACAGTAACTCGCAGGCTATATCTCAAATCATAGTGAGCTGCCAACCTAGACAGCTGGGCTCAGTTGGGGTCTAGGTAAAATGCAGTCTAGGTAGGCAGCATACTATTTTTTGAGACACCGCCTTGATGTATGCTGTCACTGAAGCGGAGAATTGTGCACAATGGGGAGTTGTGCGCGGAGTGTTAATTAAAAAGAGACCCGTTTTAATGAAACGGCGAAGCGTGTAGTTATATGGCCCCAGAGCGCATTATTAAAAGGGAAGGATATACTGCTAATCTGTGCTGGTGCCAACCAGGGTTTGGTCATTTGCTCACTGGACTCGCTACTATTTTTAGACGCTGCGAACCGTGGTGTTATGCTAATTTATTTTAATTATCAGGGACTCACACTGGGTTTTTGCGCAGTTATATGTTGTCTTAAACGACGTGTTATGACACTAAAAATTCACAGTTACAGCATAAGTCAGTTTATATTGAAATACCGTCGTTCTCCCGCGTTGCCGAGTTTCTATGGTGACCGTGCGGTTAGTTCTCAACAGACGTTCCGCCCAACATAAGGAAAAGTTGAAGCGCAACCATAAAACATAATAGTGTGTTCTTAAGTCTCCCACACCATTAGGCTAGTAATTGATGATATGTGATTTGTCTCGTGGCGGAGACCCATCATTTGCTCCGTCAAGCCGACACCAATCCATCAGTCTGCGCTCGGACAGCGACGGTATTGTGTTTCTCTTCATTAGCTTCTGTTTTTGCCTCTTATTTCATCAATCAGCCCGTTAGTCAAGTGGAACTGAACGAGCCTCCCCCTCTCTGACCTTTCTGATGACAGCGTTTAAATAACGAGAGAAATAAAGAGTTTGGTCTATTTCCAGAGAAGCTCCTCACTTCGAAACTAGCAGTAACGTTACTTGGTTGACCGTTTCAGTTACGTTTGGGAAAACAGGATGAATTCTCGACTTAAACGGCAGCTTTTTAGATATTTAAGTTTTTAATGGATATTTATGTTTTAAACAGTTGTTATATTAAACTCATATATGATATAAATGAAAAAAAAAAAAAATCTGCCCATTGATGTACAGCTGTGCTCATATATTACCTATTTGCCTAGATTTGCCTGGTTTAAGTTAGCAGTGACCTTTAAACAAACTTTGCACTCTGCTTAAGCAGTATGTACGGTATGCCATATTTTGGCTTGCCTTTTAAGTCAGGAATTGGTCATAACACAATGCAGACTGCCAAAGATGTAGGCCTTTAGCGTCACAAACTCCTGCTACTCTGTGATAACACACTACATTAAGCCTCATAGCTTAAAAAAGGTTGTCGCCAAGCGTTTCCAGTGAAGGATTAACTTACCTAAGTTATTAGAGGGATAATGTAATTGTTCTGTATTGAAACAGCCAAGCCTCAAAGCGTGTAATATTCCCCCAGGGTCCCATTCGGCAGCATTGTCTCTCTCGCTCTCAGGTCTGCAGGAAAGGGATGATTAAAAATGGGGGATTTGCATTTTCATGAAATTAGCTGTTGCAAAGTTATTTGGCAACCTGCTTTGCACTTCTGCAGGTGTGTGGGAATGACAATGTATGGTGCTTGTTACCAGTGTCAGTTATGGAGAAAAGGTCCTGAGGCAAAATCTGTTTGTGTTGAAGCGCTGAATAAATTTACTTTTGGTTCAGGTTTATAATCTTGTACAGCTGGTCCCAACGCATTTAACAAGATATCAGGCTCATAGTTCGTGTATGACTTACAAATATGCCCAACTCTGACATGACAATGAAAATATTAGAGCCGAGGGTGTCAGAAATTGGTTTAAACCATTGCTTGGCA
This sequence comes from Cyprinus carpio, assembly GCF_018340385.1. NCBI lineage: Eukaryota > Metazoa > Chordata > Actinopteri > Cypriniformes > Cyprinidae > Cyprinus > Cyprinus carpio. Next base: position 9,579,264 of record NC_056601.1, read on the forward strand.
AATTCTCCAATAAGAATTCAGGCATGTAGGTTCATGTCAGTTTCAGGATACTTGTGTTTGTGGAGGAAATGCTTACGCAGCTCTCTGAGCTTTGTATTATACCTGTTTGGTCGGTTTTATCAGGAAAGGTGAGGGAATGTTAACCACGTGCACACTAGATCTCTCTTTCCTGGTTATTTTTCTGCAGACTGCTAATGCTTGGCTTTAGGATTTCCATCGTTTTCTTTTTACTACATAAACTGTTTGTAAGGTTTTCAAAGGGATAGTTCCCCCCAAAATGAATGTTCTGTCATTTAGCCTACACCGTCATACACTTGACTTTTAAAATCTAAAATGATTTTAAAACACAAGGCATCATAAACTTGTAAAATAATACACTAAATGACTTAAATACTACTAGACTTTCAAGTTTTTTCAAACAAAATAATTTATACACACCTCATTAGTAGGAGAAACATGACAAATCAGCTCAAAATTTCAAACAACTTTGACATCCTCAGAATAGACAGAATCATAGTCTGAAGCTAAAAGATTCTGTGGCCATCATACTCTGTGATTTTCTGTGAAATCTGTCAACTCTTTGACTTTCTGCAACCAGTGTCAGCTCATCCAGACTATAAATTTGGGCGAAAATCTGGGCAAAAGCTGTGTAATCCAGCCTTTACTTTATAAGTGTAACACAAAAGAAAATATTTAAGTACAGACAAAAAAGATCTATTCATAATATATATTTTTTGGTTCCTCATAGACAACATGAGGGTGAGTAAATGATGACAGAATTTAATTTTTGGGCTGACCCTACTGTACCCGATGTTCATGCTTCTGTTTGTGGGAAAACACGTGGCGGCCAATATCTTATGTCCGGCACAAGGCTAGGAAGACAGACCAGAGGAAAGCATTCCCAATCCTTTAGAGCGAAGCACAAAGAGCTTTCCTGTTGCTTTCCTCTCCTCTTTTGACCCCTGGTCGACCCTACCAATCAACAGGGCTCAGTTGTGACCTCTAACCTGGCCTCCATCTCCAGTCTGCTGCCGAATGACCTCTCCTTCAGAACAACAGAGGGAGGAAATAACAAGTGATATAGCCTCTGCCAGATGTCCAAAACCTCTTCCTCACATTGCTGCTGCCTTCCAAAAAGAGCAGACTGCACCGTCTGGTCCTCACTGGATTTTGCATTGGTTCTCCAAATGCAGCAGTGAAGCTCGCTTTATGTCTGTTCAGAAAACAATGCAGAGATACAAAGTTATTTTTAGAAATAAAATGTGCAAGCATTTCTAAATGTGTTCGAGCAAATGTATTGTGCCTCGAGCCTGAATGTCTTTTGCTTAGTTAGATGGTCTAACCTTCTCAAACCACAGTCTTCGTGCATATTTTAGATAAAGTTAAAAAAGGTAATATGTTGGTCTGAAGCTAGACATACTAACACTGTACTAGTATGTGTGTGTTTGGAGAAGATGGTTGGTGGTTAGTCTGAATTCATCCTTGTGGAACTGCATAAGGCTGTTTATTGAGAGCGGGAATAGTTTTTTTTGCTTGCAGGGAAACGGCGAGTGAACAGTAACTCATCAAGGGAATACACTCGACATAAGTGAAAACATACTCAAACTAAAATCTTCAGACAGGGAATGACAAATCAGCTGCACTTTCATTTGCAAAACATCATTAACAGTGGTTGGTGTTGTGATTGAGCTCTCATGTTGGTTGAAGGCTGTTTACCACAAGGCATACTGACTACAAACTTGGACATACCATTAAAAAAAGGAAAAGTGAAAATCATGATTTAGATTAGCATTCTTATTTAGAAACACCATATAGATATGACCCTTGTTCTTGGATCAGCATTCACACTCTGAGAGTGCGTACACTGAAAGGGAACAGACTTTAGTTTGTCCTTATGGTTCCAGTTACTGCCATTTGAGAGCTGCATTGCCTCCAGCTGGGCTTGATCTCCACTCATATTTGCAATGAAAGTTCTGGAAATGAGCTGTAGATATAAACTGATAATGTTAAGGCAGATATAAAAATCTGTGGACTACATCATTTCCATAGTATTGCCTGCGGCATGAGTTTTATTGTAGTTCCGTGGCAATAACATTGCACTTTAAGATTTTTTTTTTTTTTTTTCAACTTTTAACTGTGACTTTTCTTGAGGTACTTCAACACCATTATGTTTGTATAAACATATTTTGAATGCATTTGTTATAAATACAGATTTAGGGATGTAATGATTATCGGTTTGACGATAAATCATGAATTACCATTTCATATTTTAATTATCATTATAACCATATTCGATTACTGCGATTTGAACAACTGAGGATAAATCAATACTATCCAGTATAAAACACAGTTTTAAGTAACAGTCTCACATGCGCACAGCATGCGGAGTAGTTTTATTTGGAGTGAAAACATGGCGGAAAAGCTGGGAGGTTTTAAAAGAGTCCTAAGGGAATTATACAAATGAATATATGAATGAATTATATGGATGTACCTCTGAAGGTTCAGACTGTCTTTAGAAAAGATTCGATGGCATTTTGTTTACATCTTCGCTCCAAGAAATGTTCTTAATCGCAATGGGGTTTTGTCCACAGAGGTTATGGGAAACATCTGTAATTCAGATTTTCCATAAGCGCCACCTACTGTCATAGAGAGGATTTACAGAGGCTTAGGCTATATTTATATTCAGATTGTGTGCAGCGGGTTTTGTCTGGCCAAAAAAACGGACTGAATTTGTATGTCCTGCTATAAATTTTGACCGGTTGATGAAAAACAAGCTTATGTGGATTCTACACATTTAAACAATTCCGATAAGTTGTCTAGAATTATTTATGGAGCAGATAAAATACTTATAATCATTTATTAATCAATTATCACTTCCTTAACCCTTTTCTTTATTTAAAGGCTGAAATGTGAGGTTTACCTTTTTATGAAACATTTTCAAACCTTTATTTGAACATTTACATTAGATATTTGAACATATTAGACTGTTGTCAGTCATGTTGTCATTTAAAATCCATCTTTGGTAATGTTATTGTTTTAGTGATTATGCAAACAAAAAGTCATTTTATTTGTTGTTTGTTGATTTTAACTATGAATCACTTCACCAAGTTTTATATGTCAGTAGTACTTTTTGAACATTTCCAGCACATTTTAACAATAATGATAATTTTGGTCACAATATAATCGTGATAAGACATTTTCATACAGAGGAATGACTTTACCTGTTATTCATTCATTTCAGTAGCTGCACAGGTTCTCGTGCTAAGAGAGGGTGGTTTTCTGGACAGGTCTTGTGTACCTCTACACTGGTGATGACAATGACATACAGGGAAGTTTGCTCTCAGCTTCATTAACCGTTTATGATATAAACCACAAACTTTTCTTTTCTCGCTGCACTGCATTGTGGGATAAATATATTTTGTTATGCTGATTATTGTTCCCTTTGACTGGGAACCTTATTTTTTTTCTTCTCCTAGCCAGTATAAAATGTTACAGAATACAATTGGTTGCACCATGTTACATAGAGAAAATAAGTTAAATGTTATAACTGACTTTTATATGTAATCATATCTTAATGTCAATCTTTTATAAGCATGAATATTCAAAGATCCTAAAGGTGACCACAGCCACAATAGAAAGAAATAAAATTGCAAATAGTAAACAACAACCACATTATGTAACCACATTATGTGTCCAAGTTGCTGTAAATTTGTATTTCTATTACAGTTAGTTATGTACCACACAGTAATCAGCACTCCCCCCCCAACCCCTGTTATTTATAATCTCAATTGGTCAGTCAATCTATCCTTTTTTCTCTTGTCTGGATGGAGAAAATGCAATCAACAACAGGGCGAGAAATATATCTGTCCCATCATTCTGCTATGACATTTCCTCAGGATGATAAGAATGTATTATGGTGATGTGTTTGAAGAGGCTTGGAGGAACATCTCTAATGGCTGATCTTCTGATAGTGGTAGAACGAGGCCTCTGTATAACACAGGCCATATCTGCTGATTTACGAGTTTCTCCGTTCTATCCCGCAGGCAGGCGATGGTGAACAGTCGCGTGGAAACCGCCGCTGTTGCGGTAACAGGAGGCAGCGGTGGGGCAGTGCGCTCCTGTGCAGGCTGCGGAGGTAGGATCTCGGATCGCTTCCTGCTCTTCTCCATGGATCGGTACTGGCACACGCGCTGCCTCAAGTGCTCCTGCTGCCAGGCTCAGCTGGGAGAGATCGGCAGCACCTGCTTCAGCAAAGGAGGAATGATCCTCTGCAAGAACGATTACATCAGGTACTAAAAGAAACAGGCAGTTGGGGATTTGGTTGGACTGCTGAAGAAATGCCGAATAAGAGGAAATAAATAATGTTTCTGGTCACAGCATGAGTCGTAATGTGTTACACAAGAAGGATAGGAAATCTGTGGATTTTACTGGGACAAATCAATAAAATGTCTTTGATTTGTGAACTTGATCATTCTTTCATATCGTTTGGCAAATCTCCTTTCCTGTTTTACCAGACACAGGATATTTAGAAGCGTGTTTGATATTTATTTTGGCCTGAACTGGAAAAAATAGATAAACCCCACACACTACCAAATCTCGCATGAACAGCCTTTTTTTTTTTTTTTTTTTTTTTAGTTTATGTTATCTTGCATGACTTTTGGTTGTGCAAGGTTTTTCTATTTATTATTTCATATTTATTTTGAACAAAACTATAATTTTAAGTTCAGCATATATTTAAATAATTAAACCAAATGTTAATTTGTCCATTTGTGAAAAATAATTTTATCTGAAATAAGCAGATTTTGTTGGGATGACTGTAGAGCATTGTCTGTCATACTGATATTAAACATCTTTTTTGAGGCCACACTTAGGAACTCATGTTACTGCATAAACTGTACAAGAAAGGGACAAGAAAAGTTCACCGATCATGACAGGAAGTGTGTGGGTGCATTTAACATGGCATCTGGAGCAGCCATATTCCTCAAAAACTCCCCACATGCTTTTCATGTGCCGTACACCACTTTAGACTCAAGCCATCCTGTTTAACCACATGGCCGGTGATCAAATTAGAAGTCAACTCAGAATTGTAATTAAGTTGGCTTGAAAAAGCCAACTTACTGATCTACTATCTAATCTTATTATTATTATTATTATTATTCTTCTGAGCCAAATTTTAAACACTATCTCCTCCTAGAGCTTTCAAGCTAGAACCACCAAACTCGGGTCAGACCTTCAGACTGGTCTGACTCGGGTTGCTATATCTTTTCTAACTGATCCGGCTTATGGTTTTCGTAAACCAGACTACCAAAAACCACCTTAAATCCCATAGACTTTCATTGAGGTGGTGCAAACTTTTACAAAATAAGACTTATAATGAATTTAAGTTGTCTACTACCATAGCAAACCTTAAAAACTCTCTACTGAGAATACAGCTAAAACCAGCCTAAGCTGATCAGTTGCTTTGGCTAGTCTCCCAAGCTGGTTTTTAAGTGGTTTTTGGCCACTGTCACGCTGGTCTTAGCTGGGTTTTAGCTGGTTTTTACTGAATCCACTGGTTTAAGCTGGTTTTGGCCGGATTAGCATAGAAACATGCTAACAACATGCAAGTTACTCACTAATCAGACTAGAAACATACTTCTACCTGGTTTAAAGTGGTTTTGGCCACTGTCACGCTGGCCTTACCTGGTCTTAGCTGGTTTTCTTTACTGAATCAACTGGTTGTAGCTGGTTTAGTATAGAAAAATGAAAACAACATGCTAGTTACTCACTAATCAGACTAGAAACATGCTTTTAACATGGTTTTAAAGTGGTTTTTGGCCACTGTCACGCTGGCCTTAGGTGGTCTTAGCTGGTTTTAGCTGGTTTTCTTTACTGAATCAACTGGTTTTAGCTGGATTAGAATAGAAAAATGTTAACAAAATGCTAGTAACTTGCTTATCAGACTAGAAACATACTTCTAACATGGTTTAAAGTGGTTTTGGCCACTGTCACGCTGGCCTTAGCTGGTCTTAGCTGGTTTTAGCTGGTTTTCTTTACTGAATCAACTGGTTTTAGCTAGATATCATAGAAACATGTTAACAACATGTTAGTAACTTGATAATCAGGTTAGAAACATGCTTTTAACATGCTTTTAACATGGTTTTAAAGTAGTTTTGGCCACTGTCACGCTGGTCTTAGCTGGTCTTAGCTGGTTTTAGCTGGTTTTAGCTGGTTTTCTTTACTGAATCAACTGGTTTTAGCTAGATTATCATAGAAACATGCTAGCGACATGCTAGTCACTTGCTAATCATGCTAGAAACATGCTAGCGACATGCTAGTCAATCACTAATCATGCTAAAAACATGCTTAGTCACTTGCTAATCATGCTAAAAACATGCTAGCGACATGCTAATCACTTGCTAATCATGCTAGAAACATGCTAGCGACATGCTAGTCACTCGCTAATCATGATAAAAACATGCTAGTCACATGCTAGTCACTTGCTAATCATGCTAGAAACATGCTAGCGACATGCTAATCACTTGCTAATCATGCTAGAAACATGCTAGCGACATGCTAGTAACTTGCTAATCATGCTAGTGACATGCTAGTCACTTGCTAATCATGCTAGAAACATGCTAGCGACATGCTAGTCAATCGCTAATCATGCTAAAAAACTTGCTAGTGACATGCTAGTCACTCGCTAATCATGCTAGAAACATGCTAGCGACATGCTGGTAACTTGCTAATCATGCTAGTGACATGCTAGTCACTTGCTAATCATGCTAGAAACATGCTAGCGACATGCTAGTAACTTGCTAATCATGCTAAAAACATGCTTGTCACTTGCTAATCATGCTAGAAACATGCTAGCGACATGCTAGTCACTCACTAATCATGCTAAAAACATGCTTGTCACTTGCTAATCATGCTAGAAACATGCTAGCAACATGCTAGTCACTTGATAATCATGCTAGAAACATGCTAGCGACATGCTAGTCAATCGCTAATCATGCTAAAAACATGCTAGTCACTTGCTAATCATGCTAAAAACATGCTAGCAACATGCTAGTCACTTCCTAATCATGCTAGAAACATGCTAGCGACATGCTAGTCACTAGCTAATCATGCTAAAAACATGCTAGTGACATGCTAGTCACTTGTTAATCATGCTATAAACATGCTAGCGACATGCTAGTCACTAGCTAATCATGCTAAAAACATGCTAGTGACATGCTAGTCACTTGTTAATCATGCTAGAAACATGCTAGCGACATGCTAGTCACTTGCTAATCATGCTAGAAACATGCTAGCGACATTCTAGTAACATGCTTATCATGCTAGCGACATGCTAGTCACTCGCTAATCATGCTAAAAACATGCTACTGACATGCTAGTCACTCACTAATCATGCTAAAAACATGCTAGTGACATGCTAGTCACTTGCTAATCATGCTAGAAACATGCTAGCGACATGCTAGTCACTTGCTAATCATGCTAGAAACATGCTAGCGACATGCTAGTCAATCGATAATCATGCTAAAAACATGCTAGTCACTTGCTAATCATGCTACAAACATGCTAGTGACATGCTAGATACCTTGCTAATCATGTTAAGTACATGCTAGTCACTTGCTAATTATGCTAGCAACATGCTAGCAACTTTGCTAATCATGCTAATGACATGTTAGTCACTTGCTTTTAATGCTAGCAATATGTTAATCACTTTCTTTTTTAAACTTCTGAACTTTTCAAAATTTTAAATCTTTTTAAACTTTTTAAACTTTTCAAACTTTCTAAATTTTTCAAACTTTCTGGTCAGGCTTTTTCAAGCCAACTTAAAGTTTGAACACAAACTTTACTATCTAGTTTTGTTATAAAGTTTGACCAGTCTACAAAACAACCGTAACCTTGTTTTGCAAATCCTAAAAATCGTTCGTTTATTTTTCTGGTGGTTTTCGCTGGGGTCTATGATTGCTCGTATGTCTGTATGATGATTACATAGCTCTTTGATTGAATTTGGCCTCTATTCCCTTGTATATTTTGAGCTGAAGGCTCCAGAGGTGCGGAGATTAGATTTGTTTATAATCGCTGAGGCTTTGAAATTGACCTCTGTGTGTTTGGATGTGTGCAGTGATGCATTGGTCCATGACGGCACGGCATTGTTGCCTGTTAGACCCACACTGGTCTGTTTGGACCTCAACCAGGGATGTCTGACTATTTGGCATTGCCACACAGAAATTTTTTTTTTTGCCTGTGATTGCTTTAGAATTGCCAGAAATGCCTGCTAAAAAGTCAACCTCATAGATCCCAAAATCGAAAAGAAATTGTGCAGCCCTGCCATATTTAAAATAAAAATGACAGATTCAGAAGAGTTGTTATCGTTAATTGTAATTGTAATATTAATATTATACAAAATATAACATTATACACTGTATATATTATTAGAATTATTATATTTGTTTATTAATATAAATTATATGAATTTACTTTATTTAAATTTCAATGAAATTATGAAATAATTATTAATTAATATGTATGTATTCATATTAATATTAATATAACTATATATTGTTAAAAATATTTTAGAATGTGGGCCTGACTGAACTGGTAATAAATATAAACTACAATATAAACTTTTTTAACATAAAGTAAATAAAATAAAATTACAAAATTATATTAATTTTATATTAAAGTATATAAAATTTGTATTATAAAAAAGGTTTTAAAATTGTATAAAATTATTATTATTACATTGTTAATATTGCTCTTCTTATTATTATTACACCTACATAATATTACAAATATTTTATCATGTAAGGCTGGCTCACCTGCCAAAAAATAGTTAAAAATAAAATTACTGTTGTTGTTGTTTTTGTTGTTACTTTATAATGCAATATGTTATATACTGTCAAAAAAGAAAATACAAAAAAAAAGGCACTCGCATAGTTAACACCCTAGCGAAGGCCTTGCTAACTATGCGAGTGCCTATATGTGGATTTTTTTTGTATTTTGCAATAGGATCCACTTTTCTTTTTTGACATTTTGTTCCCTCTCTGAAGCACCCATAGTTTTGTCTGCAAGTACTTGATGCACCCCTGGTCAAGATTTTTTCTTTTATTATATACTGTATCTATCTCTTTTTACCTGTTCAGACAACCGATGATGAGTTGTTGTTTTATGACAACTTTAGGTTCTATAACAACTGAACTGAGAAAGAAAAACTCTTTGGTAAAGGACATAATCTCTTACAACACTGTAATTTAGCAAACATGTTAGAGGCCTACGTGTCAAGGGTGTTCTTATGGATATTTCCTTTAAGAGTGCATGTAAGGTGTACTCAATCTGCAGTGTATTAAATATGTATAATACAGCTAATCAAAAGGGCAGAGCTTCATTTCCAAATGACAAAGCGTGGAGCCTGAGGTCTGATAAAAGTAGGGTGCATTAATTAGGGAGAACAGGGCTCCTTTCTGCCGTCTCTTATTAAATTACTGTTTGGATTAAGATCAAAAATTCATTACTGTGAGCAGTCAGAGCTGGGACAGTGATAGTGGAGGAGGGGTAGAGAGAGGGCAGGGGGAAGAGGAGAAAGTGAGGCGGTGAGAATTAGCTGCCAAACTGGTCTGGTTACCGTCACAATAAAGACCCCAGAGAGGGAGCGGAAGAAATGTTTCCTATTGCAACATGACTGTGACATGGTGGCTCCAGGTGTTCTGAATGAAAACAAGTTGTTTGTGTGCATGTGTGTGAGTGGAATACGTGTATGTTGCGTGTTGTTTGTGTGCATCTGGATTTTATCTCTATATGGCTGAGTGTGTGTAGATGTTTTTTTCTTTCTTTCAGCTCATCAAGAGCACGACTTGAACTCATTTGAGTGTTCTCCTAAAATTGCCCATAACAACCTCAAGCTCAGGCAGCTGAGTAATCAAGTGCACCCTAATTAGGAGCCAAGGGTGGATCAGAGGCTCCTATAGCCACCCCCCACCCATTGCCACCAATCACACTGCCACTCCAGATTAGCTGATAGGCTGCAGTCTAGGACTAGAGGGGCTTTGGTGCCCTGCCATCCAAGCCACACACTCACAAACACACACATTGCAAAAGCACTCAAGCTACGGACGCAAAAATGAATTTCCCCAATTGTGGAAGGAAAAGAAGTGGATCGGTGTAAGACATTTTATCTTCACGGTGATTTGTTGTCATTTTGCAATATTGGAAACAGGTTTATTTTTTTTATTTTTATTTTTTTTAATCCCTCAAATGAGAAATCACGTAAGGAAACATATATTTTGGATGTTTAAACGTGCTGACTTTCAACTTATATCTTGTCACTACGGAAGAGGATTAGGGCCAAGCAATAATAAAAAAATAAAACCATCTTGAGATTAAAGTCATTATATTGCGAGATTAAACTCGTTAAATTTAGAGAAAAAATAAACTCATTACATTACACGCCATTAATGGCAATGCCGTACGGTTTTAATTTATCATAGCTGTCCAAGTGCCAGAGTGCATTTGGGTGAAGCCAGCGATAACCTTGCATTTGTCCTCTGGTTATCATTTCATGTAGGACAAAAGCGAGTAGCCTACATCGCGCAAATTGGACTGATTTTTTATTCTAAAAAGACCTAGCCTCTTGCAAATTCTCTTTAAAGTTCGTGTGCTAATTATTATTGTGTCATAATTAGCTAAAGTTGATAGTATTTCTTTGTTACTGAAAGATATAGGTTATGCAATGAACACTGATCGAATGCGTTATTCTCTACATTTCATTTCGACTTTTTTTCTCGAAACACAACGACTTTATTCTCGAAATTAAATGAGTTTATTCTCACGATTGTATTTCGACTTTTTTTCTCGAAATTTAACGAGTTTTTTTCTCGAAACACAGCGACTTTATTCTCGAAATTTAATGAGTTTATTCTCAAGATTGTATTTCGACTTTTTTTTTCTCGAAATTTAACGAGTTTTTTCTCGAAACACAACGACTTTATTCTCGAAATTTAACGAGTTTAATCTCGCAATATAATGACTTTAATCTCGAGATGGTTTTATTTTTTTATTATTGCTTGGCCCTAATCCTCTTCCGTATGTCACTGTTTAAATATTATTATATATTTAATTCTTCATTTTTTTTATACCCCTTTTCTGTGCAGGTTGTTTGGTCACAGTGGGGCCTGCAGTGCATGTGGACAGTCTATCCCTGCCAGTGAGATGGTGATGAGGGCCCAGGGTAATGTCTACCATCTAAAGGTGAGTCATAGCCTGTTAGCAAACACTCATGCATTGTCAGTATTAAAAAAAAAAAAAAATTAATGAACGATACATCTGTCAGTAGGATTCTTCTTTTTTTTTTTTTTTTTTAGCTCAGTTTTCTCTGGTGCGTGCCACATTCTAGACTTATCCAATAATTTTGTCCACCTAAACCTGCTCCTTTCTTACAATGACTCCAAGCTCACATTTACTGATGAATAGAACCAAGTCCCCGATCAACACTTTTTTATCTTTTTGTCACACAGATGTATGACAGAAGAAAAGATGTGTTGCTACTTTGACAACAAATTAGTAGAAACAAACAGGATAAAGACCAGAATATAGAAAAGATGTAATTGTCATTACTTTTCATTATACACAGCACAGCAGTGATACACCTTTTATTTTACTATATAAAACGTATGGACAGATAGCAATTTGTCATAGACTAACTTCAATTATTTACAGTAGACTAAATACTCTTTATGAATCTTTTGTGATCAGACTGAGTTGCTGCATAGACACAAAATTGTTGTACTGCCCTACATTTGCAAAACACAGTAGCGTGACTAACTTCAAAAAATGCAGTTTGATGTGGATTTTCACTGTTGAATCTGAGAAAAGATGAGCCAAACCTATAGGACAGGTCACAGACAGAATTACTCAATATTGAATCTTGTATGGTTGCAATTTATGAACCAGTCCCAAACATGAGGGAATTTGTTTTTGTACATTGCAGTTACCTAATTCCCTTTGACACTGACATGTAAGCCAGCAGGAATTGCTCAACATAAGAGTCGATGATTCATATTTAGATTTATAAAATTTTACTTCTTTTTGAGTATTGTTTTGCAACTCCCTTAAGACTGGAAAAGTTGAAAGACTGAAATTTATAATTCTTGCAAAACAATGACTTGGACCCACATCCCATATCTCCAGAGTGAGAATAAAAGGATTTTCATATTAACATATGTGTTTATACTTCACATTATTTGGTTGGAATGGAAACATCTGCAAAGACTTGAAGTAGCCTCTTTTTGAGGAAATATATTTCTCTTTGAATTGTCAGCTGAAGTCTTGCATTTACTGAACACTGATAGCAGGATAGTCTCAAGAGATACCTACCGAAACTCATCAACTAACCGTTTTCCCAACTGCGCCACACATTCCTTCTTAATTATAGTGGTGTAGGTGTCAACCTGTCTTAATAATATTTGATTGGAAAAGGAAACCATTCCCTGATTAAGCTGAGTGGATCGGTTTGGTTTCCCAGTGGTCCATGTTTGCATAAGTTTGCAAAATTGGGTAACTACATCCTGACAAAATTTCTAATTTGTGAGTATCTGAAGAAATGTGAGCATGGAGTGTAACAGATTTTTTCACACAATGCAAATGTACCATATGTGTAGTTCCTCTGGGCTCTTTTTCCCCCACCTATTTCTTCTAATAGTGGAAAACTGTTTATCTATAAGACTTTACATATGGGACACATACAAAAGATGTCACTACTTCCATTTCCTCTCAACTTGAATTGTTTTTTAGTTTAGTTGAAGACATTTATTAAATGGCACACCAGACATCCAGTAAAATAACCCTTTGCTTTTTTTTCCTTCTCTTCACAGTGTTTCACTTGTGCCACATGTCGAAATCGCTTGGTGCCTGGTGACCGATTTCACTACGTCAATGGCACCATCTTTTGTGAACATGACCGACCAGGTGGAGCTTTGCTCAGTAGTCACCTGACCCCCCTGCAGAGCAACACCCTCCTACCCGACCAAAAGGTATGATATAAAAATGGCGAATTGATAAGAAATCTTTGTGCAAACCTATTAGTGTCAATTATATCCCTAAACTTGCATTTAAAGCTGTAACTTTAACAAAGTTTATTTTGTACCAGATGATAGAAAAACATGATAAAAATGAAGAGAGACTGAAGAGAGAATTAAACTGATTGGCTATTTGATCTTTTTACTCAGGTGTGCTGAGAAAACAAAGGATTTATAATTTGCGGCGTGCCTTCTCTTCGTATTTTCCCTCACATCTTCCCTTCAATCTATCATTGTGAATGTCCACCCACACCCAAGATGTCCACTTTACTTTCGTGAATCCAGCCAGAACTACGCAAGTACTGTGGGTCACTTGCGAGACAATCACCCCTAACGAGGGAAACACAATCAAATTGAAGAAATCTGAAAATGATCACTCATATGTGGTCCATCTGGTATGGCTGGGATGGCCTGAAGCCTTACTCTATTAAAGAGCAGCCAATTAAAGCTGGGGTGATTTTGTTCCCTTTTGAGAAGTTTCTCAAGAAATGTTGTGGATGTTACCTGACATTTTGGACTGCATGGGTCTATGGATTATGAAAGATATCACTTCTTGCCCACAAAATGACATCCATAGATCAAAAGACTGTTAAAACTCAGTTTTGTTTCAGTGGTGGTTGCCTTTAGCTTACAGGCCCTTTTCACTTTAAGTGTAATTTGATCTTTTTTGAAAACGTTCTGTCATCTTTGGTGCCTAAAAAAAAAAAAAACATTTTTATGTCCATTTTTTTCTCCTTTGTCATTTACTTCTTCTTAGCAAGTAATTATACACATGCACAGTACAGACACGTGAAAATGTATTGTTTTGTCTACTCGGGTTTATGATGTATGAAGTGCTCTTTTTGAAAGAGTCATAGTCTCCAGAGGAAACAGCATGTTTTTTTTTCCATGGTTTGGTAGAATAAATTATATGTCTGTATGCATATTCTCTAATAGAGACTGCTATTCAGTGTCTGCCAAGACTTTTGGGAGAGTGAGGGAGATGGAGAGTAAAATTGTACATATCCCATGTGCTGTTGTATCGTGTTCAATGGTTGACCTGTTTCCTTGTGTCCTCTGTTTAAACGGAGGAGCGTTCAAAAAATAAGATGTCTGTAAAAGAAAAAAGTACTTAATTAAAAAACTATAATCATCACAAATACAGTCTTGACATCTCTGCTCAGTGTACATCAACATTTAATGGTTTTGGCTTGGTGTGTTGGACACTCATTGGAAGTCGAGACGGCTCTCCAATAGTCCTTGGCCAAAAACATGGTTCATTACCTCCAGATTTCAAAACTCTTGCATCTGCATCGTTATGGAGAGTAATGAAAGGCATTTGAGCTGGCACTTTTTCTTTCTCTTGCCGTGACTTCAATCTGCAGGTCTTGCTAAAGGGAGGTCTTGTGCATCTTTGTGAACGTGGCTACAGAAAGGAATGATATATTTCCGCCCTTTTCTTTCTTCCGGCTATCCTCTCAAGATTTCATTTACTACTTCAAAATCTGCCTTTTTCTGATCTGATTTGCTGTGGTTTGAGAAGTTTTCTCATTATGGCATTTCTGGTAATTGCTTTTTGGCATTAAACTCCCCCATATCTTGTTTATTTAATTAGCTAATTAAACCCATCTCTCTTTTTTCAACTACCTTTGGCCTGCAATCACAAGGTGTTCCTTTCCAATTTACTTTTACGATTAATAAAAAATGTTCCTTTCCCTTGCGTTTCTTATGAGAAAAATGGAAGCCAAGCATCCCTCATTATGGCTGTTGGGGTGTGTGTGTGTGTGTGTGTGTGTGTGTGTGTGTGTGTGTTGGGAAGGGGGTGTAAAAGCCAGCTGTGACTTTTCACATTGAAGAATTATATGTGTGTTTGTGGAATCTTAATAGAGCGGGTTAGATCACACTGAGGGGAATAAAACAACAACCTAAAATTAAAAACTATGGCGTTTTCCTTTATATAATGAAATGGTTTGTAATTTTAGGTAGATATGTATTGGCCACAGTCCAATTTTTTTTTTTTTTTTTTTTTTTGATGTCATCACAGTGCAAAACTTTATTTGTATTGGAGGATACAACATTTTGTTGTTGACAAAATAAAATAATTATGCTAAAAAATCTAATCATTACCATTTTTAATGTCAAATTTAAATTAAAATGATTAAAATTCGTTCTCACAGGGATCACATTTTGGTGGTTTTGGCATCAAAAAGGAAAATAAATAAATAAATAAATAAATAAAAATCACAGGTATCACTGTCAGAGCAAACATAAATCAGGAAAAAAGCTTGAAATGAAAACTGCTGTGTGGCAAACACATTATGGTGAATATTTACAGTATTCTGTATTTGCATTCAGATTGTCACATCTGTGTTGAACCATTTAACTAACTCAAATCATTTAGACGTTCTCATAAAGCCAATCCGGCGTCCCATGCATCCTGACATCTTGAGTCCATGTACTTTAGATTTGGTGCTCTATAAATATTCTGTGGCCTGAGATCATTAAAGAAAGTAGAAAAGAAATTCATTAACTTATGCAAATGATCCTAATTGCAATTATCTTCAAATCTTGATAAGCGAGAGGAGGGGATAACGAATCTCAAAAATAAAATAAAAACTCCCTTGGCCATTCGAGTAGCTCTTTGCATTCAAATGGATCATGCTTCAACTGTGCATTTCTAATTAGTCTGACATATTCAAAAGCCAATTAACGGTTTCTCAAATCAGAGCTCTACCACAAGGTTTTGCCAACTTGTAAAAGAAGGAGAAACTTTATTTTTAAGTGCACTGATTTCCAGAAGCCCTTGTCTGTGAGGACAGGCATGTAGTCTTCCCTCCTTCTTTCTTCAATCCACTAATTAATCCAATTAACACATGCAAATTGGTGTAATTACATTGTTTCCTCACCTCATGTTGTGTGAAGATGGGGGGAAAAAGCAGAACAGATGAAGAAGGGATTTTTTTTTTATCAGACAGTGAGGGAGGCACAGAGTGTAGACTTCTACATTACTCTTTAACAACATCAGCTATCAAATCACAGCAATAGGCCAGTATGGCTTCTACAAGTCAGTGGTCAACCACCCTGTGATAACCTAAAACCTTAACAAAGGCTATATGAATAGATTATGTATTGTTCTTTGTGAAGTTTATGTGATGTTGTTCCTACAAATATTTAGACATCTGTGACAAAGGTTCAGAACTGAATAAATGTAACATTGATTGTAATTGATAAATGCATCAGCCAAATACATAAATATAGAAAAATATACATTTTGGGAACCAGTTATCTCTCTCTCTCTCTCTCTCTCTCTCTCTTTTTTTTGTTCATTTTTTCTCTATTTAGGTATGTTATATATATATATATCTCTCTCTCTCTCTCTCTATATATATATATATATATATATATATATCTTTTTTTTTTTTTTTTTTTTGCGTCTAGTTATGAAATAATTCTGGAATGGAATGAGATGAAAGTTTTAATTTTTACAATATAAATAATTAAACGTAATTGTGACAAATCTCACAATTCCAATTTAACCTCAGAATTGCGAGATGTAAACAAAATTGTGTGATACAAACCCAAATTCCAAAAATCTGAATTATACAATAAGTGACGATAACTTTAATTTTTTTTTTTTTTTTATAAAATTCTGTGGCAGAAACAGGCTTTTATATTCAGTAACAGCTCAGACAAGTGGATGAGAGCACTGTCACGTTGTAAGAGGTCCATTATAATGCCCATGTGTCATTGAGTGTGTGCTAACCACAGTAACTAACTCTAATAACTCAGTGATGTCCCACAAAGGCACAAAAATCTAAAAAATCTAATCCAATGCATTTAGTATAATAAGGAGAAGGCTTTTGGTTTAATACCCTGCCTATGTTACTTCAGTGTATTTGACCTATCTTTTGTTTCAGCAGCCTGTGGAGTTAGATCCTGTTGCCTGTCTGTGATATATATGGCCATGGTCAGGCCTCCTTGACTCGGCTCTGTTTTTAAGCTGCCAGCATCATAAACTCCACAGCTGTTTGGCTTCAGTGTTAGAGAAGCAGCGAAGAAGAGTGCCAAACAGCATACTGGAGAGAAAGAGAGAGGGGAGAGAGTGACTAAAGACGGGTAAGGAAACTTTACAATCAGTTTAGAATGCTGAATGCTGTTTGTACAGCATCTCCAAAAAAATCTTACAGTAAAAGCACCAGGAGAAAATATACACCGTGTTTTAACCAGGTGCAACCAGTCTTTGGGACATTCTAAAATGCTTAACATTAGAATTTATCTACTCGTTTGTTCATAGTATGCTTTATTAATAAGTTGTATACTGAATTTAGTTCTCCAATGTGACTGACTTAATGCATTACATCACATTTTATTTTTTTTAAATAAGAAAACTTCTGTTTGGCTGTATATAGTAGGCCTATGCATCATCAAGGTGCATACTAAACTTAATAATTAATAATATTACTACATTATTAATCAACGTGTTTTTCACGTTAAGTGTTTTAGATGCTTGGATTCTTTCCACAAGTGAAATGTCTGTCCCATTATCCAAATTGTAAAAGAAGTTGTGGCCTAGTGGTTAGAGAGTTTGACCCCTAACCCTAAGGTTGTGGGTTCGAGTCTCGGGCAGGCAATACCACGACTGAGGTGTCCTTGAGCAAGGCACCGGACCCCTAACTGCTTCCCGGGCGCCACAGCATAAATGGCTGCCCACCGCTCAGTGTGTGTGTTCACTGCTGTGTGTGTGCACTTTGGATGGGTTAAATGCAGAGCACGAATTCTGAGTATAGGTCACCATACTTGGTTGTATGTCACATCACTTTCACTTTCAAATCCTCACACTTGCATTTTTACAACACTATAAGTGTGTCTCATCAAATAGTCTAATAAAAAGTTCTACACACACTTGTGGTCTTCATCCTCACTTGGGCTAAATACAGGAAATACGTCATATAAGTAGTCAAGTGCAAAGACCGCAAGTGTTGGTATTTGGACAAAGCATACACCTCATGCGAAATGGGATGTGACGCGATGCAATCAATCACAAAATGCAGCTAATCAGAACAGTGGATCCGTTTAAATGCTCTGTCACGCTTATGCTTCAGCACACAGTGTGGATATGCTTTTAAGACGTTATGTTTCCCTGTGGAATGTAAAGGATTTGTCAGATCCGATAACTGAGCTTTTACAAGCAGCGAATACTCATCATCGAGCAATGATACCTCAGTCCAATGAGATTGTAGTGTGGGTGGGGCAATCTGGCGTGACGCAGCAGAAGCATGAAGAAAGAGATCAATAAGATGCATCAATAAGATTAGCATGGATGCAGCTGATTAGGACACAACAGCATCCTTTCTTTTAACACAAAAATAAATCAGTAAGAAGAATAAAAGGTAACAGGTCAGCCCTCATTAGTGGCTCTCATTAGAATACTTAAGCCTAGCAGTTTTTGTTCCTAATGGCCATAACTAGCCTACTTTACTCAGACAGTCCAGTCAGAGTCAGAAAACAACACCAGAGAGCAAGTGTCCGTTTTTATTAACAGATAAATATTGTTAGGATATAATTTACTGATGGGCAATGTAGCCTACATTTTTGGTTGTCAGCTCATCTTACTACAAAGGGATTTATGTGGCAGTAAAGCACCTCAGGGACACAAAAATAGGCTCAGTAGACTGTTGTCCCAGCAGCAGGGGGTGTGAGGTCACTGGACTTAGCTTGTACGTCACTGATAAATAAATGAGCGTGATCTGAGCATAACCGAGAAGAAGGAGACAGCCAGCTGCAAGAGGAGAAGAGAATGACAAAAATGCTTCATTAGGGGGTGACGAAGTGGGGGAGGGGGGTACACGGATGCTGGACAGCAATTCGGTCCAATCAGAAGACTTTGAATAATTAAACTGATCAGCTTAATTAGCTCAATTAAGTTGATTTGACCATGGAACATGGCCATATGGTGAGAGGAAACAAAAGAGGGGGGAACTAATTAAAAGTAAAATAATGAGGATTTTAATTAAGCAGTTCCCCAGACGTCAGCAAGCAGGGATCTGGAGTCATAATTAAAAAGTGCTGTGGTGCTGGCAACATTTTCTCCCCTCTGTTTTAATAACTGCGAGGGGCTCCATCCATCTAATTAAATCTGTAAATGAATTAGCAACATCGAGGGTCTTCGCTTCATTTTTTTTTAACAACCCACCTTCACTTCTACGAATAACTTTGTGCACATGCTGCATGCACACATCTGAGTACCTGACACGTCTGCTGTTAATGAAATGAATCATTATTGATACACTGTCACAAAGTTACAGGTGCTTGCAGATGCCAGGAGTAATGTGTAGACTCAACTCAGTGAAAGCATGTATGTGTGTGCATATTTGAACGCTTGGGTGGCTGCTGCTTTGAAAAAAAAATGATCAAAATATTACGCAGCACAATTGTTTTCAACATTGATAAGAATAAGAAATGTTTATTGAGTCCCAAATCAGCATATTAGAATGATTTCTGAAAGATCATGTGACACTGAAGTTTGGAGTAATGGCTGCTGAAAAATCTACTTTTCCAGAATAAACATTTTAAAATATATTAAAATATAGAACACTTTGTTTCAATTGTAATACTAATGATTCACAATTTGTACTGTACAGAGCTCAAAATGTACTTCATAACAACAATGACCCATTTATTCATATTAAAAACTTTCAGAACTCTCCGTGTAGTGTCTTCTCAGTTCCCTGTGTCTCTGCATCTGGAGGCCCTGTCCAGACCTGATCCCTCTAGTTAATTGTCTGGGTTACCTTCAGTTGCCTCAAAGGCAGTTTGTCCTACAGAGCAGCAGGAGAGCATGCTGTGGATTAATTGCTTTGGTTTTGATGCACTATTCCCCTCTCTTGTGAGTACAGTAGAGACATGCTGTGACACCTGCTTGTATACATGTACGCATGAACACAACACATTTGTCCAAATGACACAAATGTTTGTCCTCAGTTCCAGCAGCATGGCTGAATGCTTGAGTAACTTTGTAAGCTTTTATAGTCAGTGGACCTCATTATGAGATGTCTCATGAAATTTGATAGCGTGCGGCTCTTGGCCGATGGGTAACATTGGGTGGGATGACCTAATCTTGACCTAAACTTCCAAATAACTCCACAATGAGGATTTTGTCATGCTTTACACAAATGCGGACATATTAAAACATAAATAAGGTGTGTGGAATACCATTTGACCCTGTCATATCTAAAGCAATGACAAGTGAAAACTAAAAAGCTACTGATCCAGGTCCTGTTCCACCTCCACATGCAGAAAGCTTCACGATTGAACTTGCAGCCAGAAAAACTGATCCTGTATCCGCTTTTGGAAGGAACTTCCACCCAGATCCGCCCTCCATGGCGTGCTGATCTGAGTTCTTGAACAGCTGGTCTAGGGTCAGCTTTAGAGGGGCCGCCGTGACCCTGGGAGCTAATTAAAGCAGATAAGAGCATTAATGAGCTCTAGGCTGATCAAAGGGCCGCAGCTTGGCCTGGGTGGTGGGAGATGTAGGAGAGATTGGAGGGGAGCTCTGTTTACCCCTGTCAGGGTCCGTAATTGGGAGGGGAAGCGCACAAGCTGTTCCTTTTGTTTGAGTTGAATACCTTTACTGCGGACTGTGAGAGGGCCACACCAGTGGCTTTACACATTGGTTGCATGCCATCCTCTGGTCAAATGGTGCTTCCAGTCAGGAAGTACTGACCCTTTCCAGATCACTTCTTGATGTTTTTTCTAAGCTTTACTATAAACCCTAATAAGTTAGTAGAAATCAAAACATTTGCTGTAATCAGCTCAATTCAATTCAAACTCATAGATCAAGGGTGCGGTCAAATTTTGTGACCAAAAAAGGTCCATCAATTATTGTCAATAGCACAGAGGTTACGAACTTATGATGTACAGCTCGCACAGAAGTCACTTTCAAACAAAGTAGCTTTCTGTTGGTCTACACATCAAGCTTGAAATTGAGTGAAACCTGTGTGGGGAAATATTTTGGCCTCATGTGAAACTAATTCCACAGATTCCTATAGAAATGACTGGAATTTGCTCACAAAATTTTTCTAATGGTTATGGGGGCAGTCATGGCCTAATGGTTAGAGAGTCTGACTTGTTACCCGAAGGTTGCGGGTTTGAGTCTCAGGTACGGACGGGGATTGGAGATGGGGGAAGTGAATAACAGCGATGTCATCCACCTTCAGTACCACAACTGAGGTGAGACCCTTAAGCAAGCACCGAACCCCCAACTGCTCCCCCAATATGGCTGCACACTGTGTGTTTACTAGTGTTTGTGCACTTGGATGGATTAAATGCAGAGCACAAATTCCAAGTATGGGTCACACGTCACTTAACTTTCATTTCAAATGTGACTGTAAATTAGTTAGTAGAAATTTCAATTTTGTACTACACCAGCATGTTAAGTTCACCCCAAAAATGAAAATTCTGTCATTAATTACTCACCCTCATATCTTCCAAATACATAAGACCTTCGTTCATCTTCAGAACACAAATTAAGATATTTTTGATGAAATCTGAGAGGTTTCTGAGATATTCTGACCCTCCATAGACAGCAGCGCATCAACATATCTCTCTGCATTGATCTTATGCAAAAATACAAACCCTAACCCTAAATAGAAATCATTCAGTAATATAGTCAG
Source organism: Cyprinus carpio (assembly GCF_018340385.1). NCBI lineage: Eukaryota > Metazoa > Chordata > Actinopteri > Cypriniformes > Cyprinidae > Cyprinus > Cyprinus carpio. The sequence goes on from NC_056601.1 coordinate 9,600,976, forward strand.
TTATTGAGCTCACATAACTTTTTTGCATTCACTCTCAGAAAACAAAAGCTGTCCCTGGGACGGTACCTTTTGAAAAGGTTCATCTTCATACCTCGTTTACCCCTAAATGGTGTATATGAGCAATTCAAGGTACATATTAGATTAGATCAGATTAGATTCAACTTTATTGTCATTGCACATGTAAGGTACAAGGCAACAAAATGTATTAAGTACTTTAAGTACCAGTAAGTACATATAGTACCTTTTCTTCTGAGAGTATTCAGTACAATAAACTTTCAGTAACATTTGAATAAAATGAACTCATTAGATTTAGTTAATTTCACTGTTTGGGTTTAAAGTATTTGAAATACTGGAATGGACTTGCCCTTCAGGGATGGTAAATTTATGCTAGCAATGAGCTTGTGATCAACAAAAACGAGTGATCGTGTGTGCACCATGGAGGGTGTGGTGAAGAGGAAGGCCACCTGTATTCACTGCAGGGTGTGGGAATGTCCGACTCAGCCTGACCTTACCATGTGGAAAAACTCGTTATATGAGAAATCCCTGCTAATTACGCCTGCTGCTTACAAACATGCATGCACACACTTACAGAGGCAAGTGTGTAAGCCTAAAAAGATGCAAGACACCATCACCCGAGTAATTCTATAGGAATCTGCATCCAAATAGATGAAATTGTCTGCACTTACCATCGTATTTCCTTTCAGTCTTTTGTTTGGAATAAAGTTGGTGCTGTGTTAAGTAACCAAATGATATTAAAGTCGCTCTTGCTCGCTTTTTTTCGCTTTTTTCGTTTCTCTGTGATGAAGGCTGTGAGCCAGCCCGTCTCTCAGTGGGACCGGGACGAACACGGGCCTTCATTAGCACTCCCTAATTAGGAACAGATGCAATTTACAGCACGGGGCCCACACCAAGCAGCACTCCTCTCTCTTCCTTCCTCCCTGTTTTTCTGCTTCCTCTTTCTTTTCTGTCTACATACAGAATCATTTTGTTTCTCTTTCTAGAGTCTTTTTTTTTTTTTTTTTTTAGATGTTTATGATTTTGATAAGTAATGCTTATATCTTGTGTTATGGTTTATACTTTTGATTTTTCTGACTGTTTGTCTCTATCTCTCTCAACCAGATTCACTCACCTCACACTTGCACAGTCACAGAGCCACATGTGTAATTAAGGACACTTCCAACTCCATTACACCATGCTGGTCCAGTGCCACCCTCCCCACTCACCCTCTGTTTTTCTGTCTGGCTCTATTGAAGATTCCCTCCATGCTAAAGCCAGAAATGGCTTTTATTTATAATGTATAATTTCACTCTCTAAGGACTAGAGCTAGAAATGAAATGGACCTCAGATTTTGCACCAAATCTTAGCCTGACTCAGCTGTCTCCTAAAAAGGGCAGTGTATGCGTTTGTAATGAGTGCCTCTGCAGACATCCCTGTGGGAATTTAAAGGAAATTGCTAGGAATTTTTATCTGGGTATTTGAAAACAGCATGCATGCGGTTTAAGACAAGCAGGAATTTCTACTGGATTTGCTAATTACACTTTCAATATCACATTTCTCAGTTTTTCCAAAACTTTATTGTATTATGTTCCCTTACAGTGCCATCAGGAAGGCTCAAGTGCCATTTATTGACACCAAATAGGAAATGCATTCCTTTTAAATAATATTATACCGGATATCATTTAGCATTTGCATTAATAATATTAACATGTTCAATATTGCAATGACTCGCTTTTAAATAAATACAAACCTGATTCCAAAAAAGTTGGGACACTATACAAATTGTGAGTAAAAAAGGAATGGAATAATTTACAAATCTCATAAACTTTTATTTTATTCACAATAGAATATAGGTAACATATCAAATGTTGAAAGTGAGACATGATGAAATGTCATGCCAAATATTGGCTCATTTTGGATTTCATGAGAGCTACACATTCCAAAAAAGTTGGGACAAGTAGCAGTAAGAGGCCGGAAAAGTTAAATTTAAATATAAAGAACAGCTTGAGGACCATTTTGCAACTTATTAGGTCAATTGGCAATATTCAGAAGTCAAGATGGGCAGAGGATTATCAATTCCCCCAATGCTGCGGCAAAAAATAGTGGAGCAATATCAGAAAGGAGTTTCTCAGAGAAAAAATTGCAAAGAGTTTGAAGTTATCATCATCTACAGTGCATAATATCATCCAAAGATTCAGAGAATCTGGAACAATCTCTGTGCGTAAGGGTCAAGGCCGGAAAACCATACTGGATGCCCGTGACCTTCGGGGCCCTTAGACGGCACTGCATCACATACAGGAATGCTACTGTAATGGAAATCACAACATGGGCTCAGGAATACTTCCAGAAAACATTGTCGGTGAACACAATCCACCGTGCCATTCGCCGTCGCCGGCTAAAATTCTATAGGTCAAAAAAGAAGCCATATCTAAACATGATCCAGAAGTGCAGGCGTTTTCTCTGGGCCAAGGCTCATTTAAAATGGACTGTGGCAAAGTGGAAAACTGTTCTGTGGTCAGACGAATCATAATTTGAAGTTCTTTTTGGAAAACTGGGACGCCATGTCATCTGGACTAAAGAGGACAAGGACAACCCAAGTTGTTATCAGCACTCAGTTCAGAAGCCTGCATCTCTGATGGTATGAGGTTGCATGAGTGCGTGTGGCATGAGCAGCTTACACATCTGGAAAGGCACCATCAATGCTGAAAGGTATATCCAAGTTCTAGAACAACATATGCTCCCATCCAGACGTCGTCTCTTTCAGGGAAGACCACAGAACAGATGAATTTTCCAACATGACAATGCCAGACCACAAACTGCATCAATTACAACATCATGGCTGCATAGAAGAAGGATCCGGGTACTGAAATGGCCAGCTTGCAGTCCAGATCTTTCACCCACAGAAAATATTTGGCACATCATAAAGAGGAAGATGCGACAGAGAAGACCTAAGACAGTTGAGCAACTAGAAGCCTGTATTAGACAAGAATGGGACAACATTGCTATTCCTAAACTTGAGCAACTTGTCTCCTCAGTCCCCAGACGTTTGCAGACTGTTATAAAAAGAAGAGGGGATGCCACACAGTGGTAAACATGGCCTTGTCCCAACTTTTTTGAGATGTGTTGATGCCATGAAATTCCCTTAAAATTATAAATTTTCTCAGTTTAAACATTTGATATGTTATCTATGTTGTATTCCGAATAAAATATTGAAATTTGAAACTTCCACATCATTGCATTCTGTTTTTATTCACAATTTGTACAGTGTCCCACCTTTTTTGGAATCGGGTTTGTAAATTTAAATGCATTAATATATTATTAAAAAAACAGTACTGTGAGAGAAAACTCACCTAGCAGATTCCTCTCAACCATAGTCTGAGAAATAAAGAACAAAATGTAACAAATATAAGAGTTGTGTTGCATAAGTTGAGTTGCATAAATCAACCTCCGTACCAGTCTTTACACAAACGAACTGATGAACCCAAAGTTTAAACATAAACTAATTGTACTAAGCTATTAATTCCAAAAATATTTTATTGATTTATTTTTGATCTTTATTTAATTTATTGAATCAGCACTATTTTTTGTATATTTATTTTATTTAATAAATTTACTTTACATTTATATGACTTACAAAAAAAGGAATTTATCATACAAATGATTTACACAAAAGTGTTTGTTACTTCATTTTCAAGAACTGTAATGGAAACTGTGCTTATTCATAGCTTGTCTTTTGGGTCTGGTTTGTGGGACGTTTGTCTTACCAGCCTCATAATGCCAAGCTGGTGCCGAATAGGAACGCAACCTTATGCTCTTCTGCCTGCTCCAGACTTCCATCCATCCATTTGGTCGGTTTTCCCTAAACTCTCACAGCAGCCTAGACATAATCTCCCTAATTACCCCTTTAAAGTCGACACAGAGTGTGAGAAGCCTAAGCCAAAGGCCCCTAATTAGACACCTAAAAATAAAGAGGGGACTTTACGGGCAACGTGGGCAGTTTGGGGAATGTTTTAATGAGGGGGGCTGGAGCTGACAATAGTGCTACAGTCATTTGTTGATTAAGGCTGCTGACACCCCCTCCACCCCTCCCACATCTCCACAGCACTCCTCACCCAGAAAAGGCTACTGTTGGCAGGAAAGACTGGTCAGTCGTCACACTTCTAAATGTCCTACTGAGATCACATCACCTGTTATATACACTGCTTCTATAAATATACTACTGAGAAGATGTTATGCCACATACTATGAAATGTAAATGCTCTCCACTTAAACAAAGCAGAGTTTCACTGGCACTCTGCCTTAAAGGGATAGTTCAATTCTGTAATTCACCCTCATGTCATTCCAAACCTGTATGACTTTCTTCTGCGAAACGCAAAAGATATTTTCAAGAATTTTTAAAAGATAGGTTTTGTCCATATACAGTAAAAGTCAATGGGATCCGAAAAAACACAGGATTCACTTACATGTTCCACAGATGAAAAAAAAGCACAATGCATATTTGGAATGACATAAAGGTAAATAATTGGTAAAGAGCAAACCCTAACCCTAAATGGGTGAACTAATGACCTTAAGCGCATGATAGTCCTCAGTGCTAAGAATTATGTTTTGCTTTGAGTGAAGAAATCCAGTCTTTTAATGACTTTTTTAGGACTCATTTCCACCATCTGTCTAGAACTTTTATTTGTTATTTTTATGAGTAATTAAGTATGAGGATATAGGAATGAAGCAAGATGGTCTTCATCTGTTTACATATTTCTATATAGTAGGTAGAACTTTAATTTAAATGTTAGGTTGGTTGATTGCGTTGTTAACATACTCAAGACCTACAATTTAATCTTAGCATGACTCAAGGGACTTCATAAAGACTGAATACAGAAATCAGATATAGTTTCATTGTGATTCTAACATCTGTGCAGTAGCCACCGGGTGCGTTGTGTAGCTCCACATAGTCACATGTAATGTGTTGTGATAGTTTGTCAGATATAAATTGCACTCACTGGGCTAAATCCTCCAGGGAGAATCCAGCTGGTTGACCAGATTGAAATTGCCGCTATGGTGTTTCTACATTTAAAGTATTTAATGTTAGTTGCACCCATGCACATCTCGTAACTAAAACTGTAAACACAACAGAAATAATCTCGTCCATCTGGTCATGTGCTGTTCAAGCCTACTGCAGAACAGTTCACTTCTTAGATCAGGTTAATCCCCGATTGGCCATTAAGGTTTAGTTTATGATTTAGTTTAAAATGGGTTGTAAAAGGTTGTTTAAATCACACCCCTGCCTGAAATAATTTATTTAAAATTGAATTTAAAAGATGTCAATAGCATAAGAGCTAGACCTACTATCCAAGCACCTATACTGTGACTCTCAGGGGAACTCTTTAGCTGTTTTGCACTTTGAATCTGTGGATTCACACACACACACACACACACACACACACACACACACACACACACACACACACACACACACACACACACACACACACACACACACACACACACACACACATACATAAATGTAAAGACACACATACAAATTCACACACATACCTTCACCCACACACACATCCTCATGAGATCAGTAACAGGAAAATTGGTCTCTCTTTCTGGCCCACTTGGAATTGGCGGAACTGATTAGCATTGCAGAGACAATTAGCGCCAGTCTCAATGAGGAGCACTGAAAATAACCTCTTCCTCATCATTTTCAGTCCACTGTAACAGCACACACACAATTTAACTGGATGTGTTTCCTTCAGCCTGGACACAAATAACTTTTGGGTCTTCTTCCCTCACAGAACTTGTGTGGATTCTTTTTGAGTCTGTAAATCTTATACAGTAGGTCTCATTCCATAAACTATCAGAAAAAAAAAATGTGCAAAAATGGTTGATATTTTACTAATATGCAACTTATAGGGGTAAACAAGGGACAGGTAAGTGCTTTGAAGGGTACTGTGCTGGTGACAGGCTACTATACCCTTAAAGGTACAATTTTTGCATTCCATTGTGTCTATATAGACAAAAACAGTGAATGATTATTTTTTAAAACACTCTGTTGTCTTCCACAGGTTTGAAATTACAATTTAAATTTTTTAATTCATTTAATAAAATTTTTAATTCTCTCTTTGAGCACATACATTTGACAAAAGAGTAGCACTGAGAAAAAAAAATATGGTGAAAAAAACGACATTATGAAATGAAAATGACTTTAAAATGCTCCCCACAGTGATTTTGGGTTAGCAGCAAACTGGTTGGAGAAGAGCGGAAAGGGGGCAGGACATGTTAGGAGGTGGGCGGGGCTGTGTGCCAATGAGCCGTGTGACATGCAAGTCAGCAGACATATGGCTTTGCTTAGAGAGGGTGGAGAGAAAAATAAAACAAGAGAGAAGTCACATGGAACGCGAGGCTAATGGTTCATGTCCATCGACACACACATTCAGAACAGTGACAAAACAAGTATATTTGATAAAGGGACAGTCAGTCAGAGTTATGTGACATCTTAATTAAAGTCATGAAGTGCGTGTGTCTGATGTGAGGTTTCAGTGATAGGCCCTATACTTAATTGGATTGTATGTGGAATATTTAATGTTCCCTACTTACTGAAGCTAGCATTCCACAAAACTGAAACCTAAAGAGCAAAGATTAAATGGGTGGACCTTCCCCCCCACCCCCACATTTTTCATGCAGATTTCGTGGGGAAACGGACCACACCATTATGAAATGTGTTAAGCAGAGCTCACAATATTACAATGTATTGTCATCAATAAAGCCCAAATATATTCAATAAGTAAGCATGCAAGGGGCTGTATTTACATGTGCAACTTTAAATGTGACTTTATTGCTGTGCCATGTGAATGTGAGGAACTCAAAGTTTCAGTCTCAAAGTCTGTAAAACCAGCTGCCATGCATCTGACAATTAATAGAAAGCGATTGGATGCCTATTTATTACATTAAACATCAAATTGTTTGGTGTCCATGGTGAGATTAACAGGAAATTACATGGTAGACAAAGCAAGGCCACAGAGTAAACGTCAAAAATGACCAAATATAAATCACTACATACATTTAGGCTAAAATTTACCATTTTCAAGGAATTAAACCCATGACCTTGGTTCCACCAAGTTAGAGCCGCATGAATGCATACAGATGGCCTTTAGATTAAAGACAGTCTGCTCCTCAACCTTAACATCATTACAGTTAACAAATTAACGGAGTAACAGCATGCCACAAGAATGAAAAGAAAGCATTATTGTTTGAAACCGGTATGGAGTTCACAGTGTACATCTGGCCTAAATGACTAAAAAGACATGTTAATGGGAAATCCTCCTCTTGGGAACTCCAAATGTGTGGCTCCATGGATTAATGACATGTGTTCACCCCTCTTTAGCCGTTTCCTGTTGGCTCACTAACGTGGGTGTAAAGTTGTGCAAAGACCTTTAGAGTCTTCAATGCTGTCCCATATTATTTCTATACATTTCAGAACCACATAATAAATTTGACTGATGTGTGTATATATATAGCCAAACAAAACAAATGTTTAGAAATTTAATGAACACTGAACAAATAAAGATATGTGAGGGATAATAAATCAGATAAATAAATACATATCCATGAAATATAAATTTGAGATTCGTTTATTTTTATTTTACATTGTTTCAAAATATTTCTAAATGTTTCTATTTAAAGAATACTGGGAAAAAAAAAAGTTTTACGATGTCCACAAAAATATTAAGCAAATCAGCATATTATAATAATTTATGAAGAATCATGTGACACTTAAAACTGGAGTAACGGCTGCTGAAAAAAAAGTGTTGCCACCATAGAAATTAATGGCATTTTAAACTATATTAAAATAGAAAACAATCATTTTAAATGGTAATAATATTTCACAATATTTTAGTTTTCAATGTACTTTTGATCAAATAAATGCAGCCTTGTAAGCAAATGAGCCAACGGTAGGTATATATTTCTGTATAAATTTAAATCTGCCTGGAAAGAAACCTCAAAGATTCCAGCCTCTTTCTCTTTCTTTCCCAGCACTGGTGGGAGGTGGAGGTTATAAAGATGTTAGGCCCTCTTATTGAGATGCAGTGTTAGAGGTGCTGGGAGGTTTCAATAAAAAAGTTTAAATTGTATAGGTGAGGCTTCACTTACAGCGTTGGAGCTAATTGGCAATAAATGAGTCCATCTGGTTTCATTTGCAGCTTGCAAAATCAGGAGGGTAAGTGTGTGTGTGAAGGAGAGTTAGGAGGCAGAGGTGCGCCCTCTTTTTTTAACCCCCCACAAGTACAAAACATCATGCTTAAGTAGAAATCTAGTGTGTGTGTAGGTGTATGTCCACAGAGCGCTGCCCCAGAGTGATCAGTGAGCTTCAGACAAGCCAAGTAACAGTCAACAAAGTTGAGAGAAAAAAAGTCATGAGGGAGCACCACTATGAATAGCCATATGATAGACTATGGAGAGTATGTGATTACCTCAGCGCTTTGTGCACTGCACATTTAAGCAAAGCAAAACAGTGGGGGTGAAAAATGATTGGGAAGGACAGAAAGATTTCTGACGAGAGGAACTAAAGCAAGGAACGAGCTGTTTATGATGTGTGTGTGTATGTATGTGGCTGTTTGGGGTTGAGGAGAGACGAGGGAAAGGCATGTGTGTCCTGGGCTTCTCGTAGATTGCCGGTTATTTTCTTTACCCGGGCAGCTCAATCATGCCCAGTGTGTTTGCGCAGCTTGTTAATCAACACGAGTGTGATTAGCCCTGAGCCAGGCTGATCAAACCCCGCCGAGCACAGCCAAGGCCAACCTCATCCCTCCCTCCACTCACGCACCCCCCCCCCCCAAACAGGCTTCATCCATCCCAGAAACCTCCTACTAACTGTCTGAATTCTTTGTGTATTTGCAAGATTCTCCTTTCCATCGCCCTGCTCCACCTTGAGGAAACCGAAGGAACGAGCACCTACAGTAGATCCATTCTTGGGGTTTGGCATTAGTCTTTGCACTTATAGGAATATTCTGGATCATATATAAGTTAAGCTCAGTCAACACCATTTGTAGTATAATGTTGATTACCTTTTTTCAACTCATCCCTTGTTTTCTCAAATAAATAAATACAAAGGTTACATTGATGCACTCACAATGGAAGTGAGTGGGGCCAATTTTTGGATGACTTAAAGGCAGAAATTTGAAGCTTAACCTAAATTTAGTCTTCTGTTAATATGTATTATAGTAATTATAGGAATTCATAGGGTTTATATGTTGTAATCTCAAAAATAATTTAAAATTGGACATACATTTCCACAGAAAAGGTTAGTAAGCGATGTTGTAATGCTAGAAATACATATTTTATGTTTTGTGGTGGCTGTACTATTGAAACTGAGCATTTTAAAATTAACAGATTGGCCCTATTGACTTTCTATTGTAACCCAGATTTTGACTTTCTATAAAAGGAAAAGGAGGGCCAAGCGGAAATGAGTGCTGTTGACTGAACCCGGAATATTCCTTTAATTAATGACAAACAGCTTGTGTTCCTCTCACTCACACACTTACTTGTTCATTATCTCTGTTGATAAGGAGTGGACATAAGGCACAGATCACAAGAGAGCAAAGGTGTTGCTTTCCCTTAATTTTTCATAAACAAAGCTGAACCTAAGAACCTCCTGTTGGTTACCTGCTGACCACTGATGCAATCCGGTTTGTGAACGCAATCCGGTTTCACAGGATGCTACTGTTTATGCTGGTGGTCAAGGTCACACATGAGCTCTCTCTCTCTCTCTCTAGCTCTTGCTGTATGTCTCTCTCTTAAGGCTTCTCTCCACTTCTGTATGATGCTCAATTGGGTTTCCTTTCATCAACAGAAGTCCTAAGTCCACATATAAAAATATCTGGCCAGTGCACAGCCCTCCTGGTTATTGTTTGAGAGGCACTTTTAGGGTGGCCTTACTTCCCGTGTTAAAGCTATGGGCGTTAGATGCTGTACATTCTGTTTCAAATCAAGATTTTGGCCATCGCAGAGGGAAATTTCCCAGGTTGACTAACACACAGTCAGAGTCACACTGTCAAATCTGAAACAATAATTAATGCCAGGGTTCTTCATGTAGAGCAAGGTAGGACTATGGCTACTAAGTATACTATATGTATTGTGTATTTCTTCAACTATGGGCACTTTCTAAATTGTTCTTAAAGCGACACTTCATCCAAAAATGTCTGAACCTCATTACATTCCAAATCTGTATGGCTTTCTTTTTAAATTGGTGGAACATAAAAAAAAGGTATTTTGAGAAATGTATAAGTTTTGGTCCATAAAGTGGAAGTTGATATTTTGGACATAAAAGAAGATAAAAACAAACAAACCAAACCTGATTATTACATAGAAGAATGATGAAAAAGAAATGTATAATATTCTTCTATATAGAACGATGTGAGGGAGGGTAAATGTTGACAGAATTGTCTTTATTGAGTGAACTATCTCTAACACATTTACTTTTTTATACTCTTTAACATGTCAATACATGTGTCATAAGAGAACACATTTTTGTTTTGCATCCGCTCTGTGGTGAAACATTTTAAACCTGGTAAACTTTTTGGGAAAAAGTCTATAAAAGTTCCACCAAACATAGGTTCATTGCCTGGTTTCACACTAGTTTGTGAGAGGTGCTATATTGAACCTGAGGGGAATGAATGAGCTCCATCTGCATAAGCTGTGACAAACCGATGGTAATTAGCGGTAAGACGTTAGTAGATGGTGGCACAGGTTAAGAAGAGTGTCTGCTCATTAGGAGAGATGGAGAGATCAGGAAAGTGATGGCTCAGTGGGGGATACAGGATGAGCGGATATAGGACAAGCTAAAGAAAGATGTGAGTGAAATAGGTAATGACACATGTATTTGCTCACATGCTTGCTTTTCATTCTCTTTTATCTGTGACTTAGTTTCTTGAATGATTTCAACTTGTCTAAAACAGCCAACATACACTGAACAAGCCTTTATTCCCTCAGCTTACTCTGGAGAGTTTCACACACGATAAAACCTCTTGTGCAGAAGACAATTGCTGTATTTACTCTTTGTCACGAACATCCTAACAGACATCCTCTTTGAGTCCTACCTATTGAAATGGGTGACAAAAGAGGGAAGAGACAGCATGGAAAAGTGCCCAAACCTGCTAAGGGTATCTGTTTTCCTCCGCCTGCACAAGGGAGAACAGCCGGACGCTGTGTTTGGGTGCGTTCTGATAGCGGTGCTTATCGAGCCCCGTCTCTCTCTTCCTCCTTCCTCCTCTCCTTCTGTCTTCCGACCTCCGCCTCGAGAGGAAGGCGCTTATGTCATGCCGATTCCCCAGGCCTTGTGGGATAAAGAAATGAAAGCAATACATTGAGAGAGAAGCGGGAAAAGGTGCATTCATGGTGATTCACAAAATACAGATTGCTGAGAAGAATCCTCATTCTGGCTTCTTGCATAAATGGATAAGTCACCAAAAAAAAAAAAAAATTTAATTATTCACCAGTGTGTCATTTCAAACCTTCTTCGGCAGAACACAAAAGAAGATATTTTTAAGAATGAAGAATTAGGAACTTTTTTCTTTTTTTATTCTCTTTTTAGGCAAAAAAAAAAATGAAAGTAAGTAATACAGGTTTGGAATGACATTAGGGTGAATAAATGATGACAGGCTTATCTTTTTTTGGGTGAACTGTGTGAAGTGATTTTACAAACTAAAAGCAGCAGAGGAATATTAAACCTGGCAATTCTTGTTTCTTCTTCTTCAAAAAAGGTAACTGCAAGGAAGAAATAAGAATGGTGCCAAAGAAGAGAAGTCTTCCAGGGTCTGTGAGAGGAAATGAGCATTGTAACTGAATGCTGCGTGGTGTTGAGGCCTGAGGGCACAACTCAAAACCTCATATCCAGGAAAAAGAAGCCCCCTCTCTCTTTATTTCTCTCAGATCCTCTCCTCTCCATCTCCCTTCCTCATCTCTCTCCCACACAAGTAGCATTCGGGCTTGTCCTACTACTATCGCTACCCCCCCTTCCCCCCAACAGGAAATGAAATCCATTTTAAAATCATTTGGAAAACCACAGGGGCTTCAGACCAGGAAATAATCAGCGTGGGAGAGAGAGAGAGAGACAAGGGAGAGAGATAAAGTGTTGTAGATGGATACAGGACAGAGAAGCTCCATGATTTCAGATTTGTCTGCTCTCCCCCTCAGACTCCGACTCTTTCTCTCCCTTCTGTGTCTCCTCTATTCCCACCCCTTAACGGAAACTGGATAGTACACAGTGGGTGGCCAGTCTTGGACCTGATCTCCCTTTGCCTTGCCACCCTGACCCCGTTCTGACCTTCAGTAAAAAGTGCCACCTAGGGGGCGCTGTCCTCTTATCACCACACTGATAAGATCTGGTCTGACATTTCTTTGGTGCAGTATCTTAAAGGCTGCCACTGAAGTCAAATGGACAAAATCCCACCTTTTCATTATTCTGCTTTCACCGGTGAGGCTCTCACTCTCCCTGGACAGTCTGAAGGCAGTAAAGATGAGAAATCAGACACCTCAGACTTAAATGAGAACAATGAATAGTATGATTTCCCTAACAGTTATCATTTCTACAAGGTGTTGAACTAATTTTTTAAAGGCCTTGATATGCTTTCGTGTGTTTTTAGCAAATGAGTATTCTTGGACCACAGAAATACACATTTTCCCCTGCTATAAAATGGGTACTCTAAAGAGAAATGACCCAGAACAGATCATTTTCCAGGTGTGTTTAGTACCGGCTAATTTACAACAAAAGCTGAGTGTGTTTCAGTCTGCTCCAGCGGTTGCTTGCCGCTGCCTCCTGGTGGTTAGAATCATGCAACCTCATAGTCGTATCTGCCATCTAGGTCCATTAAGTATCTACTTTTGTTTTTCAAATGAATTTATCAGGGAATAATAAGATAAATCAGATAGATTGATTAAAAAATCCTAACAAATAGCAATAAAACTGTAAAAACAAACAATGATGAGGTTGTGGTATGAAAAAAATGATCATATATGAAGGTTTCATATACAGCATGACTAACTTCAACCGTGACCTACAAACCTACAATGCAGCAGAGACAGAGTCGTGCTCCACTTAGGCCTGTTCAGACATTCAGATACGGTCTTAAGCAAGACACACCAACAAATCTCTCAAAGAAGTTTACTACTAGTTTGCTTCAAAAAAAATGTGAACAGGAATTTCACTGTAATCATGTCCTCGTTACTCCACATTGTGAAAGAAAGTGGACTAGATTGCAAAAAACAAAGTCGGTTTTGTATTGCGAGTCACAATCAGGAGGGAAAGCCCCCAGAGAACGTTCACTCATCAATCAATGTATGGCATTAGTGATGTGTACTGTTCTGATTAAAGCCCACCACAGAGAGGTGTGACAGTGGGCGCTCCAGTCTACCTAAATCTCTGTCATCACGGGCCCTAATCTCAGCTGACTGATGCGCCAGCCCTCGCTCAGTAACTGTTGAGAGACTGATTGCTTTGAGGAATTCCACAAACAATAATGCATTTCCAAATAGGAAAACTGTACAATAAAGATGCAAAGGAAAGAATGACCTTTTTTTAGACAACATAATATATAGTGTACAATTTAGGCTATCATACTCTACAAGCCAGTATAATACATTGTAGTACTATATAGTACAATATTGGTAGTTTCATAGGTAGTTGTCTACAAATATGTACAGTGTAAATGTGTTTCTTTTCCTATGTTAACTGCTATATTTACATTCTGAATTTTATTTTTCCTTTATATCCAAATCATTCTACTTTGCGCTATTGACTGTTGCATTAAGTAAAGATTTTACAGGCAAATAATAAGATGGTTCCAGACCAGTAAATGTAAAATAGGTAAAATGCAGTTAAATGAGTTAAAATTTACAGTTCGGTTAAAGTTCCCCTATTATGGATTTTTGAAAATTACCTTTCATGCAGTGTGTAACACAGCTCTAAGTGAAAGAAAACATTCGACAAAGTTTTTAATCTTAAGTTTTTAATTTTTAATATACGGTGCACTTTTAATTTAAAGTGCACCGTATATAAAGTTATTGTCTCTCAAAAGAAAGAGTCAACTCTGAATCATTGAAACGAGTCATTTTTAAAACGAATGACATCAACATGAAACATTAGCATATTGCGCGCCCACTTGTTGGTCTGCACAAAAGAAAAAGAAAGAACGACTTTATTCAACAATTCATCTCCTCAGCTTCACCCTTTTGCACACAAAAAGTATTCTCATAGCTTCGTATAATTGTGGATGAACCACTGATGTCACATGGATTATTTTACCGATCTCCTTGCTACGTTTCTGGACCAGGGAACATTTCAGTTGCGTTGCTGTCTATGGAAGGGTCAGACAGCTCTCAGATTCCATCGAAAATATCTTAATTTGTGTTCTGAAGATGAACAAAGGTAGGTTTGAAACGACATGAGGGTGAGTAATTAATGACAGAATTTTCCTTTTTGAGTGAACTAACCCTTTAAAGAAGAATTGTGTCATTTAAAACAAATTTTTGCCAGTGTATATTTTTGCTTTTGACCTCCTAAACAAACACAAATATGTAATATTCACAGCACAATGTTTCAAATGAGAATGAATCATTGCAAGAACCTACATTTCTTACTCACTGGTGTTTTTTTACATAGCTTCTCATTTAATAATCTGCATGGTTCCTGTATAAGGAAACCTTCCTTACAGTATACCAATACTTTGCCATGAAGGACAAAGAAATAAAACATATATATATATATATATATATATATATATATATATATATATATATATATATATATATATATATATATGGACTTCACTTCACATAACTTACTGTCTACTGGAGAACCACATGCTATCATCTGATAAAATGATGTTTTACAAATTAACTGAATCTAATGCCGTCGTCTCAGGAGAGCACAAACTCCTGAGGGAAAATCCAAGCACCAAAAGATTTTCCACTAATGTCATTTTGTAAGACACTTTTTCAACTTTAAATTCATACATGTGTGAATGACATCTAATGTGTGTGCGCCGTGTACGATGTGTCGCCACGGCGCGTGACGCACCCCAGGATTAGACAGTTCCAGTGTGGAGGGGCTTGATTGATGAGCCCATTCCAAATGTTTTCGCGTCCAAGTCAGTGGGAGTTTGAGTTGCCTTTGCGCATCTTAATACCAAACAAAACATTAGTGTCGGATTCCCAGGGCTGGCTGCCTCTCACTGGATTTCATTAGTCACCCCTCCACAGCACACAAATGCGCTGCATGGCTCCGGTACATGGAGAAGAGAGAGAGGCAGAGAGGGAAAGGGAGGGCAGGGGGCCATTAAGGGATCATCATCTCATCCGAGCTTCCCTACCGCTAAGGATCAGAGTGTTAGAGGAGTAAAAAAAGAGAAAATGTCCTTATTCTACAGTAGTTTCTGATCAGCTCTGCTGCTCACTGCGACCCCTCATGAATCTGAACCAAAATGTAGATACACATGAAATAATTATGTTTTTTTCCAAAGGCCTCAGTTGCTATTTGCTTGTTTAATTTCATGTTTTTTGCAGCGCCGAGACCCCCAAGATTCAGCTCAGCCATCTAATAGCTATATTTAAACGATCCCTGCCACATACCCAACCGGCTCCATCAGGAGAAACACTGATCTCATTCCCTCACTAATGAGGGCACTCAACTGTGTGTTTGTCTCCTCTGCCTACTTTTCCTCCTGCCAAGCCTTGATGCAATTACACCCCCACATCTGCAGGGGGCTCCCTCCTCCCATCGGCATTGGGTTTTCAAGTGGCCCTGGTGCTCCTGATTCACGGTTAATCAATCATGGTGCCTGGGTAATGACGCCCCACTGCTCCCCTAATGTCTTCTGGCGGGAGCCTCTGCCGCTGGCATTGAGCTCACGCAGGCACACATATGGCCGCTCTGAGTGAGTGACAGGACCCCTTTTGCGTGTGTGGCACCCTGCGCAACGGAAGCCATCAGCTCCGCACATAGACACACGTGCTGACAACCACACACACACGCCTCGGGCAAGAAGGAGAGCGACTGGAGAGAGGGAGGAAATAGGGGAGAAGTGCCGCTTGGCCAATCTTCTCAAGTCAAAGTGAACTGTCAAGAACAAAGCAAGTAGGGCAATGTGATATTTTTCGAAGCAGCTTGGGATGGGGAGTATTTGGAGGCCTGTAACGCATGGTTGTGCGACACTCGGACTTGAATTTAGAATGTCTTTGTGAGTTCTACTTCCATTCATGAACTTGAATTGTATTGGAAATGTGGTAGCAAATAGGATGCAGAATTGCATTTCAGATTTGAATTAAAGGAAGTTGATTTAAAATGAACCAAAATTCACAGAAATTCATATAACAAGCAAAGCTTTTCAAAGCAAACTTTGAATATTGTCTTGAAAGCTTAAAGTTTTAAAAAGTTTAAAAAGGCCTTGAAGTTTGACAGTTTATAGGCCTTATGGGCAGTTTTCGGCATTGCTAATAATAATGAATATTACTTGAGCACCAAATCAGCATATTAGAATGATTTTTGTAGCCCTGCTCACACAGATGTCACTTTTAAAACAATCAGATTTCTGATGGTCAACATAGTAAACCAAACCAAACACTGGTAAATGTGACTACACCTTAAGAGACTTATCTTTACCGACCCCAAACTTTTGAACAGTAGTGTACAGTATAAACTAAATTTATACTAGTCAACATTTGAAGTGAATCAAAACCTTTCATCAAAGTTGTCCTAAAACCTAAAACCAAAAAGCATTCTTGTCTTAGGACAACTTTTATGAACTTTTTTAAAAAAAAAGACACTGCCAAGAATGCAGTACATGTATTGAATGAGCTTCATATATATAATGAAGCAACCTACTTATAATTGTTTTCATTTTGATATACATAAACACTCTTAGAAATAAAGGTACAAAAACTGTCACTGAGGTGGTACCTTTTCAAAAGATTCACCTTTGTACCTAAAGGGTCAATATTGGTACCTTAAAGGTACATATTAGTACCTAAAAGGTACTAACCCCAGTGACAGCTTTTGTACCTTTATTTCTGAGTGTATAGTAACTTTATCAAAAGTCTGCAGTTCAACTTGCTTCTTATTTGTCATTCCTAGATTTCATTATTCATATTTATTCTCTGCCAGATCAATTTTACTTGATAAACTTAGCACATATGGCTCTAATAGCTTTTGGATGGGTTTCTAAAAAGGCCTTGTCGAAAGCCAAAAAAGACAAGAAGAAATTTCAGAAGGTAAAAAAAGACTATGCAAAAAACTTAATTAAATTTGTGAGATTCATAAAGCACATATTCATTAAATCTATCCTGTCAACGGTCTGTGTCTGCATGTAAAGTCAAAGCAATTGAGGACCGGCTTATACGGGTGGCCCATTCAATCTGTTTGTATGAAGAGGTGCTCCTCAGGCTCTAAGCATTTGTATGCAGTATATAGAGTGGCAGAGGCCCATCTGTGCAGCCTAAAACCATCCTAATTTATGTTTCACACCTCTTGCTGCCGCCACACTTTGCATCTCATAGCACATACTATCTCTCTCTCTCCCTCTGTCTCTCTTTTCAGTGGCAGTGACAGTGAAGTTGCTTTGGCTGTTAAAGAGCAATCCATCATCTGTTTAGAGAGCTTCATCAACATTGTGTACATAGCAGTGCTAAAACAGAGAGGATTTATGTTGCTCAGACAGAAGCTTTTTCCAGTGCCATATGGATGAGGTATAAAATCACAAAAACCAATTAAAAGGAATAACATGCATGCATTAGGTTGTGAAAGCTGAGACAACAAAAGATCACATTAGTGGCTGTTACATGAGCTGGTGCTCAAAGTATCAGACTACAATCTGTTTCGAACCTTTTACAAAACCCATTCTTCATTTATTTTTTTATGGTATGAAAGTCTTGACTTTTGCTCTATGATTTTGAATTATTTTATTTTATTGTATTTTACTTGTATTACCTCTTTCTAGCAAGATATGGATTACTGAGACTCTAAAATAGAACTGAGCCCTTACAAGAAACTGCTGTGGTACTTTACCATGGTATTGTACTTCTATGTGCATATACTCCAGAAGAAAATAACAGTATTGTAAAAAAGAAAAAAAGAAAAAAAAAATGGAATGCACCATTGTTAAAATTATGCAAACCTACAAGTTATGGATAAGTACTGATGAATGGTGGATATTAAAAAAAAAAAAAAAATATTTGTGTGATTAATTAATGAATTAATAGTGAAACTATTCAATTAATTTAAAACAATTTTAGGCATCACAACATTATAATGTACAGTATAATAAAACATTCATTACATTGCATTAGTGTTTTACAGATTAACTTAATGTGTTAAACTTAGTGTTAAATTACAGCAAATGTAATCTAAATGTATATTATACAAAAATTAAATATACAAACAAAATTAAATATCCAATACTGGCCAATAACTGATATGGTAGCCTACTGATAAATTGCCCATCCCCAAATATAATGAATTTACAGTGATTAGAGCATTAAAGCTAGCCTGTAGATAGAAGTATGACATATGATGATGTACTGTCAATCTACAGGAAGCTGATTAGAGAGAGGCAATACCAATGGTCACTGGAATCTTCTAAGCACTGCGAACTTAGGACACCATTACGCAACAAATGAAGCCCTCATCTGCGATCTTAAACTCACAACACAGCTAGTTGACTCAATTAATGTTCCTTCCCCCTCTCCTCTGCTGTGGACTGAAAGCAATTCAACTAGGAGCTTTCTTCCTTCAATGTTCCATGAAATTGGGCCAGATTGTTGTGTCACGTTAATTAATGTAATCCTCGTTGCATTGCTTCAAGTTAATAATTAGATCTGCTTTAATGACATTTTGTATATTTTAGCAAAGCTCAATAAATCTTATATGAGATTAAGAAAGGTGTGGAAGCGACTCAGCAGTGACAACACTTATGCAAAATTATATCTAGCGTTTCATACGTTATTGTCCCTTGTAGGCTACATGTGTAACCTACTAAATTATATAAGCTGTGTAAATCTGGTTCACATACCTTTCCAGTTTAAAGACAGAACATCTCGTCACAAATCATAGTTTAAAAGATCAAAGGATTTGAATACAATTAGGAACTAGAAAAGGAATTAGTTATCCCTCATTTTTAGTAACTTTCTATCGCCATCTGCTGGCGAGAACAGAAAATCGACACAATATAAGAGCAGTTGTATTTTTCATTTAAGTTATGTTGTTGGATGTAATATTAACAAAAAAATTAAATACCAGCAGTAATCAAAACATTAACATTTTTGCATTAATTATTTCTAATATTTGCAGTCTGAGACTTTTCATATTCATCTTTGTAGCCCCAGCAAAGCATGACACTAGCAATGCAAAGGTCATGGGGTTTGACTCCCAGAAAATGCATGAACTGAAAAATTTTTTTTTTTTAAATAAATAAATCTTGAATGCAGTATAATTCATTTTGGATAAAAGCATCTGCTACTGAATGTAAACGTAAAAAAAAAAAAAGATATTATCTCAATATTTGATATGAATTTCATTATAACAGGCTAAAGGGCTATAATACGTATACAGTGTGATTTAATATTCTTGGCTTGCTCACTGCGTATTGACCTTAAAAATACTTCTCTGAATATTTCTTAACTAGCTTCTGCGTTATAGCTAATATACCATGTGGATTATTATACATATGATAGACTTTTAAACAAGATAAAAAAGTCAATGCTCCATTTCATTAAATTTGTGTGTGAAATCTCATTTTGAATGTTAGTTGGCAGTCTTGCGTCATTGAATGATCTGCACAATGATGTATTAAAATGGGATGTTTTAAAAAAAATTTACTAAAGAAGCCACTAATCTTAGTAAATAATTTAATATCGCTATACAATAAACAAATGGTATAATAAAAGGAAAAGAAGCCAAAGACAAGACACCCAACAGAATGTGGTCAAATTTAGAGCTTTAATTACACATTTGTTTACATTGATAGCTTTTAGCTGCTTGTGAAAGTGAGAGAACAGAAAAAGACAAAACAAAGAACAAGGAAACTGAACAGAACAGTGAACAAGAACTTTAGCATTCAACCCTTTATGCCAGCTCCTCCTCTCCCTCTTCTTCAAATTCTCCCTCCTCTTCAGCAGTGGCATCTTGGTACTGCTGGTACTCAGACACCAAGTCATTCATGTTGCTCTCGGCCTCCGTGAACTCCATCTCATCCATCCCCTCACCTGTGTACCAATGCAAGAAGGCCTTGCGCCTGAACATAGCAGTGAACTGCTCGGAGATGCGCTTGAACAGCTCCTGAATGGCCGTGCTGTTGCCGATGAAAGTGGCTGCCATTTTGAGACCTCGAGGCGGGATGTCACACACAGCGGTCTTGACGTTGTTGGGGATCCACTCCACAAAATAACTGCTGTTCTTGTTCTGGACATTCAGCATCTGCTCATCCACTTCCTTCATGGACATGCGGCCTCTGAAAACAGCAGCAACGGTGAGATAGCGGCCGTGGCGGGGGTCACAAGCAGCCATCATGTTCTTGGCATCGAACATCTGCTGCGTGAGCTCAGGCACTGTAAGAGCCCGGTATTGCTGGCTCCCCCTGCTGGTGAGAGGGGCGAAGCCTGGCATGAAGAAATGCAGACGGGGGAAAGGTACCATGTTGACAGCCAGTTTGCGCAGATCAGCGTTGAGCTGACCGGGGAAGCGCAGACAGGTGGTGACCCCACTCATTGTGGCAGACACGAGGTGGTTGAGATCACCGTAGGTGGGAGTAGTGAGTTTGAGCGTACGGAAGCAAATGTCATACAGCGCCTCGTTGTCGATGCAATACGTTTCATCTGTGTTCTCCACAAGTTGATGGACAGAAAGCGTGGCATTGTAAGGCTCCACAACAGTGTCTGAGACTTTGGGTGAGGGCACCACGCTGAAGGTGTTCATGATGCGGTCTGGGTACTCCTCACGGATTTTACTGATGAGGAGCGTGCCCATGCCTGACCCAGTGCCGCCTCCAAGGGAATGTGTGAGCTGGAAGCCTTGAAGGCAATCACAGCTTTCTGCTTCCTTACGGACCACATCGAGAACGGAGTCTACAAGCTCAGCGCCCTCTGTGTAGTGACCCTTGGCCCAGTTGTTTCCAGCACCACTCTGACCTATGATTCAAGAAGTCCAGATCAAACCAGGCTCAAATTGGTCTAGAATTTATTATTCAATTAAATGAAATATTAAACTAGACCTACCAAAGACAAAATTATCTGGTCGGAAGACCTGCCCAAATGGTCCAGATCTCACCGAATCCATGGTTCCAGGCTCCAGGTCCACAAGAACAGCACGGGGTACATACTTTCCACCTGTTACAGAAAGCAGACATTTCCAAACTTAAAAAAAGAACTTATTTGCAAGGTATTTGTGTTTTATTATGCTGCAGTTGCAAACTGACCTGTGGCTTCGTTGTAGTACACATTAATCCGCTCCAACTGCAGATCACTGTCTCCGTGGTAAGTTCCCGTCGGGTCAATTCCGTGCTCATCACTAATCACCTCCCAAAACTGAAGGAAAAGGAGTCAATATTAACGTAAAATTACCACTTTGTGTAGCGTTAAAAGTAATATCAAAAAATCTTCAAAAATACGTTTAAATAACGTCCGCTTTTGCACTGTTGTCATGGCAACTCGCTAAGTTACCGTACACACAAGTTTACAGAGAAACCAAACTATGGATCGCTAGCTACACTTACTAATATGCAATTTTCCTCAAGAAAAAGCACATCTAAATAAAACTAGTCAACTGAAATTGATTATTTAAATATAATAACTAACGTTACTCAACATACAAACTACGCCCCTAGAGACCGTTTTTTTTTTTTTTGAGATGAAATCGTAATCAATACCCTTATCACTCACTTTGGCACCGATTTGGTTTCCACATTGACCAGCTTGCAGGTGAACAATTTCCCTCATGTTGAATTGTTACGGAAAAAAGCACTTTTTGTTCTAAAACAAATAGAGTGAACTATCTTCCACCGCGCGTCGACTAAACTGCAGAACACAGTCAGCAACGGTTTCCAGTTTTAAATAATGCCAGCCTTCGCGTTCTAACCGATTCAGATACAGGTGGATGAAGGAGACGTCAATCATTCTCTGTCCGCTTTTGATTGGTTGAGGTGCACGCGCTCTCATGACGATTTTGCCTTTGATTGGATTAGAGATGTTTTAATATGTTGTCAATGGTTACAGCGCCAAGAGATCACCCAGAAACCGTTTTGTATTGGTAACCAGATACGCACATAGAATATATTTTATTATTGAATAGACACTCACTATTTTCTCATTGAGAATCATGTTACCAAGCACCACCATCAGCAAACAGTGCAGGGCATGTTTGGACTTGTTGAGCATAAATGTGTTGGTACATTACATTGAATGCGTTTGCTTAAGTTCTGCACAGGAATTTCTAGCACTAGACAGTATTTAATTTTCAAATAAATTACGTTACCATAAAGAGAAAGCATTTGAACATTGGTTACGTGGCAGATATCCCTTTTTCATTTTTTTTTTTTTTTTTTTTTTTGACCATTTATTCTGGGTATGATTGCATTGCTGTTCTGAACAACGATAATATTAATCATTAAAAATAATATTAAAAACTGTAATCAGTTTGACATTTGCTTATTTTTTATTTCAGGCATGCCAGCTCAAATGGCAACGATAAAAAGGTAATTAATCGAAGGAAGCTGCATTTGCTGGTATTTGAAATTTACATGTAAAGCATCAGTGATACTGTATGTCATGGCTGGGGAGTTGCTTATAAAGACATGCACTTGAAAAACTCAAATGTGAAAAATCTAACTACTTATTAAACACCAGGCACGTGCACACATAGACATCAAAGGGGGCTTGAGCACCTGCCCTTTTTTCTGGGGAGATTTTTATTTTAGTTTATAATTATTATTATTTTTTAAATAAATGTATTTCGGCACATGCACATCACAGACACAGAGCCGCAGAAGTGAGGCTCTCCCTCCCTTTCCAGTTATGTTTGTCTTGGTGTGGAGGTGAGTGGTGATGAATAACAGACTAAGCTACCTGTGCCTCGAATTTGCAGCTAATTATCCTATCCACAACTCATCCCTAGAGCTACCAAGTTAGCTAAAGTTTAGCTAAGGCAATAGGAAGTCTAGTAGGTTAGACCAGTGCAAGTTATTTCACTGCATGATTCAGTTTATTAAAATGCATTTAGGATGATCACAAAATTAATCAGTATCATGCGAAGACGGACGTTTTTTTCCAACAAAAATCAGCATGATTAGAAATGTGATATTGATTTTATATAGCAGTTCAATAAACAAGAATTTAATATTAAGACACTTACGTTTTAGACACAATATTGACTGTTTTTGCTCTATTTCGCCAACAAATATAATTCCAACATGACAATGTTTTGTTCCTGAATGAATCAAACATTTAAATGATTTGGTTCAATCACAATGACTCACTTATTAACAGTGACTTGCTGCCGCCTATTGGCAGTTTTAATTTCACATTTAAAGTATCTTTTTATTTTTTAAAAATAATTTCAATTATCAGTATTTAACGTTTTATGTTTAAAATATCAAAACAGTTTTAATGCATTTGTAACTGCAGGTTAAATACATTCATGTCCTGCATTAAACAGTGTGTAAATGCATCTAAATGCCCCTTCTAATGCAGCTTCTGTGTTTCCTGGGCAGTGCAAAGATTAATTTTGTAATTATTGATTTCTTTTGCTTGGTAACAGCCCAAATGACTTATTATTCTAATTGACTGATTCAATTTAAGAATTTGACTGAAAAGATGATGCACACTTTTAGAAAAAAAAAAAAAGGCTTTATAAAGGTAAAAATGCCCATTAAAGGTAAAAATCAATTTAAACTTATCGGAAAAGATTATTTCTATCACTGGTGTAAACTGATTACCACACAGAATATGAAGAATATCAAAAACTTTAGCAGTCAGCTGTCCAAGGTAGTCCAAGATATCAGCACAATAACACACTCAGCAAAATATTGTATAATTATTGTTGTTGATAAAATCCCAGAGAATATTTAGATATATATAATATCACATACCCCTAAGTTTTGTTTAGAAAAAAATAAAAAAATAAATATGAAGAATTTTTTTTCCACTTGAGCCCCTGCCCCTCAAAATGCCTGTTAAACATCCATGGCTGACATTTAGACACCAAAAGGGTCCATTTTCCTTTTTAGACTGTTATATAGTAGTGCATATTGTTGGGCTTGTTCATGGAAATAATAACTATTTTTATGCTTGATATTGCAATTATTGCAATTTTGTGTCATGCAGTAAACAGCTGAGAATCATGCAGGACTCTAAATACCTCTTTATTTCCAATTCATGTTTGCCTCATGTCTCCCGATTTCATGAGCAAACATAATTTATTTACAAAGTGGTGATTTTATATGATTTCAAACAATGTAATTTGAATGGAAATGTATGATTTTTAGGAGAAAAAACAAAAGCCTGAAGGTTCACCTCTAAAGCTTAGGTCACAGAAACCCTAAATCACCCACAAATGTGCAAAAATGTAAAATAGTAACAAATATGCCATGTGAGTGTGTTGCCTTCTGAAAATAAGTCAGGGGTTATCTTCTTGACACTCACCTTTTCAGATTTTTTTTTTCTTCTTCCTGTAGGCCTAGTGCAAGCAACACTGTAGCCCACATCTCAACATTGTTTAAGATGTTTGCTTCTTTTCAAAGAGAGCTCACAAAAAAGGTGTATGTGCTGGAATAGGTTTTTGTATTTTCTGAATAAGAGTAAACTGGTTGACCCATTCTGATAATGATCTATAGCTGTTGATGAAAATAACAACTGAATGAGAGCATGAGAAAATAGTTATAGTACCCTGTGGCTTTGAAATTAATATCTTTGACCCTGTTTCAGGATCTTTATTTAATCTGACAAAAACAGACAGAAACACACACACATTCACAAATATACACACAAATAGTAAAAAAAATAAAAAATACTCAAAAGTAATTAAGTAGTTAATTATTTCTTGCTGATGCAAGATTTCTCAAATTTCTAATAGAGCAAAGTATTTGGGTAGGCCTAAATTGTATCACTGAGCACAAGTGGGATGCGTGGCATCGATTCAATATTTATGAGTATCACAGGTGTCATACATCCTTAGAGGGGATTCAGTTCATGCATGCTATGACAGCAGCACACCTAGGCTGAGCAAGCACAAAACAAAATAGGATTAATGACGAAGGTAGGATGAATTTTAACAGCAGGATCTATTGTTGCATTTTGCCGGTTGTTGCTGGCAGTTGATGTACAACAATTAACATACTTTGTAATAATCAAGTCTACTGTACTTATCAGCATTTTGTCAGACCAGAAAAAAAGGCCAAAAGCATGTTTTAGACCAAGGGATCCAAGATTTTATCCAAGACATGTAAGAGGATAGTTTAAACCTTCATCCATAACACTGATTAAATACTGTTTTAGTTGTCCAGACTATGTGAATATGTAAGTGCAAAAGAGCAATGCTTTCAACTATTAAACATGATACCCTCAAACCAACTGTTCAAAAGTTTGGGGTCAGTAAGATTTTTTTTTATTTTTATTTTTTTTTATCTTTTATTTTATGTTTTTTTCTTCTGCAAGCATGCATTAAATCAAATTGATCAAAAGGGACAGTGAAGACATTTTGACTGCAAAAGATTTCTGTTTCTTTTGAGCTCTATTCATCAAAGAATCCAGAAAATGTTTTTCTTTCAATATTCAACTTTGATAATAATAATGAAAAATGTATTGAGCAGTTAGATGATTTCTGAAGGATCAGGTGATACAGAAGACTGGAGTAATGGCTGAAACTGAAAACAGCTTTGCCATCTCAGGAATGAATGAAATATTAAATTATATTAAAACAGAAAACCATTGTTTTAAACTGTAGTAATATTTCACAATATTACTGTACTATGTTTTTGATCAAATAAATGAAGCCTTAATGAGCACAGAAGATATTCAAAAACATTAATAATTCTTACCAAACCCAAGCTTTTAGTGTATTTTCAAGATATTAAGTGTTTATGTTTTTTTATTTTTTGTATTAATGCATGTCCTCTGCACTCATCGAAACTAGGACACTGATGTGTGAATGAGGTGCTCCCTCAGGGATGGGGAAAGTCTGAACTTGAGAGGCTATGTACAGTATGCTGTATGCGTGTGTGTGTGTGTGTGTGTGTGTGTGTGTGTGTGTGTGTGTGTGTGTCTGTGTGTGTCTGTGTGTGTAAGGCAAAAACTATGCACTGCATTATTGATTAACACTCAAGGTGTAACAACACTGGCAGCAGCTGTTTTGCGTGCACACACACACACACACACACACACACACACACACACACACACACACACACCTCTTTTTAACCATGAAAAAAAAAAAAAGCTGGACAGGAGCATTGAATAGGCAAAGTGGGACATCATGCACACTCACTGTATAGTTTATGACCTGAAACTTTATGATTTCACCTTCTTTAGTTTAGTTTAGTTTAATTTGACATATAATATAAGATATTTTAGTCTTGTTTTTCACACACTCTGGTTTACAGGCCCTTTTTTGTCAAGGCTTTAACCAGAGCTGGGGTAGTAACGGATTACATGTAATCTGGATTACAATCAGATTCCAAAACTCAAGTACTTGTAATTACAGTAAACTACTTTTTAAAATACCCTTATCAATACCCTTATCACTCACTTTGGCACCGATTTGGTTTCCACATTGACCAGCTTGCAGGTGAACAATTTCCCTCATGTTGAATTGTTACGGAAAAAAGCACTTTTTGTTCTAAAAAAAATAGAGTGAATTATCTTCCACCCGCGCGTCGACTAAACTGCAGAACACAGTCAGCAACGTTTCCAGTTTTAAATAATGCCAGCCTGCGCGTTCTAACCGATTCAGATACAGGTGGATGAAGGAGACGTCAATCATTCTCTGTCCGCTTTTGATTGGTTGAGGTGCACGCGCTCTCATGACGCTTTTTGCCTTTGATTGGATTAGAGATGTTTTAATATGTTGTCAATGGCTACAGCGCCGAGAGATCACCCAGAAAACCGTTTTGTATTGGTAACCAGATACGCACATAGAATATATTTTATTATTGAATAGACACTCACTATTTTCTCATTGAGAATCATGTTACCAAGCACCACCATCAGCAAACAGTGCAGGGCATGTTTGGACTTGTTGAGCATAAATGTGTTGGTACATTACATTGAATGCGTTTGCTTAAGTTCTGCCACAGGAATTTCTAGCACTAGACAGTATTTTAATTTTCATATAAATTACGTTACCATAAAGAGAAGAGCATTTGAACATTGGTTACGTGGCAGATATCCCTTTTTCATTTTTTTTTTTTTTTTTTTTTTTGACCATTTATTCTGGGTATGATTGCATTGCTGTTCTGAACCAACGATAATATTAATCATTAAAAATAATATTAAAAACTGTAATCAGTTTGACATTTGCTTATTTTTTATTTCAGGCATGCCAGCTCAAATGGCAACGATAAAAAGGTAATTAATCGAAGGAAGCTGCATTTGCTGGTATTTGAAATTTACATGTAAAGCATCAGTGATACTGTATGTCATGGCTGGGGGAGTTGCTTATAAAGACATGCACTTGAAAAACTCAAATGTGAAAAATCTAACTACTTATTAAACACCAGGCACTTGCTGTGATGGGAATGAAAGGGGGCTTGAGCACCTGCCCTTTTTTCTGGGGAGATTTTTATTTTAGTTTATTATTATTATTATTTTTTTAAATAAATGTATTTCGGCACATGCACATCACAGACACAGAGCCGCAGAAGTGAGGCTCTCCCTCCCTTTCCAGTTATGTTTGTCTTGGTGTGGAGGTGAGTGGTGATGAACAACAGACTAAGCTACCTGTGCCTCGACTTTACAGCTAATTATCCTAACCATGACTCATGAGAGCTACAAAGTTAGCTAAAGTTTAGCTAAGGCAATAGGAAGTCTAGTAGGTTAGAACAGTGCACGTTCTTTCACTGCATGATTCAGTTTATTAAAATGCATTTATAATGATCACAAAATTAATCAGTATCATGCGAAGACGGACGTTTTTTTCCAACAAAAATCAGCATGATTAGAAATGTGATATTGATTTTATATAGCAGTTCAATAAACAAGAATTTAATATTAAGACACTTACGTTTTAGACACAATATTGACTGTTTTTGCTCTATTTCGCCAACAAATATAATTCCAACATGACAATGTTTTTTTCCTGAATGAATCAAACATTTAAATGATTTGGTTCAATCACAATGACTCACTTATTAACAGTGACTTGCTGCCGCCTATTGGCAGTTTTAATTTCACATTTAAAGTATCTTTTTATTTTTTAAAAATAATTTCAATTATCAGTATTTAACGTTTTATGTTTAAAATATCAAAACAGTTTTAATGCATTTGTAACTGCAGGTTAAATACATTCATGTCCTGCATTAAACAGTGTGTAAATGCATCTAAATGCCCCTTCTAATGCAGCTTCTGTGTTTCCTGGGCAGTGCAAAGATTAATTTTGTCAATACTGATTTCTTTTGCTTGGTAACAGCCCAAATGACTTATTATTCTAATTGACTGATTCAATTTAAGAATTTGACTGAAAAGATGATGCACACTTTTAGAAAAAAAGGCTTTATAAAGGTAAAAATGCCCATTAAAGGTAAAAGTCAGTTTAAACTTATTGGAAAAGATTATTTCTATCACTGCTGTGAACTGATCACCACACAGAATATGAAGAATATCAAAAACTTTAGCAGTCAGCTGTCCAAGGTAGTCCTTAAGATATCAGCACAATAACACACTCAGCAAAATATTGTATAATTATTGTTGTTGATAAAATCCCAGAGAATATTTAGATATATATAATACACATACCCCTAAGTTTTGTTTAGAAAAAATAAAAAAATAAATATGAAGAATTTTTTTTCCACTTGAGCCCCTGCCCCCCTCAAAATGCCTGTTAAACATCCATGGCTGACATTTAGACACCAAAAGGGTCCATTTTCCTTTTTAGACTGTTATATAGTGCATATTGTTGGGCTTGTTCATGGAAATAATAACTATTTTTATGCTTGATATTGCAATTATTGCAATTTTGTGTCATGCAGTAAACAGCTGAGAATCATGCAGGACTCTAAATACCTCTTTATTTCCAATTCATGTTTGCCTCATGTCTCCCGATTTCATGAGCAAACATAATTTATTTACAAAGTGGTGATTTTATATGATTTCAAACAATGTAATTTGAATGGAAATGTATGATTTTTAGGAGAAAAAACAAAGCCTGAAGGTTTCACCTCTAAAGCTTAGGTCACAGAAACCCTAAATCACCCACAAATGTGCAAAAATGTAAAATAGTAACAAATATGCCATGTGAGTGTGTTGCCTTCTGAAAATAAGTCAGGGGTTATCTTCTTGACACTCACCTTTTCAGATTTTTTTTTTCTTCTTCCTGTAGGCCTAGTGCAAGCAACACTGTAGCCCACATCTCAACATTGTTTAAGATGTTTGCTTCTTTTCAAAGAGAGCTCACAAAAAAAGGTGTATGTGCTGGAATAGGTTTTTGTATTTTCTGAATAAGAGTAAACTGGTTGACCCATTCTGATAATGATCTATAGCTGTTGATGAAAAATAACAACTGAATGAGAGCATGAGGAAAATAGTCATAGTACCCTGTGGCTTTGAAATTAATATCTTTGACCCTGTTTCAGGATCTTTATTTAATCTGACAAAAACTTGTCAATATAGACAGGCACAGACAGAAACACACACACATTCACAAATATACACACAAATAGTATAAAAAAAAAAAAAAAATACTCAAAAGTAATTAAGTAGTTAATTATTTCTTGCTGATGCAAGATTTCTCAAATTTCTAATAGAGCAAAGTATTTGGTATGCCTAAATTGTATCACTGAGCACAAGTGGGATGCGTGGCATCGATTCAATATTTTATGAGTATCACAGGTGTCATACATCCTTAGAGGGGATTCAGTTCATGCATGCTATGACAGCAGCACACTTAGGCTGAGCAAGCACAAAACAAAATAGGATTAATGACGAAGGTAGGATGAATTTTAACAGCAGGATCTATTGTTGCATTTTGCCGGTTGTTGCTGGCAGTTGATGTACAACAATTAACATACTTTGTAATAATCAAGTCTACTGTACTTTATCAGCATTTTGTCAGACCAGAAAAAAAGGCCACAAAAGCATGTTTTAGACCAAGGGATCCAAGATTTTTATCCAAGACATGTAAGAGGATAGTTTAAACCTTCATCCATAACACTGATTAAATACTGTTTTAGTTGTCCAGACTTTGTGAATATGTAAGTGCAAAAGAGCAATGCTTTCAACTATTAAACATGATACCCTCAAACCAACTGTTAAAAAGTTTGGGGTCAGTAAGATTTTTTTTTATTTTTATTTTTTTTTATCTCTTTTTATTTTATGTGTTTTTTTCTTCTGCAAGCATGCATTAAATCAAACTGATCAAAAGGGACAGTGAAGACATTTTGACTGCAAAAGATTTCTGTTTCTTTTGAGCTCTATTCATCAAAGAATCCAGAAAATGTTTTTCTTTCAATATTCAACTTTGATAATAATAATGAAAAATGTATTGAGCAGTTAGATGATTTCTGAAGGATCAGGTGATACAGAAGACTGGAGTAATGGCTGAAAAAAACAGCTTTGCCATCTCAGGAATGAATGAAATATTAAATTATATTAAAACAGAAAACCATTGTTTTAAACTGTAGTAATATTTCACAATATTACTGTACTATGTTTTTGATCAAATAAATGAAGCCTTAATGAGCACAGAAGATATTCAAAAACATTAATAATTCTTACCAACCCCAAGCTTTTAGTGTATTTTCAAGATATTAAGTGTTTATGTTTTTTTATTTTTTTGTATTAATGCATGTCCTCTGCACTCATCGAAACTAGGACACTGATGTGTGAATGAGGTGCTCCCTCAGGGATGGGGAAAGTCTGAACTTGAGAGGCTATGTACAGTATACTGTATGCGTGTGTGTGTGTGTGTGTGTGTGTGTGTGTGTGTGTGTGTGTGTGTGTGTGTGTGTCTGTGTGTGTAAGGCAAAACTATGCACTGCATTATTGATTAACACTCAAGGTGTAACAACACTGGCAGCAGCTGTTTTGCGTGCGCACACACACACACACACACACACACACACACACACACACACACACACACACACACACCTCTTTTTAACCATGAAAAAAAAAAGCTGGACAGGAGCATTGAATAGGCAAAGTGGGACATCATGCACACTCACTGTATAGTTTATGACCTGAAACTTTATGATTTCACCTTCTTTAGTTTAGTTTAGTTTAATTTGACATATAATATAAGATATTTTAGTCTTGTTTTTCACACACTCTGGTTTACAGGCCCTTTTTTGTCAAGGCTTTACCAGAGCTGGGTAGTAACGGATTACATGTAATCTGGATTACAATCAGATTCCAAAACTCAAGTACTTGTAATTACAGTAAACTACTTTTTAAAATACTCGTAATCAGACTACAGTTACTTTTTTATGGATTACATGATTACATATTATTTACACAATGGTTATAAGTTGTTTACAAATCATTGATTCTCCTAAATTTCCTTATTTTTAACGTTTATATTTTTTCATAATAAACCTTCCGCTAAAATACGTTTGTGATTCTTTGAGTTTTTCCGGCGGAGAGGGGAGGGGTGTCAGAATCGCGCTCAAAAGAAATCAGCAACAAGATAATGGAAAATGGAAGGGAACGCAGCCTTTAATCACTGGATGTACAGACATAGTTTCATTAAAAAAAAAAATATAAAAAAAATGGAAAAATGTCACTGTTCAGTGTAAGCTCTGCCTACCAAGGATTAATTTGCTGTCCACTGAAATCTTTGACCTAGCAAAGTTATTGTTGGGAATTTCATGTTCTTTAATATATTTTTTGTAATGTTGATTTTTCTTCATTGTTACTACCTTATGCACTTCAGGTGTTTTGAGATGAAATATTTGACTTAGAAATGGTCTTTGTATAGGTCTATATAATGGTCTATATATATATAAAAGACCATTTCTAAGTCAAATACTAGAGTTTTTTTAGATTAAATATTTTACCTAGCAATTATATTGCTGTGAATTTCATGTTTTTCAATATTGTTTTTTGTAATGTAGCTGTTTTCTAAATTTACTTAATTATAAGTAAATATACTTTAAAATAATAAGATGTGATTTTGTTTTATTCAGTGTTACTAGCAAACACTAACAGCAAGGTATATTAGTGTTAGTATTTTTTAAGTATTAACTTTCCATACATTGCACTTGAAAAAGAAGCTATTGTGTCTCTTGTTGGTGAATTAAATATATTTTTTGGACTATATTTTTTTCTTTGTATGTCAAAATAGTACAAGATTAGGCTAATCCAATTTATGTGATATCAAATAAGGGTTAGCACAAATGTAATCTAAATGTAATCCAAAAGTAATCAGATTACGTTACCAAAAATGTGTAATCTAAGAGATTATATTACTGACTACAAATTTTGTCATGTAATCTGTAATCAGTAACTGATTACAATTCATAAGTAATCTACCCAGCTCTGGGCTTTACCCTGTTTTCATTTCCCACCTGTTGCTTGTGAACCCTATGAGGAGAGCTAACCTAGCTGGAAAACATTCTCCACTATCCAAAGCCACAACAAAAAAAGCTCTATAGAAACAGCAGTACTGCTATAGAAACTCTCCACACACAGAAGACTACTTTCAGACTCATGCAGTGATACATGTCTACTGTATGTACTGTTCATTCATGACCAAGGAAACGCAGAACAAAGCTAAATTTTCTTTTGTTTGCTCTCCAACATACACATATACACAAGAAAAAACGTTTTGTCCATTGTATGTTCATTTCCTTGTTTTATTGAAGTTGTAACAGACCTAAAACACATTCAAGTCAAATTTTTATTAACAAATGCATGGGTCTGAAAACATCCTCAGTGCCTTCCTTGCATATTGTCACTTGACACTCTTTTGCATACTCCTATTTTAAAATGCATTGCTCTTATGATAGTTTTAAAATCAAATTTGAGCTTAATGACTATTTATATTATTGATAAGGCAGTTTTTACGTGTTTCTCTTTTTGGCCAACAGGCACCATATTTCTACAAAAATCTGAACCCCAGTAACAGTACATACATTTCAGTTTATCAAAGGAGTTTTTGACCTTTATGTTATTCAGGGTGAGTGTTCATGAAGTATTGCATGTGAAAATGAAGATAAGAGCCAGCAACCCAATGTGATGAGATGCTCCTGCAACATGACACCTTGTCATTTCAGTTTTCCATTCCCACCCAAGCTCTCTGGGACTGTGCAAGATAAGTGTTCACATCTATATGCATATGTCATGTGCATATTTATAGGAATGAAATCTGTGTGGATGTGTGTGTGTTTGGGAAAGAGATTAAAGACTACACAGACAGAACATTTGCAATTGTATCATGTCTTATTCAGTCAAAAATATAGACTTTATTAGGATTTATCATCTTTCTATACATTATAAGTCACAGTGAAGGAAGGAATACCACCTCAGCAAAGAATGAGAATCAGAACCAAGCAATAAAAAAAGCATGAAAAATAAAACAAGCATACGGCCAAAGAGGCAGTTGTGAGTTTTTGTATGTGTAATATATTCAGACTTCCTGTTAACATACGAATAACATCTTGGATCATTTTTTAAAAAAAATTGCGTTAGTAAAATGCATAAGACCTACTTAATGTTTCTTATTCAACAGATCACCTCCCAGCAGGTTTGACATTATCCTGGAAGTAGCCAGGGTTGGTAATGTTGCCAGAAGGTTTGTAAAAGGCCACAGTGATAAATTTCCCCTTTCCATCTGATGCTAGGCCGACCCCAACCTGCTCTGTAGACCTCCAGATCATCTGGGTGAAGTTACCTATGCACATGTAAAACTGGTTTTCTGACCCACATTTTCATTTATGGATTGTGATGGATTGTAATGTAATATAACTTTAACTATAATTTGATTGTATTGCCTTTGATATGTAAATTAACATAACCATTTCTTAAATATGTGCGCAATATTTGCCATTTTATTTTATAGATTCAACTGTTTTAAGCTCTAAGCTCAGCTGATTAACTGATATGAGTGCAAAAAGCCTACCAGTTCCATTCTGAAAGCCAGGGTTTGCAAAGTTGTACTTTACATTTTCCTTGTACCATGATTCAGCAACCTCTTTTCCTAGAGTTAAAAAAGTATCAGTTGCTCTATGAACATTGTAATTATAATGTGCTACAATTAAATAGGCTCATTTGGGGGAATAATCAATTTACCTGTTGGAGGCACCATGGTGGACGTCCACTTGTAAGACATAGTCTCTCCATAACCTTTGCTGCTGTTCTTTAGGGCATTGATGCTAATCAGATGTGCTGCCCAATCCTGAGCCTCTTTAGTGAGGACAGAGCACAGTGACAAAGGCCGTGCTCCATGCTGCCGTCTGTAATCATTTTGAGCTTCAAGGAGAGACTGACGAAACTGGGACAAGTTCTCACCTTCATCACAGAAAAAGAAAGAACTGTGAATCATTGTGAGTGGAAAATAAGGCTTGGGACTTTATTACTTCACTTTCTACATTATTTCAAAAAAATTTGTGCACATACTGCCCATACATCAAATAGTGTTGTTTTCCAGAAAGCAGTCTTTGTGGGAGCTGAACGACTCAAACTAATTACTGGTAACTACTATAGCTACTAATTAAAATCCCGAATAGTTTTTGAATAAGGACATATTGGCAAAGACCAATTAAAATTTCTTTATCTGACAGAAAGCACTTATTCTGCATTTATTCAATTGATGTCAAATGGATGCAAAACCACATAAAATTAACAATGTTATATTAAAAATGTTATACAAAAAATATCTCATAATGACTTCTAATCTCATAATTTTATTCCCACTTTTTGTCATCATTTTGACTTCATACTTATGACTTTTTACATCATAATTCTGACTTATCAAAGCATGCGTTTTTCTAATATGGTCGAAATTCGAAATAAGCTTCCATAGTCTCTGTTCCATAGAGTGCTTACCTTCTGAACTGCTGCTCTGTGGACACTGACTCTTACGCAGAGCTGGTCCAGAACTGTGAGGCGATGAAGGCAACTGGTTTGACTTGATGCTGAGACCAGCAAGTGCTTGTCCAACTCTGTCAGCTGAACACCAAAAAAAAAAAAATGTTTAAAACTGTGAATACTGTACTATAAGAGTCTAATCAATTATATACAGCATATGAGTATTCAATATGAATATAACAAAAATGTATATAGTCACACTTTCAGTCTACATTTTATTCAGTATTATATTCATACACATATAGTCATACCAAACTCACCAGACGGGGTGGGTTTGAAGTCTGCTTTGGAGCCTGCTGGTAGGACGTTTCTTTCAAAATATCCAGCATTGGAGATGTTTCCTGCTGGGAGGTATTGACCCACTACAAAAGTTGTGTTCCCATCAGTGGCCAGTCCAACACCCACCTCGTTCGTGTCTTTCCACACCACCTGTGTGAAGTGACCTGGAGAAACCAACAGATGTCAGAACAAAGACTAGAGCAGATGACTAACCACCACAAGAGTGTTTACAAATGAAATTACCTGTTTGGGAGGTGAATCCAGGCCTGCTGAAGTTGTAGTCTTTAATTTCACTGTACCAGCTTTCCACTGCCTCACGTCCTGTATAAATTACAAACATAAAATGTTGAAAACATGCAGATAAGTTCATAAAACACCAATGGCAATTAACTAGATCATAACCCAAGCTCCTTTACATCTAAAATGGCTGACTGAAAAGTGAGCAAGTGAAAAATGAGCAAATGTCAAAAATACAGTTGCTACTAAATTCTGACCTGTGAGTTTTTTGTTAGCTGAGCTCCAAGCATAATACACATTCTCTCCATACTCTCCATTACTATGCATGAGGGTCCTGATTGACAGCAGGTGTTCGGCCCACTCCTGTGATGAACAGCACAGGTTTTTGTTTATGGTGAGGGGCGGCGCTCCATGCTGTTTGCGATATGCATTGTGAGTCTGCAGGAACTCAGCTTCAAAGTTGCTGCCTGCTACAGACAAACATAAAGAGTCATTTGATGTGTAATTCTTGTTGTGAATGTAAGATTGTTGATGATTTTTTAATGACAATTTTTCATTCTAATATCCTGTGTCGTGTGTTTTTTAAAATGTATTGTGGTGCACATGCTTCATTTTAGAAGCCATAAAGCATCAGTACAACGAATAGACTATCATATTTCATTTACATTAAGCCTTGATAAATATGATGAAAGGTCAGTTTTAACCCCATTCCATGTTTGTATTTGTGTAAAGAAGATGATTCCACCAGAAAAAAAGTGCTGAAATCATTATATAGCATTTACATGAAACAAATAACCTTACCCAACTTACCCTTTAAGCCGCTTTGCACTTGATAGTCTCCTCGGCCCCCTGGTGGTGCTATTTCAGTACTGCGAGGAACTGAAGGCGCTTTGTTTGAATGCACTTGCCCCACTTTGTCAGCTGAATGTTGCCAGATATATCAAATATTTACTATACTGTCATGAATGTACTATGAAATAACTTTTAGTTTGGAAGTTTACTCACTCGTGCCAGTGGACTTTGAATCTACTTTGGCACCTTCAGGTAAGACATTTTTTTCAAAATAACCCGCATTTGTGATGTTTCCTGCTGGGAGGTACTGACCCACCACAAATGTTGTGTTCCCATCAGTGGCAAGTCCAAAGCCCAGCTCCTTAGTGTCCTTCCACACCACCTGTGTGAAGTGACCTGGAGAAACCACTAGGAGTCAGTGTTGTAAAAGAGACTAGTGCGAACTCTTTGCCACACCAGAATGTCTAAAGGTGGATTCACCTGTTTTAGAGCTAAATCCAGGCCTGCTGAAGTTGTAATCTTTAATTTCACTGTACCAGCTTTCCACTGCTTCATGCCCTGAAGAGAGTGGAGACAAAAGGTATGTAATTGTTTCTAAAACAATGGATTTGTTCACACAGGGCTGCCAACCCTTGAGTTCAACTTGGAGTGAGAATTCCCACAGCGGGGGTTGTTTATATAATATATATATATATATATATATATATATATATATATATATATATATACAAACATATATACATACATACATACATACACACACACTCACACACACGCACACACACACACACATATATACATATACGTGTGTGTGTATGTGTGTGTGTGTGTGTGTGTGTGTATATATATATTTATATATATGTATATGTATATGTGTATATATATGTGTGTATAATATGTGTGTGTGTGTGTGTGTGTGGTGTGTGTGTGTATGTGTGTGCGTGTGTGTGTGTATGTATGTGTGTGTGTATGTATAGCTATATTATAGATATATATATATATATATATATATATAGATATATATATATATATATATATATAAACAAACCCCGCTGTGGGAATTCTCACTCCAAGTTGAACTCAAGGGTTGGCAGATATATATGTGTGTTTTTATATACATATTACACCAGAGTTTTGTTTGACATCTGGACATGCCTATTAGTTAATGTCAGGGAAAGTGGCGTAAGATGAGCCAGTGGGTAAGCTGACCCACCCCTTGTATCTTGCCAACTGTACACGTTTACTCATGTGTCATGTGACCATACATTTCGGAACCACCTATAATTTCTGACAGACTGTCAAAAGAAGAAACACGGGAGGAGTGGAAGGCACCTATTTACTTTAAAAACTGTTTTTTTTTTTTTAAATGTTAGCATAACAGATGTTATGGCTGTTACATCAAAGTAAATTTATCCAGGTCTAAGAAATATTTATAATGCATATAGGTGATGTAACAACATATAATAGGTAAAAATTTGCCTGAATTGGTAAACAAGCTAGTGTTTATCCAAAATTGCAGCTATGGGGCAAAGTGAGTCAAATGCTGTGGTGTGGGTTGAGTTGGGATTTTATTTTGAATTTAAGTTTATTATGTTTAGTATAAACTAGTATTTTAATGTGATATTACGCAAGTGATTTAGTTGATCATATATATAAATATTATTTTATTTCAAATTCTTCTCGGATAAGAACCAGAAGATGCTTTTCGTCACATTATAATCAGATATATCTTTCCACCTGTAAGTCCATAATGGCCGGTTTAACTGGTTCAACATTGCAGAAAAGATACCATGCCAAGAATCTTTTGACTAAAATGTTTATTAGTTTCAGTGACATTTATTACTTCGTTCTAATTCTTTTTTTTTTGTTAACTTAAAATCTTTGTTTAGTCTGTTTTTGAGAAGATTACAACTTTGATGTTCAACATATTGTTTCATAAATGCAAACAACTAAAGACTGAATTTAAGCTTAATTTATGTTGTTTAAGTTAGTTTTAAGAAACCAAATATGAAAAGGAAATTTGATTATTAAATTAGTTTTTAAAACAGGCAAATTATCTTAAAATTTCACATGGGTTTGAATTGGATTCAATGAGATGGTCAGTTTACACACAGTTGGTGCATCTTACCCACCAACTTGGGTCAATTACCCCCACCCTGGGGCAAATTGAGCCACATTTTTTATATAAGAAGCCAAATTTTATAACCCTTTGTCATAGATACATTGTGATAATTTAAAATGATAGAAAACATCCTGAAATTACTTCAGATACTTTCCTTGTACTTCTGCATCATTTCCCATTATCTTTAGGACCAGATAAGTAAAAAATGGCTCATCTTACCCTGCTGTGTTTTTATATAAAAATTATGGAAAATAACTGTTGCAGTGCTGCAAAACTATTAACTTTTCTCACTACAAGAATAGCAATGTACATGTACAAAGAATTGCAAGATTACTTTTATAAATAATTGCAATTGCAATTATTTAGCCTGTTATATTTCAAATATTTTTCTATTAGGCTAATCTTTTAGTCTACATAGCTTGAACATTTGAGAAATTATATTTTTCTCTCATTCGAAAATGAATCCCGCATTTAGGCTGTCACTCCTGAAACTTTGCTGCTTGTACAGGGTAGCTATACGGCCGTTTAGCACGAAAAACAAAACTTTTATTCAAATTCTGAATGGATTAGAATGTCCGCAAATAGCCATTCCTTTAAAATCACTAAAAAGGTGTCACATACTTCAGTTCATCGTGATCTCAGATCTCAGATCTTCCTTTTAATGAATCTCTTATTACATACAGAGAGATGATTCGCAAGTATGCGGCAAAAATGTCAGGCATTTAGAGGTGAGTGAGAGCGGTTGAACTAGAAATGACGGATCAGATCAAATGACTGATAGCATTTGTCCTTGATTTGCGTCTTAAAAGAATTTGACTTTATTGACTGGTTTTTCGAGCAGGAAGCTAACCTGTGAGTTTTTTGGTAGCTGAACTCCAGGCATAATACAGATTTTCCCCGTAGTCCTTGTTGCTGTGTTTGAGGGTCCTGATTGACAGCAGATGGTCCGCCCATGCCTGTGCTGTGCGGCACAGGTTTTTGTTTATGGTGAGGGGCGGCGCTCCATGCTGTTTGCGATATGCATTGTGAGTCTGCAGAAACACAGCTTCAAAGCTGTTGCCTAGTACAGAAGAGCACAGAGTTTAATGATGAACTGAAATAAAAGTAAATTAAGCTATATATATAATATATTGTAGGCTATAAAGGTTTATTTCAATTACTCGTCTGTAATATTCAGTATAAGTTTTGGATGAGTTTAGATAAATTAAATCTTAAAACTTATACTTAAAACTGGATGAATGCTACAAAATATTAATTATAAAACAATTAAGCAAGCAAAAAAAAAAAAAAAAAAAAAAAAATTACATGTATAAAAAGGAGGAAAACCAAGAGTAAAAAAGTTGTGTATACTCACCCGCCATGCATAAAGCTATATGACAGACTGCAAAACAAACACATTAACATGACAGTTACATAAACCACAGTGATAATTTTCAAAGAATTTAACGTCACAACAGAATATCTGAACCACTCCCATTGTGTCTGTGGGAAGGAGAAGGAGAGCAACAGACAAGAGATAGAAATGGTACTGTGTCGGTCTTCTAGAATATTGAAACATTTCATTTAAACAAAACGTGCTGGCACAGTTAAATGTTTATATATATATATATATATATATATATATATATATATATATATATATATATATATATATATATATATATATATATATATATATATATATATAGTAACACTTAATTTTATGGTGTCCTTGTTACATGTAACTGACAGGATTGGACATTTTTTTGTCATGTGTTTCAGTTCCTGTTTTGCCGTATTTGGTTTTGATTCCCCGCACCTGTCTGTCCCTCGTTATCCTGTCTCTATAAGCCCCAGTCTGTTCAGTTGTGTTTGTTGGATCTACTTGTGTACTACGTGTGTTGCTCAAGTGTCTGTTGTGATGATTATCAGTGTTTCCTTGATTAAAGTCAGCTTAATGTTCTTTTGTGCCTCCAGTGTTCTTCCTAAACAGCGTAACGTGACAGTAACATGGACTTACTATTGTATAATAACAAAGTATGATAACAATAAATTATGCATAATTACATTCAAGTAACCCTAAACCTAGCTGTAACATACAGTAAGTTCAATAATTAATTACATTGTAACAATGAAATCTTAAAATATGGTGTAACCATGTATTTTTTTTTTTTACATAGACATAGATTTGCCTTGCAGATATTTTCTTGAAAAGTAACTCTTGCATACTTGTAAAGGAATAAGTGCTTACATTGACAAATGTGTCAGCAGATGGCATGCAACTAAAGTGCTCAGGCTCAATGGCAACAGAATGTTGTTCTCTTTACTTAGTAGACTGGAGATGTTTCTCTCGCTTTTGTTTATCATACACACTGGCAGATGCATTCATATTTTTAACATTTTACGGAATACTTCTGTTGGCTCCCTGTGACCCTAGGAGACAGTCAGGTATGTGGACCAGTTTGTTTTCTCATTTGACTGAATTTAACCTTTAGCTACACTAAAGGTTTGCGCATGAAAAGGTTTCATTTCCGTTTTTTTTTTTTTTTTTTTTTTTTTTTTTTTTTGAGTAGGTGTTCATGTGTGTGCTTGTGTACATGTGACCGGAAAGTGAGGAAACAGATCTAGTGCTGCACAGTCTGTCAGTAAAAGAGCAAAATGGAAGACTCTTCTTGCAGGACAGCAACACTTAACAACTGCAGGATATGATATGGGTTGTCATTTGCATGTAGTCAGACGGCATTTAAATGAAGTGAAACTGAAAACCTACAAACCACAAGTTGCCTTAAAGCAATGTGCATGTTTGTATTTGTAGGCTTGTCTGCTGAAGGGACTCCAAATGTCCTTTACAATTCAAATAACAAATGTATGAATGAAAGCTAGGTGCTTGTTTCCTCTATTGTGCTTAAAGCATCAGCGGTGCACTTGATGTATGGATTTTTAATTAGTGTCACAGTAGACAATATACAGTAGTTAGTTTTTCTAATCACATTGACACAGCTCACACAGTCTTAAAATGCATACATACCTGTCCTGTAGTCTCCTTGAGGCAGGAATTTGTCTTTCTTTGAACGCTGTCTGTCTTTTTCTCGCTCTCTCCTTCCCTGTATCTTGCTGTCTATCTGTGAAATCTATGAACTATATATCTGTCAAGTGATGCAACGCCCTCTAAACCAGGAAAGAGCACTCTGACGACACACAAACACAGATTTTCAGCTTAACTGGCCTCTGAAATACACACACACACTCATCATTGCAAATTAATTTTGATGCTGTTAAGAACAGAAGAACAAAGTTCTAACTCGCTCAATCATGTGATATTTAATTTCTTCAGTTCAAGTTCTGCCATCTTCTCTCTTTAAGTGTTGTCCTTGAACACTTGCATGCTACGACAGCACTTCCTCTTCTGTATATGCAGTTGTTTTCACTGACTTTTCCCCCTGTTTTGACACACAAAATGGGTAAGCATTATAATGCAGACCACAATTTATTTTTTAAAAAGGTCAAAAATCCTTAAACCATTAAAAAACAATTCTTAAACCATTTAAAATATACTTAAAAATTAGAATTCATATATTTCCACAAACCATATGTGTGCTGTACTTTGGTGCAGTGGGATGTGCATGTACTCATAACATAGATTACTACAGCATGTTAAAGTCTTGTTAGATGCTTTACAAAAACATTTATTTAAAAGTTTATTTATAAGTTTAGAGCCTGGGTGTCTTCATCTGATCCTGACTTGATAATGTTGAGATCAGATATCTGTTTCAGTCATATCTTCTGTTGTAGAACCAGAAAAGAATTATCTGGATTATTACAGATTTTGAAAAAAGATATTTTCTACTTGCACACTAAAGTAAAAGGCATAATTAACCACTTTCATTTTTTCTTTTCTTTTTTACTTTTTGTGAAGCATAATGCAGCATCTCCATAGTAAAAGCTGCTGGCTTCTTAAGATTTGAATCTGGCCTGGGTTGTGTCCCATTTCTGTTTGACCTGTTGCCTGTTGAAAAAGCTTGGTTTCATAATGTGTTGTCTCAGACTAGAAAAGAAGCATCCAAAACAAAATTTTAAATGTTTATTTTATTGCACTTTATCTATTTGTTTCTATGGATTTCAATTAGAAACTTTTCTAAAAATGAGTAACCAATGTTCAGATTTCTGTTCTGGAAATTTATGCATATGAGGTAATTGCATAGATACAATAAAATGTAG
This sequence comes from Cyprinus carpio, assembly GCF_018340385.1. NCBI lineage: Eukaryota > Metazoa > Chordata > Actinopteri > Cypriniformes > Cyprinidae > Cyprinus > Cyprinus carpio. The sequence continues at coordinate 9,643,874 of NC_056601.1, forward strand.
ATTTGTAGTTAAATGTATTTCAATTAAATGGGCTCAAATTTAAAGGAAAGTGATATAAAAACATAAAATATAATAACAATATCAAATATATTTTTATACAATTTAAAAATATTTTATATTGATATTCTATATATTAAAAATATTATAAGAAATTATTAATGTAACATCTACAGTCTATATATGTGGCATTGTGACCACTAGTGGGCAGAACAAACATATTGTTGCCTGAAGAGTCTGAACAGGAAACTGATTTCATCTGACCTCTAACCAGTTTTGTAGCATTTTCTTGTGGCTTTATTTTGGATTTGCCAAGCTGGTCCCATATCCAGTCCCATAAATCTGAACAAAGTCTAAAGCCTCTAATTTGTGCAAAAATATGCCTGGTACAGCTAATAGACTCCGACTGCTCTGACTTTTGACGTAACATGTAGGCCAAGGTAACCCATACTTAGAATTTGTCCTCTGCATTTAACCAATCCAAGTGCATCAGGCCTTAAAAATCATCTTGAGACCAGATTAAAAAATGTTCTTAGAAACAGTCCAGCACCATTTGTTTGTGGATGCCATGCGGTTCCCTATTCTGTATCTAATGTAAATAAATACATGTATATACATTTTACATAGCTTAAGTGTTCAAAGTTCTCAAATACTCTCTGAGGCAACTGTAGAGGGTAATTTAGCTGTTTGCCAACTATTCTTTGTTTATCATCAAAGAATAGCATTGCCATTAAACAGAAGTCTGTAAAGTGCTTTCGAAAGCTGAAATGTTTACCTGAAATACATAACATTTCTTCCAAATAATTAATTGTAAATCCATTTTTGTTCTGGGCACCCTTGTACCTTCAGTATGTTCTCTTGCACATTTTCCATGTCTAACTCTCTCTCTCTCACACACACACACACACACACACACACACACACACACACACACACACACACACACACACACACACACACACACACACACTCTAATGAATGCTGAATGTCAGTAATGTCACTTTAGGGTCATATGTTAACTTCCGATGGGAGAAAAACTTTAACATTTTCCAGTCTTGTGCTATGGTAATTTGATGTGATGCACTAAAAAAAGTCACAAATGACCAGAAATCTGACAGGCCAAGTCATTTAAATGAGTCCAATTAGCATTAAATGCTGGCTCACTGAATTAACACTTGCAGCTGAAACCCTATACAGTAGATATTCCTGAAACTGATATTGAAGATCATGGTGGTATATTGTCAATACAGTGTGTATAAGGTTTATAAAACCGTTGTTTTCTGATAGTCGTTTTCATTTTAATTAGGGTGTAACACATTGGGATATAATTTATTTCTTGTAATAAATGATAGATTTTTTTTTGTCTTTTTTATTTTAATAGAAAAAGCAAACAAAGGCTATCTTAAAATGCTCTCACTTTGTTCTTCTGCAGAAAGAAGTGATTTGAGCTCACAGGGAACAGTTCTCTGGTAAAACTCCCCCAGAAACAGCATCATTTAAGGTAATTTTCAGTTAATGGGTTAATATCCCTGTGACTATTTTTTATTTGCCTGTTATGTGTTTTATATTGTTGAGAAGAGGTAAGTAAGTTATTATCTACTCATGGCTGTTACAGTATTGTTTACCATGGTTAGGACAAGCTGAGGACAAAAAGTTTTAGAATAGATTTTGTATTGTAAGCAAGCAGGATGTGTTGTAGTACAGAGTCTTAATCATTATGCTAAACTAACAGCTAACCTTCCTCTTATTCTTGAGATTATGTGCTGTAATTATGGTTCTTTGCTCATAACCATTATATGTTTATTATTACCATTATAATGTGTAATTTGAATTACACATGGCAGACCTACAATCATGGTTTGTGCTCTCATTATTTCTAAGCACTAGAATAATCTCATTATTTCTGCAGAATAATTGGGCGCTAGTCTCCACCTGTAGCACATCTTACCAAAACTCCAGTGTGGCTTTGAACTGAGATCTCCACCAAAAAATAAAAAACTAGCTCAAAGGTTCCCTTGACTTTCCGTAGTGTCAATTAGCTACAGACAGTTTTCTCTTTCTTCAAGGCACTGCCTATAAATAACTGCATCACATATCATCTTCAAACTTCAAATAATATCAGCTTTATTGCTTCAAACTGGATACTTTGAAAGATATGTCTGTCACTTTTTGTCACATAAATAAAGGATCTGCTTGCAAAATCTTGTTACACCAAAATGACCATAATTCAGTTAATTTTGATTTCGATTTAAATAGTTTCTCAAACTTTTTGACAAAAATATTAAGTGATAAAACAGTCCATGTGTCAGAAAAAATAAGTTGCTGCCAACTAAATCACATCTCAAAACCTGCATGTTATACATGATATGGGTAAGTCTCACAGCAATTCTCCCTAAACCTGCCTATGTAAAAGGTGCTTCGAAACATGTATTAGCTGCAGGAGATCTGAAATAAATTGAAAAATATATTGATAGTCTATTTCAAAATAAATAGCAACACTGGTGATCCAACTGTCAAATAGGATCAGTTCATAACAAAAGGAGACTAAGAATCTAGACTTATAACAAACAAACACACACACACACACACACACACACACACACACACACACACACACACACACACACACACACACACACACATAAACACTCACTGGCCACTTTATTAGGTACACCTTGCTAGTACCGGGTTGGACCCCCTTTTGCCTTCAGAACTGCCTTAATTCTTCGTGGCATAGATTCAACAAGGTGTTGGAAACATTCCTCAGAGATATTGTTCCATATTGACATGATAGCATCACGCAGTTGCTGTAGATTTGTCGGCTGCACATCCATGATGCGAATCTCCCATTCCACCGCATCCCAAAGCAGCTCTATTGGATTGAGATCTGGTGACTGTGGAGGCCATTTGAGTAAAGTGAACTTATTGTCATGTTCAAGAAACCAGTCTGAGATGATTTGAGCTTTGTAACATGGTGCATTATCCTGCTGGAAGTAGCCATCAGAAGATGGGTTCACTGTAGTAATAAAGGGATGGACATGGTCAGCAACAAAACACAGGTAGGCTGTTGCGTTTAAACGATGCTCAGTTGGTACTAAGTGCCCCAAAGTGTGCTAAGAAAATATCCTCCACACCATTACACCACCACCAGCAGCATGAATCATTGAGACAAGGCAGGGTGGATCCATGCTTTCATGTTCTTTATGCCAAATTCTGACCCTACCATCTGAATTTCGCAGCAGAAATCGAGACTCATCAGACCAGGCAACGCTTTTCCAATCTTCTATTGTCCAATTTTGGTGAGGCTGTGCGAATTGTAGCCTCTGTTTCCTGTTCTTAGCTGACAGGAGCAGCACCCGGTGTGCTCTTCTGCTGCTGTAGCCCATCTGCTTCAGGGTTCGACGTGTTGTGCGTTCAGAGATAGTATTTTGCATTCTGGCACCAACAACCATTCCATGTTCAAAGTCAATTAAATCCCCTTTCTTCCCCATTTTGATGCTCGGTTTGAACTTCAGCAAGTTGTCTTCACCACATCTAGATGCCTAAATGCATTGAGTTGCTGCCATATGATTGGCCGATTAGCAATTTGTGTTACCAAGCAATTGAATAGGTGTTCCCAATAAAGTGGCTGGTGAGTGTGTATACACACACACACACACACACACACACACACACACACACACACACACAAATATATATATATATATATATATATATTATCATCGATTATTAACTTGTAAGTGGAAGATTTTATGTGAGCATCCTACCTCTTTGAATATTTTTTGCTGTCTCTTTTCCACAGTGTTATATTCTGTCGTGCATCTGTAATAAACTTCAGAATAAACTTTCAAACTGTATTGAGTTCTTTCTCCTGCATATTTGTTCTGTCTCAAAATAATTTGAGTCATTAAAAGGCATATTCTTAGCCATCCCTGTTCCATGCTATGATGTTTTCTGCCTTTATGGTTGGACTGCATGATCATGTATTATTAATTTTATGTTTTTAGGGAGTTTCAAGATGCAAAAGATGTTATTTCCCTTTTAGATCGTATTTTAATGAAACATTCATTTATTCTATGGGTTTCATTAAAAATGTTAGGATGTTAAACATTGGGAGTCTATTAAAATTTGATCCAGATCTATATTTTTTTTAATTGGTAAAATATTAAGAATAAACAAAAAGTGTCCCTACTTTTATTTTGATCACTTCAAGGTTAGGGTGCAGATGTGACATTTGATAGATTGATTCCCCTAAACATTTTCATTACATTTAGACACAAATGCCAATAATCTCAGTAATATTTATTTTCCAATGCTGAGAAATTAAACATAATCAAAAGCAGTTTTCCTAGCGTTTTTGAAGTGCACTTCTAATCAGTCAATACTTGATGTTCTTCTACACATGTGATTCATTAAACACACAACACTGCAACAAGCCTGTGGGCGTTTGGACTCACTTCGACTCTAATTGACTGGCAGTGTGTGGTGTGCAAGACTGCTTCATTAAACATCACCCTGACAGTATTACACTGCTCTTCAGGCAATGGCTTCCTCAGAACATGTGCCAGAAAAACTTGCTCCCTCAGCTGTAGATTTGATACGCTACCTGTCAACAGTTTCTCTGATGCCCATCGGCTTAGAGCATTACTGTGAAGCCAGAGAGTGATTGCAAGTTTTTATTTTATTTTTATGTATACGAGTATAATTCCATGCATTTTTAAAAATCTGAAGTGAAGTGGGAAATATTGTCCATGGTACCTAGTGATAAAGTTTGTCCTTGTTAGGGATATTGTTTTTGTTTTTGGCTTGCTGTGCGATGGTTGATCCCCTGGACAATTCATTTAATGGAGATATTAGAACTAAATGTGGAGATGTTGTCAGTCATTTTAGGACAGCAACCGCTTGTTGTTATATCTCCGTTCTGATGGACATGCTCCCAAATTGTAAATTAGAAGTCCACTTTGTAATTTTCTGTTAACATTCAGTACATTACAGACTTAGTCCCTGCCTAAGGCACATGCAGGCTACATATGGAGCGCCATGTATCTTTCCATGTAACCAGGGGTATTTCTAAGAATTCAATCTTAGGGGACTAAGCACCCAATGAGGGTATCGTTTTATATACACATACACAGTTTTATTTCTGTAATTTAAAGTGACATGAAAAACCACAAATTCCTTTACTCTAATAAATGTCAGCTGCATCAATATTTAGTAGAATGAAATAACTCCACATGATGTTTCATGATGTCTCAGTCATTTATTGAGTGCTGTGTCTTTGATCATTTCTGTGCATTGATTGTTAATCTAATGCTACAACCCACAATAAACCATTTTAATTAAGAAAATCAAATTTTCAAAGAAAAATAGAACCAGAATAATTTTCTGAAGTATGCCTTCATGTAGAGTGGAAGCAGCTAAAAAGGATCTCTAACTGCCCCTGCCAATAACCACGAGCTGTATGAATTATAGCTTATACATATAATGCCTTCTGTAGGTCCTTGAGCTGTTGCACTGCTGTAAATAATCATAGCCTTTGCCTTCATTGAACCCGTTTCATTGTACTGAACTACACTAACTATTGTCTAATTAGACATGCTTTGACTGAATGCTACACTGCTATTTTTGTGTCATCTGTGTCAAGAATTGGTAAAAAGTTCCTCTCAATGTTCTATTAAAGTGACTGTGCTGTACTTCTAACATTAATTGTCTCTGATATATCTGGGGCTCCATTCGGTTTTGTCGGAAATGTGAAATAAACAGCAGTTGCAAGCAAGGTGAGAACTTGTAAATCTAATTTGTATGACTCAGCTGTGTCCATAGTTTCATACTGTTCATCTTTAACAATGTAGTGCATGATAATCTGTTTCATTTTAACTGGCAAAAAAACACACACACACAAAAAAACACTGCAATATCTTCAAGGTGCAACTGCAACCCTGGTTCTATTCTGAAATTTTGACAATGTGCCTTGCCTTCACAAATAGTTCATATGTTAAATTTGGCAGTACTAGCAAAGGGTATTATTTTAACCACTTAAAATAAGTGTTCCAGTCAGTTTAAACAATTTCATGAAGGCACTTTTATATCTTGAGGTATATCTCCTTTTTTATAACCTTAGTGCACTTTTCTTTTTTTTTTTCTTTTTTTTGTGGATCCTTTTAACAGAGACCACCAACCAGTCTTTTGGACTTTTGCTGCAACAACAGTCATTTTAGTTACAAATCCCTGAATGTGGGCATGTACAATACTATAAAGTGGCTTTCTACCTCTGGAGCACCAGTAGATAGTTTTCCAGCAATCTCTTATCAGTCTAGCTGCTTTATGGAAAACTCCAGCTGAGAAAACTGAATTCCCCATTAAGACAGCTCTCAACAGTCACAACCTTCCAACTGTCCATTGCTGGAACACCCAGTGCAATCTTCCAGTCCATTACCTGCTGCACAAAATGTACAGGCAAAGACTAACTGTTCAGCTGTCAGCCAACCAACCCCCTTCACAAGAAGCATGTCTTAGTTAAACCTACAGTAGATCTAATAGAAAGATATTTGTTTTAAAATTACTGTCACTTGGCAGTTAATCTTTAGAATGGAATATGGCAAGTCAAGAGCAGATGTCAGTCAATTTTATTTTTTTCAAACTTACATGGGAAGAACAGCTGATTTCAGACAATGATGTCCAGACCAAAAGTAGCTTGTGAAGGTACTTTTCACCACCTGGAAATAAACCAGCCATTACGTACATTCATTTTAGATGTACTACTACTGAATTTTTTTTATCTTATTATTGCAATGTTGTCAGATCATAATTATGACAGATCAACTGAAATAAATAGGATCTTTGTTTTGTTAAGAGATGAAAATAGATTCAATCTACTGAACACCTAAACTCTAAATAAATCAGTCTCTAGATCTCTTGATGTGTCTTGAAGCATGTTACATTTCCTATATCAATCACTGCTGAAGGGCCGTGCAAATGTTCCCTCAATGCAGATACACATTCATGAGGAAATAATGGTAAACAGCAGTTGCAGTTTTCAGTTCCACTTTGTGTTCAAAGAAATGTTATTGTCTTAATGGAGTTCTGAGCACAGCTTTGCATTACTATTGTTTTTTTTCCCCCCAAACTGGGGTTCATGGATCCCCGGGGTGTCCACAAAAATCTTGTTGGAGAGTCCACAGAAAATGTGAAAAGTCAATGTTAAAAATAACATGTAAACACTGGTGGGAAATGAAGTGATTATTGTTTTTATGACAGCCCAGTTTAAATATAATGTAAAATGAAAAAATCTATGCAATATTTTTATTTATTTCTTTAATACAATGACAATATAAAAGCCAATTCATTCTGGAAACAACTTGTTATCTATAACATAAGCTATAACACTTATTTTTTCCCCATGTAATACAAACTGGTCTTTAAACAAAAATATATGAGAATCCCTTGGAAGGAGAGCATGATATTTGGGAGAGAAAACCTCATAAGGGCCAAGAAGTAAGTGCTTTCTATTGTTATTGGACAAACACTCAGATTCTCATTCTGGTATCGTAATCATATGCTAAATAAACCATAAACTATGTCTCAGTCAACAAAAGCCTTTAAGCTTCTGACTAGAAAGCACTAGAACATTTACATTTTTTGCTGTGATGTGACACTTCTATTACCAGCTCTCCCTTATATGGCAGAAAAACCTCTGGGAAAAACATTGTCATTTTTCAAAGTATTTTCAAAGTATTCATGGTCAAAGCACAGGTTACCAAGACAGTTTAAAAACATTATTTTCCCAAATTCTGCATCTGATCATTATGCCTTAGTTATGCATATAATACCTAAACCACTGTTTCTCCTTCTATCTACCATCCACCTTCATTGGTTTTACTTATAGTCTAGTTCATTTAATTTCTAAAAACCATACAGAACTTTCCCCCACTCATTATCACCATTCAGATTTATTTTACATATTTGACATGAGTCGGGTGCAGTCACAAAGTTGAATTCTTTGGGGGTTTAACAGTTAATCAGGAACTACAAGTCTATGTTTGAAATAGCATGTTATCTTGGCACTATCTGCATACTGATTTATTATCATATAGAAAATCAGTATACTGTACATGCTGTGCACATGCTAAGTGTATGCCAGTTCCAGTGCATACTATCATCAATTTAGAGGGTGGTCTATAGTCTGTATATATCTGTTATAAAATGCTGGATTGTCTGCCATTTCCAGTCACTGGTACAATTTTCCTGGTGTCAGTCACCTCTGCAGTCTGGTGATAGTATATGCCATGAATGGACTTGTCTTACCATGACACTTTGTGTTCTTCTTCCTCTTCATCTACACATGCTGCCTCAAGTTGCTTTCGGAAATATTGACTTTCATATTTTGACCAGGATGATTTGGCGTTGAAATGCCAAAGAGCTTTCAAAAAGATTTCCTCAGAGATAACACCATCTTCAAACATGCCTGAGCATAGGGTCATCTTTGATTTTTTGTTTTGTTTATTTAATTTGGTCTCTATTTTTTCCCTTCGGAGGCCCACTGAATTTCTGATGAAGGTAGTTAGTAGAGGCATGTGGGTGGCACTGAGTTGCAAGCTGTCTTGGAATCGATCCAGGCTGTGCTCAGGTTTTGGAGTTTTGTGTGACTGCTTAGGTTGCAAAATCTCTTGTTCTCAGTCACCATAGCTGTGCCGAAAAGTGATGTCAATAGTTTCAATACTTGAAAACAAGATGCAGCGGAAACACTGGGAGGAAAAACAGCCATTAAGAAAACAACACCAGATAACCAAGACATTCACTCAGCAGCACTAAGATAGAAATAATACCTTGGGCTGTTGTATATAATCATTTTCTGATTCAGATAATTAAAGAAAACTTGCCAGGCACATGTACACATTGCAGGATTCCAAACTTTGTTTTTGAAGGCTATGTTTTATATCGGTATGCTTTGTTTCTGACTGTGTGGTAGGTATTGAATTGGTGTGAATGGCTAGTACAGAGAGGGAAAGAAAAATGAAGGTGTGCATTAGCATATGTTTTATATTGGTATGCTTTGTTTCTGACTGTGTGGTAGGTATTGAATAGGTGTGAATGACTAGTACAGAGAGGGAAAGAAAAATGAAGGTGTGCATTTGAGTCTCATCAAGAATATTTGTCCTTTGATATGTCAACCTTGTCAGCACAATTTCAAAGTTCCTTACAAATTACAAAGGATGTACTTGATGGTCTGTCAGTACATGCATAAACAAAAAAATTATTCCAGCATAGCACATCAAACATAGTAGATTTTGGCTCTCAGAGTATAACAGCCTCCAGCTGCTCCTGGGACACTGTGCTACACTATTCATAATAAGAGATATGAAAACAAGGATACTTAAAGCATTAGTCCGTAACTTTTTTTAGTTAAAAATAATCCTAAATCAATGTTTGGGCAAGTTCATAAGCAGCCAGTGTTCAAAACTATCTCCTTACCTTAGCCCGATTCACAACGGTAAGCTTGTAATAATAATTTCTAATTTGAGTGGTACTGGTAGGTTTTTGCAGGTAATACAATCATGCTGCCATTCATCTTTGTCTCATTACATCATGTCTGTAAACATAAAAAAGTAGTTCTGGGTAGTAGGCTATATTGCATGTGAGAATGCTGCAGGATCATTAATAGCCTTTTCTCAATGCTAATGATCTCTGCTCTCCTCACACCTCTTTTCTGTGCAGTATCTGCATTCGTTGTGGAACATGCTAACTATCACATTATTAGGAGAGGCGATTTGCAAAGATTCATGAAAAAAACAAAACAAACATACTCACTTCTTCTGTTGGTGAAGCTGGATCACGAATGATTTGCATGAACATAAATGCATTTAGATCGGGGGTACATGGAAGACTGTTTAGAGCTCACTCAGGGCGGCTCTATGCTAAAACGGCAGTGTTCGTCAACAGTCGTGGAAGGGGCCTGGGCAAAGCTACGTCACTTTGCCTGCTTGATCTGAGAAAGTGCTTATTATTTGTGGGGATTTTAAAAAAAAGCACTGTGAGTGGGTTTTTATCATTATAGGATTGCCAAGATACATTTAAATTCAAACACCATGTAAAAGTGAATTTTGCATTCCATGTCCCCTTTAATTCATTCAGTTTGTACCTCCCACTCCTATTTTAAAACTTTTTATTTAAAAGTGCTGAGTGAGATGGGAAATGGTTACTTGCTTGGAGGCAAGATGTTGAAAATCCATTTAAAGCTTTGCTTTGGTTTATAACAGTAAATAAATATAATCCGATATACACCAGATTTCAATTTCTGTCTATCGAGTAGGAGTAAGAACAGGTGACCTTATCATCAAAGACAAATCCAAGCATAGTAAAAACACTGGGTTATATGAAATATTTAAACTACTAATGTCCATGATGATATGCTTAACCTCCCCTAAACACCTGAGGGCACTTTATGGCAAAAATAAACAGTGAATCATGCAGAAAGCCCATGTAACCCCATCCCACATAGTCAGCTCCTTTAAGGTGGTGTCACACAAAGGAATATTTGAATCTATAATTATCATTATGAAACATGTAACTTGATGTTTGGGATGGTGCTCCGAAACCCCACTCCATTATAGGTCTATAATCTACTGAAGATATGGATAATTGGTTGAAATTGGTGGGTCTGTCCATGGAACAAGCTTTGTAAGTCTAAAGTTGCCATGGTTATAATTAATGTAAATCAAAGCAGTTTCCATTAAAATTAACTTGCAATGAGGAAGCGGCTCAACAAGAACACAACTTTATATTACATTATTTATATTATTTTATAAGCTTTTTGGAGTATTTATTCACTTCGGGGAGATTGCAGCTCGTGTGTAGTTTGTTTCTCCTCCTCTTTTCCTCTCGGAGGTAAAAGCAGCAGCAGCAGCAGGGCGGGAATTTCTCCATCAGGTCTTAATAGCAGGACGCGTACAGAAGCAGCAGTTTCCTAACCAGCGCGCAGCGGGTGAACTGAACAAGTTTACTCCGAACACAAGTTCACTGCACATCTGTTTTCGGATCTTTTCTCGCATTTGCGCTTTATGCTAATTTTGCCTCAAAGAAAACCAAGAGTTTCTTCTGAATCAAGAGTGGAAACATCTCATAGAAGGTGAGACTTTGTCTTCCTAATTTTTTTTAATTAATTAATTTTTTTTTTTTTTTTTTTTTTTTTTTTTGCATTGTTTGTGTATGGGTAGGAAAATTTTGTTTTCAAAGGTCACGTGACGTGATTGAAATCGCAGGGCTCTATGTCAGATTTATTTGCAGTAATTTATTTACTTTACGCGACGCAGATTTTAATATGAAATATTACTGACAGTCATACTGACTGAAATGTATATCAAAATAAATAACAAAATATAAATAAATAATATTGATTATTCTTTTATAGGTTAGCTTATATATTTTCTTTTTTAAATGCTTTACTCATTTAGCTTTGCATGGACACCTAGCACTTTTATAAATATATAGCCTACATTATTGTTTATTATTGTAATCGTTCATATATTTCTTGTAGCCTAAGTTTATGCTTTACAGTTACTGCTTCTGGCGCTTCATCATGCTGTCCGTCCGTAAAAAAATAGTCACGCCAGTTTTATCACTTTAAAGTGCGCGGTTGATGAAATTAGTGAAGTAGACCTACATTTAAAAAAAAAAAAAAAAAAAAAACCTTTTTGGGGGGAATTTAAGTTCCTATAGCCTACCTTCATTTGCACTGTAAATTATGTTGTAGCATCACGTTGTTTACCTTCAGTGGCATGGGTCATTGTTTTTCATGCCAGCAGAGGACAGCACATGTCAGTGTGATGTGTAGAACGAGGAAGATACTTGTAGGAACATGTATACAATATTATCACAAAACAGATCAGATCACTCATTAACTTAAATTATTATAAATGATATCTGGAATCTATGGGAAGACTTAGCTTTTTCTAGTGTGGGCTGACTGTGAGGAAAATTACACACAATTAAAGGTACAGTATGATAGCACTTTTAACCAGCTCTGCACCATTTGCTGAATTTGCCTTCATCTGTCCGCCGCTGCCCTCACCTGTTGGTTTATAATCCATACAGTAAATAGTGGCTGGATCTAATTTAGCGACCAATCTACTAAAACAATAGTTAAAGATTCTTTATAAAATCGTTTCATAACTAGTGAATTGTGGAGTCAGTACTTCAAGTGATGATCATATTGTTAAAATTGGAACCCCCCTCTCCCCCCAAGCTTCTTCAGTTGACTTGAATAAATGAATGGCATCTGGAGGACTTATAAATCTTGTTACTAATCCATTCCATGTTTTCTAGTAGTGACTGCCTTCCTTTTCAACACTGAGCCAATTCTGAGAGCATGTTGATAATGTGCTTTATGAATCAAACCAAAGCCAACAATGTCATGCCATTGGATGTTCTGAAATAAGCATATGACAAGCTCCTGTCAACCTTTATCCTAATTATAACATGACAGAAAGTAGGGTTATTGTGATTGGAGAGGAAATATTGGCGGGGGGGGGATGGGGGGATCTTTGACCACATGGAGGTTTGAGAGAACTAGATGGTTTAGAATACAAATTAAACCCTTAAAATGCAACACAAAGTCTTTATTTAGATCTTTTCTGTAAGATAGACGGCAAAATTGAAATTCTGGATGTGTTTTATTGGTAATGCAGAGTTTTATAACACGGATAAGTGGGGGGTCCAATCATTTGATCAAACAGTGCATGGGCAGTTCAGATATTTGGGGTGAAATTGCTGCTGTTTTTGAATGGGGAGCTCTGAGAAAGCTGGTAAGAATTTTAATGTTCATACTCCAGAAGAGGCACAGTGTGTACCGCTGGATGCGTCATCATTTAAGCAACACAGTTCATTCAAGTCCACAAAACAGTTTGATCTGCCCTTAGCAAAGACCATGCAAAATGTATGACTTAAATGCTGATGCATGAATAATAGACAGCTGCTTTGAAACAATCTGTATTGTATAAAGCCCTATGTAAATAAATGTGACCTTAACTGACAGAAAATATATATTATAATTTACAAATAATATTTTGTTTGCTAGCTAGCCTTCCCACAAGATATGGCTGATTAAAATATGTTCAGTCTCTGAATAGGTTTTTTCTCTCATATAAGTGGGAGACAGAGGACAGAAATAAAGTGGGAAATAGGCTGGTTGAAAATATTTTCCCAACACATATGTATGAAAACACAAAAGTATATTTTTCTCTAAAGTTGATGGGCAATGTGCACACACACACATACAAAAAGTATATTTAGTATATTTCATTGAGTTTTCTCTGCTACTAGTCATAGGTAGGACGATATGATGTCTTATTTTTTTTTATTATTATCTGCATATGCTTAGCATTTCCTACTATTACAGAACATTTCATGCTTAAGCCAACATTAATGTTTTCTTATTCTCATGTATTTACAACAGGTTTTTTTTTCTTCTGTAGTATACATTTTATACTATAGTAGCATAAGAAATCTATGTTAGTTCAAAACGTTTATTTGCAGCCATATGAAACATCCTTATAAAATTCAGCTATACTGTTGGACTTGAGATTGAATCAGAAATCGTATCAATATTAAACACAATAACACATATCTGGCTTTGAAATCAGTTCTTTTTTTTTTTCAGACTCGCTGAAATGATCAGGCTGTTCTGGAAAGGCATTTATATTTTAGGCAGCAGGGACAGATGTACAATGAAGCACAGTTTATCTCTGTTTAATACAGTTCACTTTATCTCAGCACTGTTCAGCAGAGTTATTGAATGCAGAAGAATTTCATTTAGCAGATGGCTTTTTACATTGACTTCTACATCTTGTTGTCCACAGTTCATCATAGATGATATAGGCTCTCTCCATTGACATTTGCCTCACAGCAAACTGTCACAGAGACATTGAGGTGCTCATGCTCACAGACAAAAATACCAAGCTTTGTGCAGCTGCTTTACAAATTGACAAAAGAATGTTGATCTTGTCAGTTCTCGTCTCTGGTCCATCTCTCCGGTGTGTGCAAGTCTTCATGCTTAATGGATGAGTGTCACTGAGCTATTAAGTGGATTTGAACTCTTGATTGGCTGCCGAAAGTATGAGGGACTTCAATTCAGCACACATAAACTATGTATACTATAACACTTTTAGTATTGCTTCATAATCTTGAGAGAGTAGGGTTAAATTGGTTTTATAATATATCAATGCAAATCATTGGCTTTGTTCCTGGTTTTGCTTTTCAAAAACAAAACTGCATTTTCACTGTAACTGAATCTCAGAGAAGGGAAAAAAATGATGTAAGGGGATTGAATACCATTAAGTCAGATATAAAAGCAGTGGAGCACAAAGCAGGCAGGTTAGGTGTAAGTAATGCTGCTTAATTCAAATACTGCATTTAGATACTTTATGATTATGACTAAGACTGCTGCTAATTAGCACCTCAGTATTTTCTGTTTCAGGTACATTCTGTGCCATTATACTTTCTGGTTTATATGCCTTTTTCAAAAGAGAAATAAGGAATGCACACTGTAAAAATATCTTGTTAAATATATGGAAAAAATATGTCAGCTGTGATTGCCAGAAATTAACTCTATAAAATATGGTGACAGTGTTTCAGGATGGTTGGTGCCAAAGTTACTTGTAGTAATGACTTTATTATTATTATTATTATTATTATTATTATTATTATTATATACAAATAAATCTATATACTGTATATATACAAATATATTATTATTATTATTATTATTATTATTACTGTATTGCAATAAAAGTTTTAACATTTTCAGGATGTCTTTTTACATTTTTGATATTTATGATTTTCAGGTACTGTACGTGTTTGCAGAGCATGAAGGCAAGACAGTGACAGTATACTGGAATATTTATACAACACTTTCAATATTCCCTCTATTTTTTGCATTTGCCATTCAGTCATTCAACCCAAAGAAATTGATTGTTCTTTGAATCAAAAAATAAGATGGGTGTGGACAATATGTGTCAAACCAGTCAATAATTTACATCTCATCTGCTCACTATCAGCTGGGATTTGATGCTTGGGGAGGTCATGTCCTTCAGAATTCACAGTCACATAGATCACATCAATTCTATAAGGCAGCAGTAATCTTAAAGTGAAAAATGACTTTGAATTCAAATTAAGTTCTGTCAAAACAGACTATAAATAACTGATGCATGGTCATTTATATGTACATAAGAAGTGTAGTCTCAGCCTCAGACGTCATGCCCACGGACCATTGGCTGAACATCTGATGCATACGGCACACAAAAGTGGAAACACTTCACAAGTTTTGAAGTCGTCATTGGATTGGTTAAATTATACAGGATTTCCAGGAGACGTGTGTGTCGCGTTCTTTAATGTTCCGCCTGGAAACAAAGATATGTGGCACCAAACCCCCTCGTGAAAGAAGAAAGCAGTCGTGATTACAACTGTGACAACTGTATCAGGATCAGCTAAATGCTGGATTCTCAAAAGTATGTGAAATATTTAAAGTTTGCGGCATAGAATCTTTATAATACGTCCGAGAGTTTTACATTCCGGTCTGTTATTGTGGCGACATTTCCACGCCCCTAAACGTGATGCTGAATGAAGCGAACTGTGATTGGTTGTTTGACATGTAGGTCAAAGGCTCTCATGGGCGGGCCTTGGCTAGTGAAAGCTGCCATGGATTCCAGACCTTCAGCCGTCAGTCTGAAGTGTTGATAAAGAGTTATGAAGGACAGACTTCAAGGCTATTGCAGCTTGCTGTTTTCTGAACATTTTAAACCTGTCTGATGTACTGATTATTTTTAATAACTCTTTAAAAAATAATTATAATGGTTGCTTGAAAATTGTCCTCAGTTTGAGTCAAGTTAATTAAAAAATCAGCTATAGAACAACTTAATTCTTATGAATAAGTGCAGCCTGTTTCTACCCTCTCTGTATTTTTATTAAATGGGTCATATGACGTTGCTAAAAATAACATTATTTTGTGTATTTGGTGTAATGCAATGTGTTTATGTGGTTTAAGGTTAAAAAAAAACATTATTTTCCACATACTGTACATTATTGTTTCACCTCTAAGCCCCACCTTTCTGAAACGCATCGATTTTTACAAAGCTCATCGTTCTGAAAAGCGAAGTGTGTTCTGATTGGCCAGCTATCCGGTGCATTATGATTGGTCGAATGCCTCAAGCGTGCGACAGAAATATAACGCCCCTTACCATACTGTGATGCCGTGTCCTGGCGCGACGAGAGGAAAACAATAAAACCCATTACAAACGAGGCATTTGTAGCATCCAGTGGGGACATAATTACTGATTATAATGACTTATACTGTCTTTTACGTGTTGTGTTGCATATCGCGCTGTGTAAACATAAAACCATGTCTGCATTTTCTGATCGGAGAAATGACAAACAACAATCGCTACTTTACACTGCTCAAAACTCGCGTTTGAATAATCAGTGGCAAATCTTTAAATATGAAATGTACTTACAGGCTGTTAGTCAGAAGCACCAGACTGTCCTTGCAAAGTTGGAATTGCCCCACTTTATAGAAACAACCTTCGTGCACAGCCTTCCCAGGTTCAGGAAACAGTTCTCCGTAAAATGTGCTGCACACATCTGAATATTTGGGTTGAACTGTTCTGGAACAGTGTTGTACATACGACTTAACCACTGATTTCTAGTTGTGTCCTCTTTTGGAAGACCAAACAAAGTAGTTTCGCTTTCACAACGAAACACTGCGTCTCCAAGACATGGCGGCGGTGCAACAATACTACAGCGAGAATAAAAGTTACACCTTCTTTCTTTGGGTGAACATTTGGGCGGTGTTGTGCAAATCTTCCCATACAGTGATGTAGACGTGGGGGCGTGTTTAAACTAGGCATTTTAGGATGGCGTGGACGAGTCTTAACTTTATAAAGAATATCTCTTTGGGTTTGAGGCTTTAGTCTTTGCAATTTTAGGGATCTTATCTATGCATGAACAGCTTGTAACACTCCAAAGAGAAAGGAAAACTTGAAATTGCATCATATAACCCCTTTAAAAACGACTGCATGCACTTCAATATCAAACTGAGG
This sequence comes from Cyprinus carpio, assembly GCF_018340385.1. Classification (NCBI taxonomy): domain Eukaryota; kingdom Metazoa; phylum Chordata; class Actinopteri; order Cypriniformes; family Cyprinidae; genus Cyprinus; species Cyprinus carpio. Next base: position 9,660,958 of record NC_056601.1, read on the forward strand.
AAGGTTTGTCACGCAAATGTATTTGCCAGCTTTTTCTTTTCATTGGCAGCATTGTAGCATCTATTCAAGTGCAAAAAAAATTTAAGCTTTAAGTGTTTGTAGACCCTCATATTGTCTTTAATTTTCTAATGTATCGGAAATATTAATTTTTAAATTCATGCTTCCTGAAATAGCTGGTTTGTGCAACTAATATGGTCGCATTTGTCTTTTATAGAAAAACCACTGTTCTCTCATCAAAAAAGAATAGTCAATGTGAAGATTAAAAGGACAGTAAATTCATGTGAATTAAACCATGAGTTATACTCATGGCATATGCCATTTAGAAACACTTCATCAGACTGCTGTGAAATATGATTAGAGATCTCTGTCAACATGATTCAATAAGACATTTAATTTCTGGCATTAAAACTAAATAATTCAATAAAAACATCTGTAATGTGCTGTCACATCCTAACTCTATTGAACTTGAGATTTTACACCTCATTGCTCCCATCTCTAGTCTTTGTTTTACTACATACAGATCCCACAACAAGTAAATAATTTTTATTTCATAAAATACTCTAGTTTGCAAAGCATAAAAAACAAAGCAGCAATTGCACTGCTTTTTAAACTATTTATTAGGAGGACTGGGGAAAAGGCTCAATAATCCATGTGCCTTATCTCCTTCATGCATTTTGTATGTCATATCCTGTATGTCACACTTGTTTTTCTGCATATGTGACCTTGCCTTAAGCTTTCAAGTCAGAGGAAAGGAGCTTGCTTTCCACACAGATTAAAGATTGTAACCAAGCACAGATTCTCCTGCAGAACTCTTAAGTGACATCATAATGTAATTTCTTTTACAAGATGTAAGTACAATTTAAATGATTCATAACCTCCCCATTTTAGCCATGCAAAGCACAGACAACAGCACACAACTAGTTGGTTAGATTATGCAATAGAATTTATAACATTTAAAGCACACTGCATGTTAATGTGCGGTAATGTGCCTGAAAGAGGATTTGTGCACACTTTTTACAGTAGTTCATTAAAATAATGACATTTGTTTGTACAGAGTGGGAATATGACAAAGGGTATTGAGGAATTCTTTTCAATGTAATGTGGAAGAGGGTTCCAGCATCATATACTGGATAGTTAGTTACTTAAATATTTTTAAAAGGTCAGAGATAAGATTGTCTTTTCTAGACTAATCACTGATATATCTTTTTATATAGGCTACCATATGAAATGTAGATGAAAAACAGATCAGATATTCTTTATTTTCTCTCTCTCCTCAGAAAGATGGCGTTGAAACTATTGGACCTAAACTCTACTGTATCATCTCCATTCTTCTCTCCTGTGGAGAATGGCCACAACGTTTCAATGAACCATACCTCCTCTCGTCCATATCCTTATCCAGACATCACCTACGTGGACTTCTATCTGCATGAGCCCTTGGTGTCCGCTATCTTCATTGTATCCTACCTCCTCATCTTTATTGTGTGCATGGTGGGAAATGGAGTGGTGTGCTTCATTGTGCTAAGGAGCAAGAACATGCGTACAGTGACCAATCTCTTCATTCTCAACCTGGCCATCAGTGACCTGTTGGTTGGCATCTTCTGCATGCCTACAACATTGGTGGACAACATCATCACAGGTAAAGGCATTCTTGTTATTGTGATTAAATGTTTCCTGTGTTTTTCAGACAAACCTTAAGTATAGTAGGTCAAACATATAAAAAAAATAATTGTTGTTAAATATATGTAATTTATAGTTACAATAAATATTATTTTGCATGTATTTTACTATTTATGTACAGTATAATTTTCTTCCTTCTGCTGCTACTATGACCACGTACTAGGTGGTTACTTACCTAAAATTCCAGTACAATTGCTTTGAAATTGTAGTATTATAGTTCGTATTTAAATGTATATTATATGCTTAGTTCCCTTTCAGTTGGTCACTCTTAACGAATTGGGATCTCGCTTAGAGAGACCAATCTACTTCGAGTATAAACTAAATGAGCCAATGCACATTGGCATGTAATTATTGCATCCAGCTGCCACTGATCACAGCGTGAGTATAAGTAGGCAGCAGGTGCACCACATATTTGCTTTTCGCTTCGGAGCTGAGCGATCACATCGTTCTGCTCCTGACTACTCTACTGAGAGAAGAAGACTGAACAAGTTCAGCGCACTCTTTGAGAGCTCTTCGTGTTGGTGGTATGGTGCTTCAATGGTGGTTTGTTTCCTGTGTCGAGTGGGTTGCACATATTAAGGGTGCACTACCCCCTGTTTGTGTTGCAGGCGGCCATCTCCTCTGTGCGATTCAGCAAAAAGAGCTTTTTCCCTAAAAGAACATTCACGGGTGTGTCTTTGACGTTGCGTAGCAAACTCGACGTTACATTTTTGTAAAGACGATGTGGGTCTTGCTATTGACAACGTATCACTGGGGCTTTTCTGGTTGCAGTCGTTACCTGGTGCTGGGTGATGATCATGATTACTGCCTCACATGTCTGGGCATTAAACACGCTGAGGTGGCGTTTGTGGATGAGTCATGTTCTCATTGTGGGAAGATGACCGTCTCGGAGCTGCAGACCAGGCTCTGTTTCCTCTAGTGGGGCAGAGCTCCGTTGCCTCAGCTGCGATCTAGTGCTCGTCAGGCGAGACCGACAGGTGAGAACTACTTTCGGCAGGGGCACTGGTGGTTTGAGGATTACAACGGTGGCAAACCCCTCAGGAAACCAACCCTTGGGGGCCCACCGCTCCTCTAGTGCTTCTGATCCAGTTGAGTGGCCAAAGGAACGCACTGGGCCCTCTTCAAAGAGCGTACCAGCGGTATCCTTTGGGGCTCCTCCCAACGACAGGATGTTGATCGCTGCATCGGAGGGTGAGCCAGAACTTTCTGGAGAGGAAGATTCGACTGCACTGCTGTCCTCTGGGACTGTAGCAATGCCTGATTTGGATCCAGAAATAACGGTTTTGCTTTCCTGGGCCGCCGAGAGGGTAGGGGTCGAGTGGAAATCTCCACTGCATCCCGAGCCCACAAGGCTGGATGATTGGTTTCTCAGCGTGGCTCACGCTGGTTCTCAGCGCCCCGCCTCGGTGCCTTTCTTCCCAGAGGAGCATGAGGATCTCACCAGGTCATGGATGGCACCTTTTACTGCTGGAAACCAATCTGCTGGTTCCTCCTCCCTCACCACCCTCGATGGTGATGCAGCTAGGGGGTATACGGGGGTCCCCCCAGTGGAGTGGTCAGTTGCAATGCAGTTGTGTCCTAATACTGCCTCCACCCTGCAGGGCAAACTGTGCCTCCCCTTCTGGGTCTGTAGGTACTCGTCTGGCCAGCGATGCTTATACGGCCTGTGGAGAAGCTGCCTCCGCCTTACACGCTACGGCGTTACTGCAGGTTCTTCAGGCTAAGGCACTGAGGGACCTGCACGAGGGTGGTCACGACCCAGAAGTTCTCAAGAACTCCGTAACGCTATGGACCTCACACTACTAGCGATGAAGGTCACTGTGCGGTCTCTGGGCCGTGCGATATCCACTTTGGTGGTCCAAGAGTGCCAAAACGTGCCGTGTCTGGTCGAAATGAGTGACGCAGACAAAGTTCGGTTCCTTAATGCCCCTGTGTCCCAGACTGGCCTCTTTGGCGACGCAGTCGAGAGCCTGGCCCAGCAGCTCTTGGCTGCACAGAAGCAGACTTAGGTGCACACCCTGCCTCGGCGCACAGCTGCTGCCTCCACCCGTCTGCCAGCCACAGCACCACAGCCTGCTCATCGCCCCGCACCACCACATCCGCACCAGCCTCCAGCAAGCGGTGCCATGGAGCTGGGAATAGGCAGGCCACCCCACCCATCCGGGCCCCTGTCAAACCTGGCGGTGAGCAGAAGAGCAAGAGGCCCCGGGACGGGGAGGAAGCTGCTCTTGGGGGATGGTGAAGGCACCTCTCCCTCCCCCGGAGAAGGGCCTGGGTCCCGGGAGGGTATGGAGAGTCGCAGATGGACCAACACTAGACCTCACTCATCCTCCTCCCTCGCCAGCAGGCAGCAGCAGGCGGTTCGAGAGCGACAACGAAGGCCCTACTCACGCACCCTCTGCCAACCTGTGGAACCAGGTAAGCGTTGCACCACACACTCAACCTGCGTTCTACCTTGCTGCCCCAATGCAGGTACGGCAGTCCTCCGGGCTGTCCCTGTCGCCCCGTGTCTTCACGAAAGTTGCGGAGGCAGCCCTGGTTCCCATGAGGGAACAGGAAATTCATTTTCTCAACTACCTTGATGACTTGCTCATACCAGTTCAGTCTCAGGTTCAGTTGCCCGATCAGAGTTGTGCTATCCTTTTTGCAGCAAGGGTTGGAGTGAAGGCTGTCTCCCTCCATGCTCAAAGTCTGTGTCGCTGCAATCGCTGCTAACCATGACCCTGTAGAAGGGAAGTCGCTGGGGAAGCATGACTTGGTCATCAGGTTCCTTAGGGGGGCGAAATGGCTAAATCCTCCACAGCCCCCCTCTATACCCTCTTGAGACCTGACTCTAGTGCCCAGAGCACTACAGCAGGGCCCATTTGAGTCTTTGCAGGCGGTCGGGCTGAAGTTTCTGTCAATGAAAACTCTGCTCCTGCTTGTGCTGGCCTCCATCAGGAGGGTAGGGGACCTGCACCCATTTTCGGCCGACGATTCGTGTCTAGAGTTCGGCCCTGCTGACTCCCAGGTAACCCTGAGGCCCCGGCCTGGCTATGTGCCAGAGGTTCCCACTACTCCCTCCAGGGATCAGGTGGTGAGCCTGCAAGCACTGCCCCCAGAGGAGGCAGACCCAGCCCTAGCTATGCTCCGTCCCATCTGAGACTTAAGATGCTACGTTGACCGGACACAAAGCTTCAGGTCCTCAGACCAGCTCTTTGTCTGTCACGGAGGCCGGCAGAAGGGGAATGCCACCTCCAAGCAGAGGATGGCCCACTGGATTGTGCACAGGGTGTGCCCTGCGCATTCAGGTTGCGAGCTCACTCAACTAGAAGTGTTGCGTCCTCCTGGGCGCTGGCTCGTGGTGCCTCGCTGGCAGATATCTGTAGAGCTACTGGCTGGGCGACCCCTAACACATTTGCTAGATTCTATAGCCTTCATGTGGAGCCGGTATCCTCCTCTGTTCTCACCTCAAACGGGTAGAAGCACTGAGTGGCCCTGGCTTTGGGTCGGCTTGCTATAACTGCTCCAGAGAGTCCAAACAGTAGACCCTGTCAAGCTCCTCCGTCCCCTCGGCAGCCAGACATGGCAGAGCGTCCGGCGCCAGGCCCTCACTCGATGAATCCGTGAGAACCGGTAGAGGGATGGGTTCCATATGTAGAGACCTAAGTGGATCCCATATGTGTAAGTCCACGGTATAGCCTTAGAGCCCGTGTTTCCCAGGCAGACTTCTGCCATTTCCAAGAGGGTTCAAATCACCTCAAAAATTCCATATGCACCTAAATGGATGCCATATGTGTATTTGCTTCTGATACCTCCTTCTGGAAGGATGGAGCTTCTGCAACGTCCCGGTCCCAAGTGGTACGGGTACATTTTCCCAGTGTTATCCAGTCTTACTGATTGGGTAGTGCCATAGCAGCAGTAGCTGGTCTCCTTGTGGTAAGCCCTGGCCTGCGCAAAAAGTAGGGGTGCAGGTGGCTTCCAGGGGACACTGGAAGGGGCAGTATCTGTGGCCCATTAGTAGGGATCCCAATTCGTCGGTCACCGATGTGACGTCGAGAGTGACCGACTGAAAGGGAACGTCTCGGCTACGTATGGTAACCCCCGTTCCCTGAAGGAGGGAACAGCAGCTGGGTCACTGGCTCGGCTCCTCAGTGGAAACCAAATATGCAGTACATCTGCTGCCTAGTAATACTCACACTGTGATCAGCGACAGCTGGATGCAATAACCATGTGCCAATGTGCATTGGCTCGTTTAGTTTACACTATAAGTAGTTTGGTCTCTCTAAGTGTTCCTGTGGCTCAGTGGTAGAGCATTGTGTTAGCAGCGCAAGAGATTATGGGTTTGATTCCCAGGGAACACACGTTAGGTAAAATTTTTTTTAGCCTGAATGCACTGTAAGTTGCTTTGGATAAAAGTGTCTGTTAGATGCATAAATGTAAAATGTAAATTTCCTTTCCCTTCTTCAGGGAACAAGGGTTACCATATGTAACCGAGACGATACTGTTAGTATTCATTAACTGAAACATTTATGGATCTTTTGTTTCAAATCAGTGGTTTGGAGCTTGTTTCAAACATTCCACTCATTTTCTCCACTGCATGTGGTGTTTCAAGTGCTTTAAAACAGTGAATCATTCTGCAAAGCAAATGGTTCAATTCATTCAGAGTTTCAAAAAGCTTTATTTCTCCCATTACTATATACAAAGTTACACTGGGATATTATACTACACTCTTAACAAGCAGCCATCCAAAATCCCCAGTCTACAGCACAGCATCACACATCAAACTCTTGATGTCTGCATAGCAAGTCCTATTTCCTTCTCTACCCAAGCTAATCTCACACACTCACCTCTAAACAAACAATCGTGGCAACATTTGTGTTTGTTTAATATCCCATTATCTTCATCTTCATCCATCGCTGGTCTAATACAAAATATCAAATAGCAGGCTCTGACTTTGATGGCCACACTGCAGTTTCTCAATAAAGATAACAACAAAGACAAACCAAGCCAAAGTCAAACTGCATCATACCCAGTGTTGCCACTAGCCCAAAGGCCAATAAAAAAGCTCAAAACTAGCCCAATAACCTTAGCCCAAATATTAAAACACCCTAACCTAAAATCAAAAATCACTTTATAGTAGTAGGCTAATCATTTTTTTTTAAAGGTTTCATACAAGTGCCATACAAGTGACACTCCCATACAGTTTTATCATGGTAAAAATAAAATAACAATAGACATGTAGCCCAACATGGTAATAATTAACAGAAAAAAAAGAGATTGTGCATTCATTGTGTAAGCAATACAAAACTTTTGCCTACATCACATGAAAAATCCACCCATACAGGCTATTTTTGAACAAATCTGCATAAATCATACCACATATAGACGCCTTGAAGCCATGAGCCTTTTCAACAGATTTACTCTGCATTTAAATGGCATTGCCTTGTATCTGCAGTGCATACAGTCAGTAGCCGCTGGTCCTCTTAGCAGCACGAAAAATCATATATAGAAAGCAAGCAAAGAGTGCTTCCTTTTTATAATCAAGCTGTCAATCATTTCCATTGCAGTGTGATTGGCTACAATGTTCAGTATTGCAAATCATGTGGTAAATAGAAACCTTTGACAGTCTTCAGATTACAGAGCATAAAAACAAATAAACACGGGACTATTTGAATGCAGCTGCCTATCAGCGGGTACCGAATTGTGTCGAAATACAGTAGTCTTGGCTATTGGAACCACAGTCCACCGTGCCTGTTGATTGCCGATATTATTCCATCCTTTACATCAAATATTAGCAGTTTACTCGTCAGGTATACCTGCCCGCATCCTCTGCAGTCATGACAAAAAAGTAGTAACTTTCCATTTAAGGGGGACCAATATGTTAACACCAGACAGTCTAAAATTGTTACATTTGAGAAATTGTTTATATGAGTAAGGTAGTCTTGTCTTGTTTAGTATGTTTTTGTGGATAGGTGCTTACAAAAGGCACTTGATGCACATTTAAATTATCAGTATTTCAAGAGGATGAATGTTCAGGCATTACAGAACTAATCACAGAAGAAAGTGTAGGCAATTTGTAGGCAATCAAGTGAATGTCACTGAACAAGCTCATCCTGAACACCTTGAAATTGGCCCATTTCTCTACATCACAGTGATGGCTGTTAAACTGAGAAGAATTTTTTCCCCCTGAAAGGAGTACCTTTTGTACAGTGGATTCTTGAGCGAGTAATGGCATTTTTTATTGGTTGCATCCTTCTGTCTTTCATCTGGTTACCATCCAATCATTACAAACTTTAAAGCCTACCGAGTATGCTTATTCATCAGATAATCTACAATCACGATCACTATAGACCTCACAGAGCTGTCATGAATCGCAGTTCTTCTAACTAATCCTGGCCAGCAGGATGTGTTCCCCTGGATCTTAACAAGCTTCCAATCTGTAAACAGGAAGAACCATCTCATTGTGATAAGCAAGTGCAAAAATGCAAAAATGAAGAGAAGAAATTATGTTGTATACTGCAAAGACAGTACCATAAATGATTTTGAAAAGCAGTTTGATGTTGTTAATTTTAAAAGAATGAAAAAAACATCTAAGGGATGTTGAGCCTTTGATGTTTTCTGCACAGTAGAAAGAACCGTAAATGATAAGAGAACTAAAATAACTTACAATTCTAAAAATGATCGGTGTTGATGCTGCACTATGCACATGCATATTCTAGACAGATATAAAGTATATTTTAGACTGTATATAATATATGTGACTCACATTCATATGCACTGTTATCTTTGACATCATCTAATGCTGATTTAAAGTTCATCAACACTAATAATTTAATAACATTTAATAACAAACAAACTTTAGCAGATTTTTTATAGTGTACATTTGTTGTGAAGCCTAAATTCACTTATAGCAATTAAAACTTTTACATTTTTTTGGTACACATTTTTGAAACTGATCACAAACAGATATCCATGACAAAGGGATTGGAGAGAAGATTATAACAGAAACATCATGCTACACAATGCTACAGTTATGTGACTGCACTCAATATAAGTGTAGACCCAAAGCATTTTTCCTGCTTATGGCTGAATAAAAAGTGTGTGACATTTACATTTATGGCATTTAGCAGATGCTCTTTTTACAGAGCGAGGTACAAAAAGGCTTTAGCATCACGAGTCTGTTGTGATTAGCAGATTGCAAAGCATGCAATCTGAAATATGATCTGATAGGCAAGAAGTGCTAAATACAGTACTGTGCAAATTAATAAAGCCAATGCAAGATTTTTCCACACAGAGAGAATTAATTCATCATCTGAGCATTATCAGTGTCTTAATGATGAGCCATGAGAACTGACAAAATTTGAAAAGTAAAAAAAAAGAGTGCAAGTGACATGACCCATACTCAGAATTCGTGCTCTGCATTTAACCCATCCAAAGTGCACACACACAGCAGTGAATACACACCCAGAGCAGTGTGGAGCCATTTATGCTGCGGCACCCGGGGAGCAGTTGGGGGTTCGGTGCCTTGTTCAAGGGCACCTCAGTCGTGGTATTGCTGGCCCGAGACTCGAACCCACAACCTTAGGGTTAGGAGTCAAACTCTCTAACCACTAGGCCACGACTTAAAACCTAAACACTGTGGGAAAAAATAAACATGCAATATGAACTGCATAGAACCAGAAATGTAATGCATTCACCAAGTTAAAAATGTAGACCACAAGGCTTCAAATGCTTGCAAAGAACTTTGAGTTCAAAGCACAAATTATTCAGAGCTGCACGTCCTCCAGACTTTTTAGCTGTGTTCTGAGTTTGCATGATTTCTGTATATAAGATCCCTACCACATGGTAGACCCCTTGAAATTTCAGAATTACAAGCATCAGGCATAGAACAACAATTAAATATAATGAAAGGTATAGATACGAATGGCCCCAAACAAATAAAATGGGGTGTCAGACAATCCATGAGACATTGGCTATCACGCCAGCCTATTTTTACACCCTCAGTCTTCTGTGAATTGAACAACATATAACAGCCTTGGCTCTTGAATAAATCAGTCTAAACAGTCCAGTTTCTTCAAGTGTTTTCTCCAAAATTTTGATGAATGGTGAGATCTCTCAGGTCTTCCAACCAGAGATTATTAGTTGTCCCAAAGCTTTGGAATAGTCTTCATGCTTTTACATTACATCTTAACAAATCACTTCTCCTTAGCTTATAATCAGTAGTGCATTTGCTGTGTTATATTCCTGTTATGTAGTGTGTTTATATGTTAAATGTTTTATTTTCTCATCCAGCTGTAGTTTTATTTTATATATGGCCTCGTATTTGCCATACTATTTTGCAATAATTGTTCTGAACCTGAGACCTGTTGTTGTTGTGTGCTCTAAACTGACCTTCACCTTTTCGCTCATTCACATGAGCTCATGTAGCTTCATGACTGACATTATGTGCTATGAACAGATCTTCTGCTGTCTCATGAATCACATAAGACTATTGAAAAGACAAAGACCCTCCTAAGACAGACAAAATACCTTGTTTTCTTTTCTTAGCTTTATTATGAGTTGAGGCTGTCCTGGCCTTTGAGGTCACAAGTCAAAGCAGATGAGGACACAAGGACAGATGCACATTTGTAAGGTCCCCCATGCAATCTAGAAAACTGCAGCATACACGATATCATGAAACAAATGCAAAGATACAAAGTAAATGGATTTATGCTCTAAAAGGAATGGCCTTCACCCTCAGTTCAGCTCTACTATGTAAATTGAAAGCGAAAAACACAAAGATGTCTTCAACAACCCCCTTTGGCTCTTCAAGTTTTTAATGTTGTTTACATGTCTATCTGCTGTTTTTAATGTGACAAACCACGCGCAAATTCATTCATACAGAATTTTCTCTTTAAAACGGCGGTGTACCAAAATGAACAGCCCCTGTTTCCTACAGTACATCACAAACAATCCTGTCAACATGCGGGTTGGGGGAAAAGGTTTCTATTTACAGGGTGTCATTTTGATGATCAAAGATTTAAGGGATAAAATGATTTACTACAGGGGATGGTGTGACGGCTCAATTGCAAAATAAATTGCTGTGGTTGGTCAGCATGTATGTTCAATAATATGGAAATAAAACAAACTAATAATAAACTCTGAGAGAGTTGACAACTAAGATGCTTTTTGACAGTAAACGGTTCAGTAAGTTTGCACTAGCTTGGATTTCACCACTGCAAGATGACAGGAGTCTGGCTGCAGGCGAATGGATCTTGGATGCAGACCCCAGACAAAGCACTTCACAGAGCTGAAACGGTACAAACAGCAGCTGTGCATCTTTCTAAGAGAACATTGTGCAGTGCTACAAAGATCCCCTACTGAGTTAGTGTTACACAACAAAAATCCCAACCTTCCTCACAGCAAAAGCCTGATGTGTCTAATACAGACCTACAACAGACTTACAAAAAATGAAACTGTAGGCTGAATGCCACCAAAATTCATCTCAGACTCTGAAAGATGGCTACAGAGTATTTTACAGACAGACTAAGTTTACCCATTACTCTTCATTCCCCCTCATCAAAATCCTTAACCACATGAACTTTGTAACAATCCTTTGTAATAATCTGTTGCAGTACAACCAAGACAACTGATTCAGAAAAATAAACATCATCCATTGTGTCTGACTACCAGCAAAAGTATTTTTTCACAAAGCATTTTGTTCCCAATAGTACTTGTTGGATGTTTATTTATGAATGTAAATTATGATAATCTCATCTAGACCTTCAGTGTGACATTAAACTTGACATTAGGCTACGTAGATTACTGAAAAAAATTGACATTATATAATTTTCATTCGTGTTGTGGAGCAGAGCGACACAGTAAAGAACATACAACTCAAATGCATTATAGATTTGCATCTTTTATTTCAACTGAACAACACATGAACAATAGTGGTAATATTCACACCAACAGCACAATCGCAAAAAGTTCATATTTTTTTGATACTGTATTATCAGACTGTTTTTGCTCTGCTCACGTAATCTGTTCCGAATGAAGCCACAGCAGAATCAAGTGTTTCTGACTGAATCAAGGCTGCTTTCCAATTTACCCTAACTGGACTTTAACGTGAACATGCCAGCATGACATAATAATAGCTGTGGGATATTTCCTTCACTGACTTTGATCCTTATAAGAATCAGAAGTGACACATGTTCCTATGTCCGTTATGATTAAGATGGAGAAAATCTTCCTTTTAAAGCTTTGGCTCTTATTCCTAGAACACCACAATGTTCATTCTATATATATATATATATATATATATATATATATATATATATATATATAGAGGAGCCATTTTAGTATATTTGCAGTTAGATAATATATTTAAGCCAGGCTGATCTGGATTTTTTTCAGTTTTCTGTATAAGTGAACCTTTAATACTGAATGACCCCTGACATTCTCTGTCTATATATTTGATTAATTCATTAACTCATTAATTCTTTCGTTAGCTGTTACTGTCTCCTACATGTCTCACAATCTCTACCCAATTTTTTTTTTCTCTCCCACTTCCTCTATTCTTCAGACTCATTTTCTCGTACACCATCTGTATTTTAAAAAACTGTCTCCATCTGTCACATCATTATTCATACCCACACGTCGACCAGCTGCTGCACAATATCTCCAAATTTAATCAGCCTCTTAAAAGGATCTTCTGGGTTTAATCTCGCAAGAGGTGAACAAAGACAATTGGTCCCCAAGTGACTGAGCACTGTTCTTCTCATCAGTCTCCTCTATAATTCACTTAGCTAACACCACTCAAGACACAAAAAGTGCCAGCTCCACTTCGAAAGCTGAAAGAGTCAAGGGAGTGTGTTAAAGTGGTGTCAATAAGTGAAAAAAGAGAGTAAATGAGAGAGAAAACCAAATGGGAGGGAGAGAAAAGGAGGGATCAAAAAGTCCACATTGTAAAGTCTGTATGTCAAGTTGCATTAACGGTAAATAAAACTGAAGAAGAAAGCAAGTAGGAAACAAAAATATACTACAGTATTGTATGTACACAGTAACCGTCTTGCATAGAGAGTAAAATAAATAGCTAAATAAATGGGCTAAATAGCAAAATTATTTAATTTCAATACAGATGCTTGTAAATTATGTCACAATTTGGGAATGATGGTCTAAATTATTGTGAATGGTTCCTTAAGATATATATGTAATTTCTGCCCTATTGTTCATACTTCACTTTTCTTCTGCAGGCTGGCCTTTTGGCAGTTTGGTGTGTAAGTTGAGCGGGATGGTGCAGGGAATATCTGTATCTGCCTCTGTCTTCACACTAGTGGCCATTGCTGTTGACAGGTGGGCTAAAAAAAAGTCAATATATATGTAGTTAATAGTATTACTGAAATAATTTTTTGTGTGTTTGTGTGTGTGTATGTGTGTTTTATGTACACTACCGCTCAATTTTTGGGGTCTGTAAGATTTTTAAATATTTTTAAAAGAACCAAAGCTGCATTTATTTGATCTAAATACTGCAAAAACAGTAACTAACAGTTTAAATGCCATTTATTCCTGTGATGGCAAAGCTGAATTACTCTAGTCTTCAGTCAGTGTCACATGATCCTTCAGAAATCATCAAAAATCTGATTTGCTACATTTGAAAACATTTGAGCAATAATAAAGTAATAATTTCGTATCTTTTTTTGACCCTAAACTTTATTTAAATAATGTAATAAAGTAAAAATGATCTTCACGTTTATATTAATTGTAAATTTTTCCTTAAAACACTTTCTTTAAACACATATTTTCTGTTTCTGTCTCAATCTCCTCTGCTCCGTTTTCTGACACCCATTTCTTTTCCTCTCTCATTTTAATGTCTTTCCTCACACTCTCATCCTTGTTTTATATTAATGTGTCAGATTCCGCTGCATTGTCTATCCCTTCAAACAGAAGCTCACTATCTCCACCTCCACCCTCATCATCATCATCATCTGGGTTCTGGCCATCTCCATCATGTGTCCGTCTGGTGTCATGCTACAGGTCACCAAAGAGCACAGAGTCTCCATCTTGCTAAGTGACGGCAACACCACACAACCCTTTTACTGGTGCCGTGAGAACTGGCCAAACCAGGAGATGCGCAAGATTTACACCACAGTACTCTTTGCTAACATTTATTTGGCACCTCTGACCCTAATTGTCATCATGTATGCCCGGATTGGAATCACGCTCTTCAAAACATCCATGCCTCTCCCTGTGAGCCAAGTTGGGACCTCAGGCTCCGGTTGTAGCATAGGGAAAAACAGCAGATATGAAAGTCGTCAGCTGGTGTCCCGGAAAAAGAAGCGGGTCATTAAAATGTTGCTGGTGGTGGCCCTGCTCTTCATCTTGTCATGGTTGCCGTTGTGGGCACTCATGATGCTGAGTGACTACGCAAGCCTGAGTGAGCGTCAGCATCGTATTATTAACATCTATTTTTATCCTCTGGCCCACTGGCTGGCGTTCTGTAACAGCAGCGTCAATCCCATAGTCTATGGGTTTTTCAATGAGAACTTTCGCAAAGGTTTCAAGGCAGCCTTTAAGCTTCAGCTCTGCTCAGCCCATTCGGGAAAGAGAAGGAGCTACTCTCACCGTCTGCAGGGGAACACTGTATTACCTGCCAACTTGCCCCTGACCAAGGAGTCTGCGCTGGAGGCTGGAGGTCCGAGACCAGGACAGGTGCTCATCCAAGAGCTGGTTTTGGTGGGCAGTGGGAGGGGCCTAGGTGAAAGAAACCAGTCATCAGGCAAGGAAAACATGAAAGAACAGGATCTGATCATGGAAGATCTGGAGAAGGTTTGTGTGTGTGTTAGAGAATACTGTACATGATATTGTTTTGGACCCCTTAAACTCTAGATATCATATACTTTTACGTGTAAGATTTTTTTATGTATTTATTAAATTGATTAATAGTGACAGTAAATACATTCATAATGTTTCAAGATGTCTATTTTATATGAATGCTGTTAGTTTGAACTTTCTGTAGTTTGAACTTTCTGTCAAAGACTCCTGAAAAAAAAAAAAAAACATGTTTCCACAAAAATATTAAGCAGCATAACAGTTTTCATTCAAATCAGCATCATGGGACACTGAGGTCCTCAGTAATGGCTACTGGGAACAACTTTTTTGTAACATATAAATGCAGGTTTAGTGAGCAAAGAGACTTCTTTCAAAAACATAACAAAAAAAACTAAATAAACCCTAAACCTAGAAATAAAATTTATACAGAATTTGGGATATAATGAAAAATACTGATCTCATAAAACGACCTTATTCAACAGGATTTGTGCTTTGCAAATTCCACATCATTAAACTGGCAAATAAAAATATCCTTGAGTAGTTTACCATTACAACAGATACTTTAGTAAATAAACATCTTTTTTTATATATTGGGAGCCAAGGCAATTTTACAGATGTTCTTCACTAAATTGTCAATTTTCACTAAATTGTCAATTTTCAATTTTCAGATTTTTCTAATAGTCCCTGTCTGGTCTATTTTTATTAAAGAAGGTTTAGGTGACACTGCATCTAGCTCAATCTTCAGAGAACATTTAGGGTATTATAAATGGTATAAATGTAACTATTGTTTGTCTTTCTTTCTTAATGAATAAACAAAAATCGTCACACTGCCACTACTGCTCTTAAAAATGTATAAAATCACAACGTTTCGACCCTAAGGTCTTAATTTTTGAGAGTAGTAGTGGCAGTGTGCCAAAGTACCTGCCCAAAGTATTTGGATGTGCACACATTACACTCTCTTCATTGTCTTTCTTTCTTCACAGGTAATGTACGATCTATAGGTGCTTTATGATTTCATGGAACCCGGTCAAAGATACTGTGCGCTAAGATGATTTGATGCACATGAAAGTCCGATTTTTCCCTTCTCTTTGACTGTTTTACTGCTGGGAGGACACCATGAGTTCATCTTTCATCTCTTTACATCTCTTTCATCTTCTAGGCAAGGATGTACTCTGCCTTTTCCTTCTTGAAATTTTGCATTTTATGACAATAATTGTGCCAGACAGGCAGACTGAGCTGGAGGGGTTAAAATTCAGACGTTGTGTGTGACAAACACAAAGAACACCATTTTGTGGACTTAGCTTTGACCTAATAAGATGAGAAATGAAGTGACATCTCACTGGCTGCCAAATTATGCCCAGTGTCATTTCATGGATTTATTAGCTGATTGCATTCATCCTGTTTGACCTGAGGAAAGCACCCTGAGGTTTGTCGAAAATTACAAGGCCACAAGGCAGCAACATGGATATTTCCATGGAAATAGCCATGAGTTTAAGCCACATCTGACTGAATTGCCTGAACAGGGGAAATCTGAGAGTGCTTTCTATTGCATCTCCTCTCTATCTGGATGGTAAAATGACTGCATTTTGTTCAAATGGTCTGTTCAGTTTCTCCTGTTGTACAATGACTACCATTTTTCGAATCTTTCACTAACCAACACTGAATGTCAGCAGCAAAACTTGCTGGTTTAAAGGGTGAATGTAGGTCTTCATCTCTGCCTATTGAAATGAGGAGCATCATGACTGTGAATCAATATTAGCATAAAATAACCACTGTAAAAGAAAGGTCATTTTGCCAGAGATTTTCAGAAACACTCAACAGTGTGTGCCCTGACATGGAGGACAGTGCCTGAGGACCTTTTCAGACTCTTGAATTCATTGTAAATGAGCTGCTGAACAGAAGAGCTGTGCCTTAAAAAGAGGGCATTAGCGGTCAGAAACAATGAGAACTTGAACGTCTCTTATATGGAGTGAGTCAAGAAACAAATCCACGAGGAAAATGGCAAATGTCCAGACTGTCTCTGGTCTTTGCATCTGACATTTATGCATCTCTCACAGTTTCTCTTTTGGCTCATCTATGAATGAGAATCCACGCTTTTGTATGTGTAGAAAAAGAAAAAGCTTACTTTAAAATGTTATATTGTTGTCTGTGTTTCCAATGTAAATCTGTCAGGTGTTAAATTCTAAAGTGGTATACTTGAGTTACAATGTTTTGCTGCTACAATGTCCTCTGTGAACTTTTTAAAAATCATTTTCTGTTTGGTGAACATCTTTTTGGCTGCAGTTCAACATCTTACTGTGCTTTGCAATGATGTGTATAAAATGACTAATCAAGTGAAGAATCTCTTCAGAATTAGAACAGTCATTAATGCAGGTTGGACTGGAAATTTGGTTTTACTAAAAAATGTTATGTATGTTGTTTCTCTGAGAGCAAAGGGCGCGCATAATGAAATACGGTAAATTACAGCTACACCAGCAACTGATATTACATCAAATACTCAAATTATGTAAGGAATAATTGCTATTTGCAGTGTGGCATATCAGCCTACTCGTCATGCCAGTGTGTCGTGACAGTATAATCATCTCTTTAAAGTGACATTTATGACAGTGTATTTGTTGGATGTTGGCACTGCTAATGTTATCATCAAGAAGACAGATGCTATAGGATAACATAGCCTACAAAGAACATTATTTTAACATACTGCACAGAACACAGCAGACTGGAAAATTATACAGGGAGTCTCTATATGTCAAAATTGTTAAATGTCTTGAGCACTGATGTTACTACTGTCACTGCAGTCACACAGCATTCTACACTGATGTTAAGTCTTACTCTTCTTTAGAACCTGGGACCAGTTGCATAAACTTGGTCACCATGTTATAACTGTGTCTTAAGAACTAGTCTGACCAATTGCATGTGACCACTTGCCTACTTACAAGACACATTTGACCCAGCTGTTCAGGTGGGCATGAAGACCACAAATGTATGTGTGTAGAACTTATCTTTACCCAAAGACACACTTGTAAAATGCCTTTAATGCCTGAAGTTCCTATGTGACAGACAACAAGATATGATTGTGGTGCTTCTAATTAAGTGATAAAAAGCAGTTGCAAACTTTTTACAAAAACATTATCATCTCTGAACCAATAAAATTGGTATAAAATTATTGGCAAAATGTTAAGTTTCACTACCAAATTATATGTAGTATCTAATTAGTGTTACTGACATGTGACATTAATTAGATGTGAATTCCTGAACATAATGAATTATGTAATTCGCTTAGCCTCAAATACAGCCTCAAATACTTTATTATTATCATTATTCACACTTAGTTTTGCACACTTACTTCCTGTCGTGTGCACACTCTAAAGCAGCCAAGAACACAAGTGTGGGTATTAGAACAGGCCCAGTATATTTACATACTTCAGTAACCATGGTAAAAGTCATAGGATAAATCATATGATAAAATCATAGGATTTCTTTTTTTACCTTTACCTTTTTTCCTCTGCTGTCTTTTTACTGTTCATCCTATTCAACCCTTTTTTCCTTTAAAAAAACTGCTACAGTAAATTATAAAAAAAATACAGTATATACATTAACATACAGTATGAAGCCTAAAATTGTATTCTAAAACTTAACTAATAGTAACTTAACTTAGTTAATAGTTTAATAGTTCCAGAATAAGTAAAGAGAATTTAAATTTTGGATAGTTTTCCCCCAAATTAAAAATTCTTTCTTCATTTCATTAAAGATGCTTTGAAGAATGTTTTGAAGAACTAACCATTTTGGTTACCAATGACTTCCATAGACTGTGTTTCCTTTGACATTTCTCAAAATATCTAATTTCTCAGAAGAACGACAGTCATACAGGTTTGGACTGACATAAGGCGGAGTAAATGATTAAATAAAAAAATGGGTGCACTATCCCTTTAAAGATGTTATGCATTTATGTTAATTGCTGTTACAGGTAAATCACTGGTAATCATTCTTAATACTAGAGCTCTGAAACACCTATGTCAATAATATACTTGCTATGTTAATCCTCTCTGTGTTCTCTTGGCAAGCAATGACCACATTTAATGTAATCTCAAGTATGTGCAGACAATGTGAAATATACATGTTTGTGTGTGTTTGGGAAAAAGATCTTGTGTGCACTGGCTGCACTCAGTGTCAATCTCCAGTTGCAGCACAGCATCTTTAAGAGCATAAATGTGCAAGCATCTTGATAATGTTAACAGCCCATGGCCTCTGATCTGAATCCAGTTCTGTTTCTTCTTTATTGAATTGGAAATGTTCCTCTTTCAGCTCTTTGAAGCTTATTTTCACTCATCAAGTGGCAATGATAGCCTTGTGGTTAAAGTCAGCATGAAACAGAAGCAACTTGCAATCATCTTTTCTTACCTATTGGGACATATCAGAGTGAAACAGCTTCTTGAACAAGAAAAAAATTATTAATTTACCAATACCAGGTTACCCTGTCCATGTAATAGCCACATTGCAACATGTCTGCTACTGATTAAGTAAGCAATTGAAATAATGAGTATTACACAGATATATTTGTGTCATTTAACATTCTTACACCCTCAATCATTTATTGTACTGTGTGTGTTATTTTGATCTGTTTGTATATTATTTAAGGCTATGGTCTCCAAACACATCCCCTGAACATTTAATGATAATGAAACCAGATGAAATTAAACAGATAATTAAACCAGGCCAGTTGAAGAGTGAAAATATGTTAGACAGTGGTATTGAATTGTAAATTTTGTACTGTATAGTAATCACTGTGTCTGAGCACACTGGAATGGTGTTTGTATTTACCTGGAATGTCAAATCTATGAAACTGCATGATGTCACATTTGAAGATTTTCTGGGCATACTTATTTTTGTAATTGTTTGACAGATGTCCACTCTTGTGTGACAGTTTGCGTGTACAAACCTCATATCAGAGTCTACAATTCACTGAACACTCCTCAATTGCATATTTATACAAACACTAAAAACAGCAAAATAAGGGACTTTTTCTTCGCCTTTTGAGATTTGTATAGCTTTGTGTATCATTACAAGAAAAATGACTGCTTATCTCTGTTGTTGTTTAAAAATAGATAGTAGAATATGTACCTGTAAATATATTGTTTTTGCCTTAGTAGCCTACATATTAAGTAAAACTAAGTAATAAATAAATTATTGTGTATTAAATGTGTTGATTGTGTCTGATAAATGCAACTTTTGAGGCATGATTTTAGAATAGCTGTGGTTGACGCCTGTGTTTTCTTCAGAGTGTGTGCCAGCTTTTACAGAACAACAGCATGTTCAAACTTTTTATATATTACTTTATATTCACATAAATCCTATTAAGCTGGACTTAATTGCTATTGTCATTGTCTGAAGTTCAGTTCGTGATGTCAGATTAATGAATAGGCAGACCGTAAATTACACCTATTTGGTGTTAAAAAATGCAACCCTTTTAATGTGACTAATATGTGTTTTTGCTGTGTTTCATGTTCCCTAAATTTAGTCCAGTCTGTCTCAAATGTTTGTATTGAGTTCATAATCAGAGAATGCAGAAGTCATTATGTGAATATGTTCTGTAAATATAAAAACCTGTGTGATTTAACTGTTTTCTCATCCAATGAAAGTAAAATACTACTTAAAGGAACCATTGACTAATGAGATATAACAGGATGGGTGTTTTGCCCTATAAAACGATCATTTTTTAATTAAGTGGACACGAAACATTCTAGACAATAATTGCAGAGATTCCCTCCACACAGCACCCCTGAGAAAGCAATATATATCCAATGGTTATATTTGATTGCAAGACACTGGTGTGTCAACCTCATGCTTCATTCTGACTCTTTTAAGAATCTGTGTCAGTATTGTTTTGGTATTGGTGGCATGTGGTTGATGTGCTGAAATGCTGTGGTTGTTTCGCACATGCGAGGAGGTGCAGTTTTTGTATTTCATGGACAAGCCATGTGAGCACATGAAATACAGTAAGCTTTATGGATGATATATTATACATTTAAATGCATGCAGCCAAAGTGATATGTGTAATGCTAATCCAGCAAATCATCTTAAGGAAGATAACGTGAGACACTGTCTGCTATTCATTTCGATGATAAAAAAGTGTCCTACTTACTTAAGTACCCATATTCACTGTATTTCTGTTAGAATAATGACATTTATTTGTTCACAAAGACTGAGGTGCTTGACTGAAGTGTTTGACAGAGGAAAAGGTAAATGGTGTCTTAAGCTTTCCCATGACAATGCCATGCAGCAAGCAAAAATGAAAAATAGCACTTCACCATTTATGCCAAGGACTTCCTGAGGGAGGACAAATCATCCATTATTAGATTATCTCTAAAAATCTTTCGATAAGGGAGAGAGATGGCAACTGTCCATTAAAGGATTATTGTAAGCGCAATTAATTAGAAAGATAGAGAGACTTAACTCTCTGCTGATACTTAAAGAGAGAATATTTTGCTACTGTTCATGTTCACTGAAAATTAAAGAAAGACAGCTTCTCTCAGATGGTTGTTATATGCTGACTGAGGTGCTTTGACTTGATCAGTGACAAGCGATGTGTTGTTTTGACAAATTACATGAATGTAACTAATGCAATCTCACAGTGAAATGG
The DNA here is from genome assembly GCF_018340385.1 of Cyprinus carpio. NCBI lineage: Eukaryota > Metazoa > Chordata > Actinopteri > Cypriniformes > Cyprinidae > Cyprinus > Cyprinus carpio. Next base: position 9,682,067 of record NC_056601.1, read on the forward strand.
AAAGCATATTATATGAAGTAAAATAACTTGTAACTGAATTTGGGCTGTAGATTGAATACTGATGGAAAGCATGTACTGCTTGTGATTGAATTAACTAATCTTGATTGCATTCCTTTGCATTTTAAAGTGTGCTTATACGTACAACAAAATTTGATTTAAAATAGCTTATAACATCCTAGAAATATAAGAAACTGATATAAACAGATATGTGCTTGTTGAATATTCTGAACACAGGTACCATGTGTACATCTAGAGCAAAATCAGGAAATTGATATAAGACTGTGCATGTAAACACACTTAGATGAGTCCTGTTGCAGCCCTCATTGCCTCTGCAGTGACATGTGGTCTTCTGTCATTCTCACCTCTTCTTCATTTTTTTTTGTTTTTTTTTTTTTTTGTTTCTGGCCTTATTCCCCTGGGGCACTTTTGTTTCTCTAGTACTAGTGTGATCTCTCTTGTACACCCCCCATATAGTCATACAGTGGCTCCCCATTATATTGTTTTTCATAATATATCATAAGTATATATATAATTTTTGTAGTAATTTATTTTTTGTCGTGATTCCTTCTTGCACGTGTGAATATGGGCTTATAAACATATCTCATTTTACCTCATTGAAAATAGAGTAACTGGTCCACATTGTGTTTCCAAGAACACGTTAAAACTGACAATACATGCAGAGATTGAGTTAAGTAGAGACCAAAAGCAGTGGTGTGGAAAGGGCTTTAAAAATGGGGAAAAAGATGTTGAAGGGTATTGTCATGTAGTTTGTTTGTCTTTTTCTTCCTCATACTTATGTAGACATCTTCATGTATTCACTCCAAGTGGCCACAGCTATCTCTTATAATACTCTGCCAGCTGTGCCCAGCTCTGAGTCTCTCCTTCCCAGTCATGTGATTTTGATGTATTTTGTAAAAGGTTTTGTAATGATTGTAAACACACACACACACAAACCCAAATATATAGCCTATGTAATGTAAAGTTTTCATCCCCCGGCTCTTAATGCATCATGTTTCCTTCTGGAGCATCAGTGAATATTTAAACCTTTTTTAATAGTTGCGTTGGAGTCCCTCAGTTGTCCTCAGTGTGAAAAGATGGATCTCAAAATCATACAGTCACTGCTGGAAAGGGTTCAAATATGCAAAAGATGCTGGCAAACTGAAGAATCTGCTGGACATGGAGGATTTTTCTGAAGAACAATGCTAAGTTTCACTGTTCAGAACAAACAAGAGACTCATGAACAACCATCACACACACACACACACACACACACAAAAAAAAAAAAAAAACAGTTGTGTATCATCCAGGTAACCATATTAAGAACCAAGGGTTCCCACACTTTTGAATGGGGTTATTTTAATTTGATTGTCTTGTGGACTATATGTAAACATCTTTTATGTAAAATATCTTACCCTGGACAGTACTAAATAAAAAAAAATTACATGCATTTTGTATTATTTCTCTTAATTTGTTAAATTATTCACATTTTCACAGATTCTGCAAGGGGTTCCCAAACTTTTGCATGCCACTGTATGTACATCTATGAGTATAAACAAAAAACATGCCATCTTCATTTGTCAAAATCTCTAGCTGGAGTGCCTGTGAGCTTTGCTAGAGGGCACTTCATCCCAGACTTCTACCATTCCAAAGACTTCATTTCCCATAATCATTTGCCCAGACTCATCAGCACTCACTGTTTGGACCTTTGCCTGTTTTTGGACTCTGTTTGTGGATTATCCTTCATTAAATACACTGCACTCCTTTACCTTCATGTCTTGGAGCAGTTCATGACAATATCTCCATGATTAAATGAAGTTCTCATTACATACAAGTGCTTTAAGGTCTTTCTAAGCTGCCTTTCTCAGATAACCCATAACATTCATTATGGCCTTAATATGCAATGTAGAGGTGAAGCATTTTGGTTTTGTTTGATAACAAATATCCTCTCTGTGAAGGTCTTTGAGAAGCATTGAATGTAAAATGCATTGGCGTAACCCACTGTAAACTCAGTCTTCATTTTATTAACTGGAAATATGTGTGTAACTCGAGCACTGCAGCTCATACAGTACATAAAACAACACTGTGAGACATGGGCTATCAAGAGGTTTTACACCATGTTTCTTGCACCAAAACAGCCATTTACTACTCCAGTCATTTAAAACTCAATTACAGCTTCACTGTCGAGTCCAATATACCTGAAGATGTCCCATCAGTCACAAAGCGTGAATTACTTTTTGGCAGGTTCACAAAACAATTCAAACTGAAATGCAAACCATTATGGTTGAATTCATGAAATGAGGAACCAGAAAACTTCAGCCACTTGTTTCTAACATCATTTGTTATATACAGACTGGAATTGTATATATTTTTTTTTATTCTAGTGCTTTACCATGACTTGGTTTGCAGAGAGAGTTGCCAGTCACCAGCCTTTGTAAATGTGGGCAGTCAAGTAACGCACTTGGGAGTAACCAATTGAAACAATTTTAGTGATTCAACTCCTTGAATCAAAAACATAAGAGCAACTGTATTATCAAATGGTCTTTTTCCTTTTTATGTAACATAAAAATGTAGAAAAAGACATTCAAACAACAGACATTCCAACTGCACTCCATTAAATGCACTACACTTCTAAGAGGGAGAGAGTAAAACAATACATTCCCATGATGCTTTACAACTTGAAGAGCTAATTAGAATTATTTACACAGTTACAATGAGATGTTAAACAAGTTTATGAGTGAGCTGAAGCAATTTGACTTTCTAGAATCCCTGTATTTTTTATAGCCAAATATTGTGTGTGTGTGTGTGTGTGTGTGTGTGTGTACATATGCATTCATACTGTATGACAGTCACCGTTTCTTGCAAGAAAATAAATCTTCAAAAGACTTTTGTCTCGTAACTTTATTGAAATAGAAAATTGCCACAACAGATAGGCATGCCTTGCAATGCACAGTAAATTGCAGACATTTCCCAAAATAATTATTCGTAGGAAGGCACATTGTTTTTGTTGAGTCAGTTGTTAGTGCATGAATATCTATTAATAATTCAAGCAGTATTCCAACTTCACTTTATTCTTGACTGGTAATCCATATTACTACCTATTATTTATAGGAGTCATAAGGACTGTTATGCTTTAAAGAATCTATAGTGGTTTTGCTTTATCTCTGGGTATTTACCAAGTTTTTTATGTATGTTAAAAGCAACTTGGAACAATGAATGTCTACAAAAAGTAACACACAAGCATTATTAGGAAAAGTGGAAAGCATACATGAAAGTGCTATAGCCACTTCAAACTCAACCTTTTGGGGAAACATCGAAAACATCTTTTTCATGATCTTGAGACGTGCTCACTTGTGTTTTCTCTGAGTGTGTTCTTTCATCTGTGACAGTGAGGCTCTCACTGTGATCAAAGCAATCATCCACCACAAATCTGTCGGTCAACACATCACACAACACAATCATGGCTTTTTAGAGCAGGAAAATGTTGCTGCAGACAACATAAGAACACATTTCCCCACAAATTACAATAATAAACATAAAAGATTTGGGGACAACTACATTTCTGTTATTGCTAAATGTCAACTATTACATATTCAAGTATCAACAGCAGTTCTGTTTCAAACATCCTATGGCCCCTATTCCAGATCAACATGGCAGTGAGTCAAAAATTATTGATACTCTGAATTCATTGAAGCAGCTGACCTTGCTTTTAGAGAAGTGAGGACCATTTTAATTTAATGAGACATTGTTCCACACAAGTTCTTGTTTAACCCTTGAGCGAGGCGTTTGAACTTCAGTTATTTCTGGGTCATTAATGTGTCACTGCTCCTGGCACAATCTGTCTCTCTATGTTTGTTAGTGTTGAGCTAGCAGGGGATTAGCAGTCTATTTTTTTCAGTTTTATAGTTTTTTCCCAGACATGAAAATATCCAAATGATGTGTCATTAGTAACCCTTTTAAATAATCAATAATTATTTTTTGGGGAAAAGTGTGAGAAAAATTGTTCGGTCACAATTGTGACCGGTGGGATAATGTATGCACTCAAATAACATATTTCTGCAGTCTTAAAAATGGTTAGATATCTTAGCCCAGCTATTTTAAACTGTTTGATCACATTCTAGGGTTACTATTATGCATAAAAAAACCTTATGCAACATTAATAGGAACAGAAGAAAAAAAAATCTAAGATCACCGCATTTCAAAATTGTTACTTTTTTGTAAAATATAATATAACATTTTTATACTAATGCTTCAAGTATTACAACATCATTATTGTAAATTTTTTGTAACATTTGAATTTTTAATTTAGTGCAATATTTTGTCATTGCAACATTTTATTGTCATTTTCACTAGCAACTGCAATTTGATTTACATTGAATACCTAAGTTCACTGTTATACCACCGGTCACTATTGTGACCATCAACATGTTTACTCATTCTATGACCACACTCAGCAAAACAAAATATAAGGGTAATGCATATATTAATATTAGACACCCTAAAGATCATGTGTACCAAAAATCTTTGTCATATATTTATGTTAAGACACTTTACTAGCCTTTACTTTTGGAGCTTTGATGCAGCCATCATCTTCTCAAGGTGCAAACAGGAAATAAGCTGCTCTGGTCATGTGACAATTTGCACTAATCATCTGAAACTGCACATATTTAATTGAGACCCTTTATTTTTTCCATATTTGCAGGAAGTGCACTAAAACGTCAGTCAGTGTGGTTTTTAGAGCTTTATAAATGAAATCCTTTTTTACAGTCACTATTGTGACCGGTGGGATTAAACGGGTTAAAACTCTAAACTTCTGAAACCTAAACGGGGATTATTTTTTTAATTAGTTTTATTTGATCTGTGACCACTTTTTATTAGAAAAACAAGTTTGTTGAGTTCTTTATATTTATACTTTTTTTCTACAAAAAGTTGTATCTTATGCAGAAGTCTTTAATAAACATGGAGACCATGAATTATGTATAAATGTAAATGCACGTGTGTGGAAACTTGTGATATTAATATAAAAACTTACGGAGGAGGCTGGGGCTAGCTATCATATTTTTACTCGTTTTTTGCATGTATGTTTAAACAATATCACCTTTAGACACAGATAAAATATCCACAATTTACACACACACACACACACACACACACACACACACACACACACACACACACACACACACACACAGTATGTATATTCTAAGATTACACTTTATCTTAAGGTGTCCTTGTTACAGTGTAATTATACATTTAAGTACTGAGTAATATTAAGTACTTACTATATGGTTAGGGTTAGGATTTGAGTTTGGCTTAGGTTTACTTGCATGTCATTATGCATAATTTACCATTATTTTAATAGTAAGTACATGTAACATGTAGCAAAGACACCGTAAAACAAAGTTTACCTATCCTAAACATAAATTGTAATTACAGAAATTCACAGAGTTGTGTGGCATGTGAGGGTTTCAACTCAAACCTCCATCTCCATTAAGCAATGATTCATTGGCTATTAGTTGACCGTCTGACTCACCAAAATGCATATGATTAGTTACACAGCTACCGATCTATTTCTTCTCTCAAGAAAATTGTGTTGCTAAGCAACCTTATGATTCAAAGAAACGTTTAGGAAAGAAAGTGTGAAGTTTTTTTTTTTTTTTTTTACTTATGGCTAAATACACATTTAATGTGAAATCAAAAACAACTCATATATGAATCATACACAGTATACCATCCCACAAATGTATTTCACAGATCTGTGATACCTATATAAACACACTCATACAGCATTAAATACCATATATTAGACATAGGCTATATACATTTTAAACATTCAAGTGTTAAGAGAAAAATAATTACAATAAATAAAACTAAAAATACAAAGTGTGGATTACTTTGAACTACTGGTTATAAAGGTGATAATAGTGTTAAAAAGGTTTGTGAAGAATAGGTTGATGAAGAATAGATGAAAAAGAACGACAATGAAGTAGGTAACTGGGGTATTTTCCTAGGTTATTTTATTTGATCCTCACATTTGCTAAACTGCTGTTTAAGTGAGAACATAAAGCACACAACTGCAACAACAGAACATGGCACAAAACAGAAAGAATGAGTCAAGTCACACAGACTAATTAGCCCTTTACTTGAATAGTAACATATCAGACTTTGAACTGCTCAACGACAAATCCATCATTACTGATGGGTGACTGAAACTGTTTGATTAAATGAATATCACACTTTCAACCCTTACTAGATCCAAACAGGAACTTCAGGCATATACACAACAAACTGAACATTAGACATCCACACAATGCCAGCAATGAGAAATTTCAGAACAATCCACAAAACCCTTCTTGTTTCACATGTACCAACTTATGTAAGGTTAACACTTTTGATGACCATTTAAAGTAACATGCTATAGTGACAATACTAATTTGTCATTTATTTGTTTAGTATTTTTTATTTTCAAAAACATATGTATATCTGTATATTTTTTTTACTTTTAGTTATCTACTTTTATGTCGAACCCAGATCTGGAGACAGCAGTCAGAAGTGACTTTTCTCTTTTGAACATATGCCATCTTCTAACATTTTTTTATTTATTTTTTATTCTGTTATGATAAGAAAGGAAAATCCACACCCCCAAATCCAGATCTAAATTAGAGCCCCAATCATACTGTTTGCAGATCAAAATTTTGATTATATATGATCTGCTTAAATTTTATTTTAAAAAGTGTATAACTGGTTCTTCTTATATATTTATTTAGAAATGGCATGAGAGAGCACAATTAATATTCAGTCAATTTACAGTGGCCTATCATTATAAAAAATAAAAACCCTCTGACCAACTGCACTGACAGCACTCCAGCTCATTATTGCTAACAGCAAGAGGCAACAGAACCACAGAAATTCTGATTCAGTTTTGGCTGGGAAAATAATTGACAAAAAACACAATTGAGACAGAGAGTGAAGAGAGGGGGATGGAAATATAAAAAGAGAACAGGCCAATATCTGTTGCTGGATCTGGCAGAGCAGATATATTGATGTTTTCTCTGCTTAACAGAGTTGCTTGTTTATGGATTTTGTTTTATACTCTGCATACCAGTAGTTCTGTCTTGCTACACTGGCACTTGATGTTCAAGCATGTGTTCATGTCGCTTGAAATTCATGTTCAATCAGATTTAAATCTAGGTATTGATTTGGGCAATCTATGACATTAAATTATTTTTGCCCTGATAAACTTCTTGACTGAACTGACAGGATGTTTTGGGTCATTGCTGATGCAATATATAGCGCTTTCTGATGAGTCTGGTGGCATTTTCTTGAAAATTTGGTAGCCAAGATGGTTTTGTACCCTTCCAGATTCATCCTGCCACTGTCATCCTACATTAATTCATCATTAAAATTGAGAGGGCCTGTTCCAGAGACAGCCAATTATGCCCATGCCATGACATCACCTCCACCATGCTTTACAGATGAGAGATCATTTGCAGTTCCCTTTTTTCTTTTTTCACACTTTTGCTTTCCCATTATTTAGATAAAGGTTAATCTTTGTCTCATCTGTCCATAAAACACTGTTCCAAAACTCTACAGGCTTTTGCAAACTCTAATCTTGCCTTTCTATTTTTAGTGCTTGTCAGAGGTTTGCGTCTTGTTTGCGTCTTGCTGTATAGCTACTGTAATTCTGTGTCAAATTCTCCTGCGGACAGTAGATTGTCAGAGCATCACCCCAGTTTCTGGAGGTTGTTGGGGATTTTACAGACCTGAGTCTGTAAAAGCACTGATCTTCTTAGCTGGTAAAACATTTATGTGTTAAAACACCCAAAGATAAACTGTGACATTCCGTAGTTTTGAAAATACATTTAAAAAAAACAACAACATCTGTAGACTTTCATACTGCACGTTCATCATCTATGTCTATCAAACAAGACTTACACTCTTAAAAATAAAGGTGCTTAAAGGTTCTTCTTTAAAGAACCATTTCTTTCTTGCCTTTTTATAATCTTAAGAACCTCCCTTAGCCACAAAGAACCTTTTGTGAAACAGAAAGGTTTTTCAGATGTTAAAGGTTCTTGATGGAACCATTTAGACAAAAAAGGTTCTTCTATTGCATTGTGAAGCACCTTTATTTTTAAGAGTGTATAGGTAGATTAGTCTCACTTGAGTCTTGTCACGTAACGCACACAGACAGGTAGATCCAAATGCAGTATGTTTTATTAGGGCAATCCAAAATCATAAACAGTCCAGGCAGGGGTCAAAACCAAACATAAACAGTCCAAAACATGAACCATGAACATCCACCAGGGAACCAGGAAAACGCAGGGTGACATTCAACAAGGACTCCGTAACAATGACAGAAACAACCAGGGTATTTATAGACAGGTGCAAACAAGGTAAGTGGTGACAGCTGAACACAATGAACAGTGATGAACAGATAAGGCTAGTGGGAAATGTAGTTCAGAAGGGGGTGACAATCAGGGGAAGTGAGACCTCTAGTGGCCACCCAGGGAGACACAGAACAGACACTGTGACGAGTCTATCTTGAAATGAGCCATAAAACAGAAGAGACCTATGGAATGGAAGCAAATTTAAGGAACTGGAAACTCCTATGGGACTCTAAGGAGAAACTTGTTGTCTTCAGTCAAAATATATCTTATCAAATTAACATTCACATCCAAATACTTATTACATAAGAAAATATCAAAGAGACTTTTCTTGTTCCAACATATCATGAGTGCATCAAGATCCAAAGAGCTTTATCTTCTCTTTGTGTCTTTTGGAAATTATAAAGACACAAAAATCATTGTGTTTTGTCAGCTCAGATATCTTATCAGTACTCAGCACGTGGTGTGAAACCACCTACTGTACATGGAGTGTGGATATAGTGAGCACAAAAACAAAATAACAAAATATACAGCGTCATCACAAGTGAATTTACACACATGCTGGTGAATGTGTGTAAAACTCTCTCTTGCTGAGAGGGTGAAGATTTTGAGTGAAGCAAATCCACAAACTACATGCAGTATGAATGACACCTACATTTGAAATAAAATGTGATTTACATATATAATTTAACAATAGACAAACAACACATAACACATTTATAATAGTTTAATCTAATTGTACAAAGTCTAAAAAAAGCATGTGAACCTTTATATCAACAAGTAATAACTTAATTTTAATGCTCTGTGTGAGTGCTTATTAAATCTGGGAAGCGGTTATCATGCCCACCTGCTCTATATAAAATGTTTCATTTAATTCATGCATTGCATTTCATTTCTTTACTTTACAAATTCAGGCAAGTTGGACTGTTATTATGGGATTATTCAGTGAATATATTTACATAACATTATTTTGCAATACATTAATAAGGTTAGAAAAACAAACTGATGGGGTCATTTAGTTGATATGTTGTAAACATCAGCATGGCTAGAGCTACAGCTAAGACAGGGACTAGAATCTGATAATTCAAAGTTAAGAATTGCCAGATATGTACGACTATACAGTAAGTTACTGTACAACAGGCTTGTGTCCCAATGTGCATACTATCCATCCTAAATTCTATGTGATATTAGTCATTTTCAATACTATTTAGGGCAGATAGGGTGGATAGTATGCACATTGGGATGCAGGGAAGAATTTGCTTTTAAAATTAAATGTGATTGTTCAGAGATGTATTATTTTATATTGTTTCTCGTGATGTTGTGGCAACCTCAAGTTTATGTTTTGGGTTAGGATTTGAATGCCAAATTTAGTTTTTTAGCGGTACCCAGACACTGGCAAAAAAGCATCAACTAATACCTCAACAGACTTATCTGCAAACCCAATGATCTAATCCACACAATTTATTACATTCTGTTAACATTCTTGTAAATAAATCAGTAAATCTAATCTTTAATTCATCTTGGTGGAGTCTGGAGCCAGAGAATTTGCTTTGTGTGAAAAGAGAAAAGAGTTGCACTGTAGTTTTCCATAGGTTGTAAGTATATCAAATTATCAAAGTTCTGTGTTGTTGAATTGCAATGCTGTAGAAGAAAATTAGTCAGATATTATGGGTAATGAGACTGCTTTTTGTATAATAGCAATAAAATAGCAATATTCTATATGCTTAAAGGGACATTCCAAACATCATTTACTTACAGAATAAAGAAGGATTTGATGTTATATATGTAATAACTGATGATATAATTTCATAAGCCATGTTGCTTACCAGTATCAGTCATATATAAAACACACTGGTGAAAGGTTTGGTTAACTTTAACAACTTTAATCTTGTCAAGGTTTTTCAGTCAGTGGTTTGCCTTGCCTTTACAAAAATCATTTTTTTTTTTTTACTTCAAGGCTACTGAAATTCATAAGAGAATCAATTATGTTGCTGTATAACTTATTATTGCTGGTTTAATTGGTGTTCGAATCGTTTCTTTGGGTTTTTATCTTTGTAAAGCCTTTTTTTTCTAGAAGTGTGTGAAATTCTTACATTTAATAAAAAAAATCAATCACAATAATAAGACATTTGAGGCTGTTACCAAACAAATAAAATCATTATCAACAAAGTTCATGACTCAAGTCAAGTCCATTTATGACTTTATTTTGGGTCAAGTGATATAAAATGATCGTATTTGCTTCTGTCATCATCTACCCACCCTCTCTCAAGCCACATATGAAACAATGCCTTTTTTTTCTATGGAACACAAAATCTGTTAACTTCTAAATTTGGTGATGGTGTGTGGTGATCACTAATTGGCAATTTCAGTTGCAATTTTGCATAAAGCAAAATAAATAAAATGTCTTGTGTATAATGTGTATATAAATGTGTGGCCTTCCACATGTTTGTCACATTGACATCTTCATCAGGAAACTGGACACGATTCCTTTATTAAACCCAGTGTTAGAATTGAGGCGGTGCTGGGGGGTCCCCGACCTCCCATAAGCATTAAGGGACCCCCATTACACCTTAAAAAATTTACTTGGGGGTCCCCTGATTTTTCAATAAAACTTTAACACTTAAAATGAAATTTAGATTGCTGTATTAAATTTAGGCCTGCTTATGTTACATATTTTATTTTTATGCGTTTTTACAGCTTTGCTCATTATAACCAATCACACACGATTCTGTTGAGCTTAGGAATGCAGTAGCCAATCATAGGCGTTCAGATTAGTCATCGCTAAAACCCCAGAGTTTTGTTTAGACTGAAACTCGCGTATTCCCTCATCATAAGCAACAAAGTGCAGATGTATGTACGATGTTAATTAGAGATTCATTTATCATACCTTGCATGGACAGCTTCATTGATTATAAGAGGAGTTATGAGTGCTTAAACACTAGCTAGACTGAATGCTCATTTAGAGTGTGTTCTTTCACTCCATGATTCAGTCTAATAAAATGCATTTAGAATGCTCCCAGAATTCAAGATATATGGGGGCAGAAAATGTATATATTTATATCATTTCATATAGTTGATCAATATCACAAGAATAGTGCCGTTTTTTCCGCAAAAATTACAAATGTGATATTGATTTTATACAACGGTTCAATAAACAAGAAGTTAATATTAAGAGACTTACGTTTTAGACACCATATTGCCTGTTTTTTTTCTCAAGAATGGTTCCAAACAAAGCCATTTGCGTCTCTGAGCTACATGAAGGTGTTTCGTTCCTGAATGAATCAACCGTTTGAATGAATCGGTTTAATAGCAAAGCATTCATGTCTTGCATTAAACAGTGAGTATATGCATCTAAATGCCACTTCAGATGCAGCTTCTGTGTTTCCTCTGCATTGAGTCAAGTCTTGACTCAAGTAAAATAAGCTTAAATACAAGAGTAAAACATGCAAATATATTCTTGATTTTGATCTATAAAACTCTGACAAACTAATAATTTCTATTCATAATTATCCTGTTGATGGCAGCACTCAACAGCAGTGCTAATGTCATTATTGTTCTCAGTGTTTCATTGCTCTGAATGACCACTCTATCAAAGCGATCACAAGTTTTTCTTTTGATAATGAGCATACATGCACACTAGAATAAGAAAATTAGCACTTGTTTGATAGAATCACAATAATTTAAATATCTGAAAATTATCTTTATATAGGGTACAGAGAATCCAACAAATTCAGAAACGGTCTAATGTTTCTTTTAAAAAGAAATTCTCCTGCACCTCCCTTTTTTTTTCCTGCCACTGACAATCTCTCTCATTGTATCTTCAATTTATTAGGATGCCAGTGTTCAGATTTTTGTTGGAATTTAAGAAAAGAAGAACAGATTCGGTCATGCCTCTAAAACTCACAGTTCAAAAGCATTTTGACTGGTTCCAACAACCCTGTTAACAGGAATATTATGAGCTCTAATCTTGACTTTCCTTTGGCAAAACTCAGTGTGAGTAAGAGGTCTGGAGACTTTAATGACCATGTATCAATTAAAACCATCATGCCTTTCTTTCTTCTGTTTAAACACAAAAGAAGATATTGTGAAAAATGTATAACGAAAGTAATTTGATTGCAGTGTGGACAAAGTCTTTTTTCAAAATATCTTACGTGTTCCACACCAGTCACAAAGGTTTAGAACAACATATGACAGCAGTTTCTAGTTTTGTGTGAACTATCCCATTAAGCTGAATATTTAGGATAAGCTATTGATGATAACAGTTGCATTTTATCTCTTTGTAGATTTAATAATGCTTTGCTCAGGGTCTACAGCATATGTCATATTGTATTTTAGACTGCCATACCCAACCTCTCCCCACTCAACACTTCATCAGCTTTCACAGAGGCGGTTATCAAGCTCTCAGGGTTTGAGGCAAGATATATAATCTCTTTTGATTATTCATTGGCAAACTTCCATTCCGGTAATGCTGTGTAGTAATAAAACTGTATGAAAATACAATGTACCATCTCTAGCTAGCAACCTTATAAACAGCTTGTGACATAGACCCTATGTCAGATGTTTCTTTCTGTATGTCGAACACGTTCTCACTCCCAACTCGTCACATATTGACGCTTGGTCAGGACCCCTTGGCATCGCTTTTTGATGCTCAAGGTACCCCTTTAGTGTTACTTTTTCGACATGCAGGGTTCTGGTTTTTTTTTAGTTTTTTTTTTTTATTTAATGGTTTGCATGCATTTGTAAAAAATAGGAATAATTTTATATAAATGTATATTTTCTTTGTAGCACCTAACCCCACCCCTACCCTAAACCTACCCACTTCTGAACAATATAAAACATGTAACAGGCAATTATAAGTGCAGTCACAAGTATTTATTGCAAAAAATGACTATGAACAAACAGTATAAAATTCTTACAAACAAGTCGTGTTGCATTCCAATGCTTCTGAAGCCATACAAAGTCTTTATGCAAAGAATTGAGTAAAACATAAGGTTTTAATCACTGAAAATTATCTCATTCAAAAAGATACCCCTGTAGCATGACGAAATTGGTCACGAGACATACAAGAGTCAATAGCATTTCACAACCAAGGCTGATGTAAGTCTTCTGGCGGCATTTTTTGAATTTGTGCACAGACTGCACACAAGATCTGAGCTTTACGGCGGACGGAGATGGCGATCGCGTCTATTCCTCTCACAAATCATTTTGTCTCGAAGACTTGGAATATTAATACTTTTTGAATAAATTATGACTGTAGCTGTATCTGCTTGTTATATCTTGTGTTTTGTTGACAAATGGTAGGTTTAGGGACAGGGGTTGGGTTATGTGCTCATAAATGTGTAAATCTTGTAATATAAATAAAACTGTTGTGACTGTTTACATTGAAAAATCAAACCCCAACATGTATGCAATAATGGCAATATTATTACCCAATATATAATTTAATCATGACGATAAAATTTCCATTACCTTTCGTGTCGGCATATTAACCCCAAAGGTCTCAACTGGGGTATGTGACGTCTCTGTTCATTTTAATTTATCAGCTTTATCAGCTTCCTGCCTTATTAGTTCAAAATATCTATTCATACAAACACCATCAGCACCTACTGACTCATACTCAGATCAGCAGGTGCATGAACATGCTTTTCACTGGAACATATTCAGTTATGTATTTTAGGGTACTAGATGGTAATTGTAAGAATTATATGAACCATTCACATCCAAGAACAGAGTCTGTCCAATTGAACAGGAAGAGATGATGTATGGAGGGATGATGGAATGGAGGGAATGTTAAAGGGACGCAAGATGGGCTTTTAATAAAACTTGGCTGTTTATGCAGTAGAAGGTTTTAACAATTTAGTCAACAATTTTTGGATCCTGTGAAATAGGGATGAAACAATTACCAGTTGATGAGAAAAAGTCTCGATGGTTAGCATTACTATTATAAAATTTTAATTATAATCGTATTTGGTTATGAAGATTTGAAAAACTCAGTAACATTCTAATGCAACATGCAGCGTAAGTTTACTGCTATTTTATGGTGAGATTTTGCCTCTCTTCCAGCTGTAGCTGTATGCCTTTTAGCCCCAATCCTATTTCTGCTGTTACATAAGTGCCACCTACTGTTAGACAGTCTCCCATCCTAAAATATTTTCCCCATAGAGTCTGTATAAAGTGAGTCAAGGGATGAATGTATCAATCACATTGTTTGTTACATACAAGAGAAAGATTTAAAGAGGAAAAAATGAGAGACAAATTGAAGGGGAAAACATTATTATGGGCTGTGCTTGAGAGCAGGTGATTGTGATGAAGGATATTATTTTCCTATTGCCTTCAAAGGTTATATTTGGGTTAGAATTGGATAACAGCGAGAACCACTAGCTATTCTTGACAGCAACATAATCTCCCATTTAAAAATGTTTACTTGTCCACTTTGAAATTTAAGGTTATAGATGTTTCTTTCCCCAATTCAATCATGTGGTCTTTAAGTGTCATCACTTCATAAACCTTTCACACCATTATCTGTAAGGGAACCAAATCAAATATAGCTGCGCTTTGTTTGTGTGTGTGTGTGTGTGTGTGTGTGTGTGTGTGTGTGTGTGTGTGTGTGTGTGTGTGTGTGTGTGTGTGTTTGTAAGGGTGGGGGAGTAGTCAATGTGCTCTCTCAGTCTCATATGTTCTCTGTTCACAGTGATGCGCATGAAACAATCTCAGTGACAAAATTCTGATTACAGACCTATCTCTCATCCATCACAGCCATCTGTTTTGTCTTTTACTCATTTGTACTCTTTTTCTTCATTCCTTACTGCCTTTCTTCTTCCACATGCCACTGTCATACCTCCATTTACTGCCATTTGTTGTTGTTCAGACCATTTAATGTTTGTCTCTGATGCAGCTGTAAAGGATCTTGCTCTGTCAAATTATTCTCATAATTCACCTGTCAAGGCTCCAGAGGCACATCAAATGTTCTGGTTCTCCAGTGGCTTTCCCATCACTCTTTCTTTATCTCTAACTCTTCTCTGTACACCAATCCTGTCTCACTCTCTATGACTGTAGATGTGTAGAACTCTTTGAAACGTACACACAGATGGACCAAGCAAACTTACACTGAAGTATCAAATAAGCCTTAAAGGGATTGTACACCCAAAAATGAAAAGTCTGTCATTAATAACTCATCATTTATATTCATTTATTCATCTTGGAAACACTAACCCTAGTTTGATTATCTGGCAGAACTAACACTTTAATACTATGTGCTCAACCCCAGTGCAAATCTACCACATCTGTTAAATGTTTACCTCAGTGGCCAAAGTTTTGTGTTTACAACTGTAATAGTCATGGGTCATATACAGCGGGTAAAATAAGTATTGAACACGTCACCATTTTTCTCAGTAAATATATTTCTAAAGGTGTTGTTGACTTGAAAACTCTCGATTGGTTTCAGAAAAAGAAAATAAAGCTAATAGAATTGCCATGCCAATCACATGATTTGGATCCAATAGAAAATAAGAACTAAAGATCAGAGTTCATAGAACTCAAGATTTGAAGACTGCGTGGAAAAATGGACCAAAATCACACCTGAGCAGTGCATGCGACTAGTTTCTCCATACAGGAGGTGTTTTGAAGGTGTCATTACCAACAAAGGCTTTTGTACGAAGTATTAAATAAATTTCAATAAATTAATTTTTCCCTGGGTCATTCCATTTTATTACACATAACTTCATTTCTAGGGCTGCCCTCGTCTAAGGATTTTTCTGGTCGACTAGTAGTCGTTCATTTTCAGCATTAGTCAACTAATCCCACATTTATTAATAAACCATTTAAATCATTATAATGAGTCTTTAATTGCCTACATAGCCTAATAAGCGCTCAAGCACATGCATAAAGCTTTTAATAAAAAGATTTTAATAATTTGATAAACTAGTGCTTTCTTTGTTCTCGGTTTAAGAGATGAAGTCGGAGACACTGACACTGATTCATCATTTCCACAGTAGTGAAGGGCCTTTATGCATGTTTCATATGGATTACATAAACGGAGAATATTTGTTTTCCACTTGAATTGGTTCATATGAAAGTTGACATTCACTCTCTATATATTTTTTTTTTATCTCTGTAAGGCAAAGATATATACAGAGTTTTGCGCTCAAGTTCACAGAAACTGAGACAGCAGAAAGCGTATCCTGTTTGCTTTTATTATTTTACAAAAGCACGTTTTGTTGTTATTGTGAGTGCACACAAATAAACGTAGAGTCTTCACAGATTTGAAAGATGTATTACTCTTATGTGTATGACCAAAAATGATGGAGTATTTTAAGAGCAAGTGACTGCACCGGTGCCTCCATCTGTCTTGCAGTGAGCGTGCTACTGTTCAGCTTCCACACTCAATACTTCACTTCAATAGCACAAATTTCTCTAGGTTAACATTAGATTGAGCAGCCATGTAAAGTTGCTAATACTTACATGATTTTAAGATGATAAGCCATATTTGAGGCCAATGAATTATATAGGTGAGCGTTTGGATGTCCTGCCTGATGTACTGTACTACCACAAAGACCATTAACGATCTGTCTGTCACAAACTGTTGATTTAAAAAAAAATTATATATATTTTTGTGACTAATAAAAGTTTAGTCAACCAAGCCTCTGCTGGTTGACTAACGATTAGTTAACTATTTGGGGGCAGCCCTATTAATTTCTGAACTTATTAGTTTTCTTTTCTTTGTATGTATGGATTATTTGGGTTGTTACCGACATCTGGTAAAAGTCAACAGCACCTTTGGAAATATATTTACTGAGAAAAATGGTGACGTGTTCAATACTTATTTTACCTGCTGTATAAGAGACATATAACTGTCCAGAAGTTAGTAACCTATCAGTGACAGAGGAGTTGTTATTGATCAACTTGGAATCATGCTAACTGGGGACATGCTCTGCTTTCTGTTCCTTCTGATAAAGCACTGAGGCGTCAAGCCCATCAGAGGAATAGGATTATTAGCACAGTCATGCATCTAAATAGTGTTGCACAGCCTCCCTTGACTCAAGAAGTCTTTCAACTGCCACCTCAAATATCTGTGGGAATCACTCACCTATTGTCTTTGTCCAGGTCTCTCTCTCCTGAAATGTTCTTCACAAATTATAAAATCCCAGGACCTGTGTTCAATAACACGCACATTTCACTTAAAACAAGAGACAAATGTCGAGAGGAGCACATAATTCAACAAAGACAAACAGAGGGGAAGAGAGAGAAGAGTGATAGAGATCATTTCATCCTAAACCAGAGGACGCACTGAAAACACTGTTTACTCAAAACGATCAGCAGCCCAAGCACAGCACTGAGTAAAAGGAAAGCAGCTTCACAGATCACTCTGCCAGACTGATTACCTCCAAGCTCATGTTGACAGAGCACTTCTCCTCTTTCTTTGAATGATGCCCCTCAGTTGTGGATTGTGTCTGGGCAGTGGGACCAAAACATGTTCAGTGCTATTTCTGTTATATAGGCTAACAAGAATTTTATTCTAAATGCTCGAACTGGCTATTATCATATCATTCGTAGTACAATAAAAATAAATGGTTTTAGAAATAACTTTTTTTTTTTTAAATTAATTAATTTGAAAACATATTTTTACATTATTGTTACTACAACCTGCTCAAAATGGATCTCACAAGCTTATACAAGGGGAAAAACATTAAACCAAAAATAATCAAATAAAGGAATTCACTTGAGAATAAACAAGTATATTCTAAACACGTTCCAGATTGAAAACATGAGGTGAGCCAGCTACATTTCCAGCTTGTTTAGCATGTCTTATACAGCATCTACAAAGTATGACTAGAAATAACATTGATAATAATCAGTATGACGGGGTACTCTTCACCCACCAGCATTATGGTTTGATTTATTATTAATTAGTTTTATTATTCATATGAAGAGGCAAAGTCCTTTTTTTGTGTTTTGCTTTATTTTAGTCTAGAGAAAATTCATGCCGTATTTGTATTTCATGATCTTTGTGAAATTTTGGTAAAAAAAAAAAAAAAGAAAGATAAAGTAATGAATACTATGACTACTTTTGACTAGATTAATATGACTGCATACATAATATGACTACATTTACACAAGTTTTCTGTGTGTGTATAAATAGAGACTGAGGGTTTAGCTCAGGCCATCCAAGTGTGCTTAAATTAAGCAGAATAATTTTTTTCAAGTAGTTTCTAATTTTTGTTCCTTCCTGCTGTGCTAGAAACTGCACTTTTTATGAAAGGTGACAATGTTTTTCACCTGGCTGACCTTAGCTTTTGCATTTTGTTGACATTTTATATGACAAGTATACAAAACAAACTAAAAAAAATATTAAAATAGAAGTATGAATAACTATATTTTATATATAAAGTATAATTATTCAAACTTATAATCACTGGCTTGTCACTCACCATAAAGGTACTGAGCTGGCTAGCAAAACACGGTGAGTGTAACTTGATGGGGTTGTGAAAAGGGAAATTACAGTATGTGATGTTACTTGAAGTGACAACTACTGACACTTGTTACAAACCACAGAAAGAATGGGTTGCCTTCAAAAATGTCAATAAATTTCAAATATTTTGTGAGAGATTCCAGATCTGGTCTGAAATAATGGCATGCTGAAGTCAGTAATGTGTCATCCTTCGGTTGAAGGTTCGTCTCAAAGTATTCTCACAGTTTCAAATTTATACTCTGGTAAAAACCATACGAATTCATTTGTTGAAAAATGTTAAAATAATAGCACCACAGATGCATCCTGACATAAAATTTGACACGCACACAATGCTGATCATCAGAATATTTTAGAAAGAACACTTGTAGTTATAGAATGTTTTGGCATATGTCAAATAACTGCCCTTGTTAGTGAACAGAACACCAGGTAGCTCAGGGACTATAGTTCAGCCTGGCATGTTCTTGGCACACTGTCATACCAACTGCATCATTTAAATAAAAAAAAAATAAAAAAAAAAGATTCTTCTCCATCTTCCTCTGACATTTTGATTCTCAAATACTGAATGGCTATAGGCCTCTCTTTCGACAAGACCTTTTGTTTGAAAAACACTTTGCTCCTCTCAGATCTTATTTTGTTGATGTTTTCAAAAATGTCCTCAAAATGGATTTGTTTTTTATGAGTGTGTGTGTGCAGTATTATATGCTTTGAGTCACATCAGTTGGGAGCTATTTGTATATTGTATAGTATAGTACTACATATGTAATTACAGCAGATAAATAGCCAATAACTTATAGTAACTAATAACTTATAACTAATAGTCTTACTAGCATTTTTTTACAGCAAAATCTATATAGTAAAACAATTACAATGCAAAATAAAAATCAGACCATTGCTTTAGCTTACAGAAACTGTTGCTAGTAAATTGTATGCACATTTTTTACATTTATAGTGTGTGAGTGTGTGAGTACCCACTTAACCATGTTTTGATGACAAGTTTGCACTCTGAAGTGTTGGAAATTTGACAAAACCTCCTTCTGGGGAGTAAAAACTGTAAAAAAAATTTAAAAAAAATGTGTAAAAACTGTAAAATATAAGTGAATAATAATAATTGTTATTATTATTGTTGTCATAATTTAAAATGCAGAAAGTTTTTTTTTTTTTTTTTTTAGGGTTGATTCAGATATTTTAAATTACAGCACCTTATTATTACATGGACATTATGCAAGTTAGCATAGTTTAATTTCCATATCCAAATTAAACAACCGGTGCGATTTGAATGCACAGAAGTATAAACTTGTTTAATGATAAATCAGCACACAGTGTTAAACATGACTTTTGTCCAATGAGTTCAAATTTAACAAGACCACTAAAAGTAATCAAAAAAGTAGCCCAATTGTATTACCTAAAATAGATTACATTACACAACTACAATTGTCATCATGTAAGTTGCAAACTGTAATAGAATTTGTAAGTAATCTCTGAAGCTTAATATATACGCAAATAGAATATGAAATACATATACATTCTGCATAACTTACTGGATCTATGTGTGCTGAAGACAAACAATATTAATTCCACCCAATAAAAGTCGGGTGTTCAGGAGCTGTCAAGCTTAATAATGTTTTTCTAATGGATTTTAAATAGTTTGGCATGGCAATAATCTTATTCTCCTCCTCCCTCATGTTTCCTTTGACAGTAGCATGAATTGCATTATGATCTGTATGTGAAATATGAGCAATAGAAAATAGTTTTCTTTGATATCGGTAAAGCCTGAAGCCTGTCTAACATGAAAGTGTTTTTCTTTGTTCTGCTGCACAACGCAAAACGAGTCAAAGAAATTGTGCAAGTTCTCTACATTTGATGTTTTAGTTCCCTTTATTTACCTGCTCCTGATATCTCCACACAACTGCATGATGAAATACCACTTTCTTTTAGTTTCATATGCCTCAACCTTAACCAAAATGTTTTAGTGATCTTTATCTTTCAAATATTTATTGTTCTAAAATTTAATTGTTAAAATAAATTTGTCACTCTCTTCCAGCAGTGAGATCCTTTATAAGACTAAAGTCACATATCAAATGTTTTACGACAACATAAAGTATCAAGTTGTTCCAAACCTGTATCAATTTCCTTTGTTTTTCTGAATTCAAAAGATAGTTTGACTAATGTTGGTAGCCAAACCATTGACAGTAGCCAATGACTTCCATGTTTTATATATATATATATATATATATATATATATATATATATATATATATATATATATAAATTTCCCCTTCTTCATTGCCCATGTTGAGCTTTAACTTCTGCAGCTTTAGTTTCTTGGCGCCATCTTGTGGTTTTGTGGAATACACACATGCAGATTATACTGTATGTCTTCGTTGAACTTAAAAATTAGGTTCCAAATAGTTTTAACGCTTTTATGATTTCCACCGTTTCCAAGAACATTTAATTTACATATGATATCATAGAAAAGGTTCTATGTTGTGTGAGTTGGTGACAGTGATGTTATTTCTATAATAACTGAGGACATCAGTGCTATAGTGTTGATCTGGTCTGACAAAAATAAAAAAAATAAAAAAAAAGGAGAGAAACATCTATGGAGTTACCTGGATGTTAAATAAATGGATGTCGGATGTTAATAAATGTCAGCATTTGAGAACTCCACGATAAACTGTTTTTGTCTGGTTCTTCATGAACTGGCGACCTTTTATACGAAGAAAGTATCTTTGCTGTATTTAATATGCAATACAAACAAACACACACATTAGAGATTATTTAAAGAAGTAATTCAATACAGAGGAAAAAGCACGGGGAAAAGTGTGAATAGGCATTTTGGTCTACAGAAATGACTTTTAAAGGGGTCATATGATGCGATTTCAAGTTTTTCTTTCTCTTTGGAGTGTTACAAGCTGTTCGTGAATAGATAAGATCCCTAAAGTTGCAAAGACTAAAGTCTCAAAAGTTAAGACTCGTCTACGCCCTCCTAAAACACCTTGTTTAAACACACCCCACATGCAGAGGCGGACAAAGAACACAACTTCTTTACTTGAGTGAAAGTACAGATACTACTGGTCAAATACTACTCCACTACAAGTGAAAGTTGTAAAGACAGGCTTTTACTTAAGTAAAAGTACAAAAGTACATGCTTTTAAAAAAACTTAAAGGGATACTCCACCCCAAAATGAAAATTTTGTCATTAATCACTTAGCCCCATGTCGTTCCAAACCCATAAAAACTCAGTTTGTCTTCAGAACACATTTTAAGATATTTTGGATGAAAACCTGTCATGACTGCCATGTAAATAACAGTGTCAAGGTCCATAAAACGTATGAAAGTTGTCATCAGAATACTCCATCTGCCATCAGACATGCAATCTGGGTTATATAAAGTGACGGGAACACTTTTTGTAAGCGAAGAAAACAAAAATGACTATATATGCTCTTCTGTGTCAGCCGCGCCACAAGGATGCACTGTTTGAATGTGTATTTAGCTTTGATTTGAAATTAAACAGTGCATCCTTGTGGCGCGGATGACACAGAAGAGCATACACAGCATTCAGTGATATGAAGAGACACAGAGGAGACCGTTGTATTATCTTTGGAATTAAGAGCTTTTATGTTACCAAACCTATAGAAATGGAACAACTGAATGAAGATAATCATCTTTATTTTTTATTTAACACTCCTACAGTTATATTGAACTCATTTTAATACTTGTTTAAAAGTTCCAAAGTTCTTTTTCAAAGAGATATTGAAGGATATGATATGGTTCATTTTAGGCAAACAAAGCAAACATTGAAAAGAAAACAAATCTTTAGTCTTTTCAGAAAACTGGAACATACTCTCTCAGAATGGCCATGGGTATGCAAGTTACGCCAAAGAACCGTCTTTTTGAATTTTGCCATCAAATGATCAGTGTTCATAAAATGCTCATAAATCGGTGAACTTCACAACATGTGGCTAGGGTTGAATATTGTTTGAATTTTATCCATTCCGATTCTGCTTACTGATTTCAATTCTTATCGAGTCCCATTTTAGATTCCAAAGTTGTAAAAAAGTATAGTAATACATTTTGACCTGTGTGATCATTTAACCTACTTATTGATAATTTGTTTGCAAAAAAAAGAAAAAAACAATAAAATTAAAAAATTAAAAAAAATGTATTTATGTGCAATGTTTTGACAATAAAATAATGTTCAGATTTATATACTTCCTTGACCAGTTTTTAGCAGCAATTTACCAGTAGGCCTGAGTAGTAAGGTTTTTAATATATGGTAATAGCAGCCATTTTTGATGGATATATTAGTCTACCATTTGTATTGCCATAGTATTGTATTGCAATATTGCCACAAATATTAAACTGTAGTTACTATAATGAAACTGTTAAATTTGTGGTTAATGTAGTTTTACTACAAATATCATAATTATGGTTACTATAGTGAGAGAATAGTAAATTTGTGAAAACTGATTTTACTGCAATACCATAGTTAAACTTGTTACTATAGTAAAAACATGGTTAATTAAGAGCTTTAATGAGTTAACACATAAATATGCGAGTTCACACAGAATAAAAACTATACATTTTCTTTGTCATGTAGATCAAGGTGTAAGTTAAGTCATTTTTATTTACCGAATACCAATCATTACAATATGATCTTTGATCGGAGCGCTCGGCCTATCTAAGGCATCACATACAGTTGTCTCTTTAAAATCAATGTGGGGAATACACAGATGATCACACCACATTATAAATATTTGACTTTTTCATCTTTTATCTTTTATTTGCCTTTTTAGAGCACGCTGTGCAATAGCGCAGACGTTAGCGGGGAAGGTCTCGATGTTGCCAGATTTGCATTAAAAAAATCACCCAAACATCCATTCAAAGCTACGCGGAAAACTTCAGGCTTAGAAATACTGTAAGACTTGACAAAACAGTGGAAGGTCCTGGCAGATCACAGGCGGGATTTTAAAAAAAAAAGGGTTCAGTGATTGTGAAAATGCCCACAATGGAAAAAACTGCTACATATAACGACTTTCTACTTGGGGACCTTGAAAAGTTTTAAAAAGTAACATATTTTTCTTTCAAATGTAATGAAGTTGAAGTAGCAAGTTTCCAGAAAAAAATGTACTCAAGTAAAGTACAGATACTCAAAAAGTGTACTTAAGTACAGTACTCAAGTAAATGTACTTCATTACTGTCCACCTCTGCCCACATGTCTACGTCACTGTGTGGGAAGATGTGTATAACACCGCCTAAATGTTCACGCAAAGAAAGAAGGCCTAACTTTTATTCTTGTATTGTTTCTGCCGCCATGTCGTGGAGACGCTGTGTGTTTCATTGTGAAAGCAAAACTACTTTGTTTGGCCTTCCAAAAGAGGACACGACTAGAAATCAGTGGTTAAGTTGTATTTACAACACTGTTCCAGAACAGTTCAAACAAAATTTTCAGATGTGTGCAGCACATTTTACGGAGGACTGTTTCCTGAAACTGGGAGAGTAGCCTACAATGCCGGCTGTTCTGACTCACACACTGTAAGTATGTTGACACATTTAAAGGATATGCCACTGACGATTCAAACGTGTGTTTTGAGCAGTGTAGATTAGCGCTTGTTGTTTGTTGTTTCTCCGATCACAAATGCAGATATGGTTTTATGTTTACGTGGCGCGATGCAATGCAGTGCGTAAAAAGACAAAGTCATCGTAATCAGTAATTTTGTCCCCACTGGATGTTACAAATGCCTTGTTTGTGATGGGTTGTATTGGTTTTGTCTCGTCGTGATGGGACATGGCATCATAGTATGTTAAGGGGCGTAACATTTCAGCTTGAGGGATTCGGCCAATCACAATGCACTGGATAGCTGGCCAATCAGCGTACAACTTGCTTTTCAGAACTATGAGCTTTGTTAAAATCGACACATTTCAGAAAGGTGGGGCATAGAGGAGAAGCAACAATGTACATTATGTGGAAAATAATGTTTTTTTTTTTTTTTTTTTACTTTAAATCGCATAAACACATTTCATTACACCAAATACACAAAATAATGTTTTTTTCAGCAATGTCATATGACCCCTTTAAGTTTAGGAATAACATAAAGAAAAAAACCCTTAAGGCCATCAACAACTGCTGTAAATAGTAAAATTACTACAAATGGCTATCACAATGGCTCTAACAACCTCTACAAATAGCAAATTTCCGCTCTATTCTTCGCCAGTTGTTTCTAACCTGAATTAATTGAATTTAAGTTGAACTCTATAACAATTTATTTTTTAATTCTCTCTGTTGTTATGAAACACATGAAAGGTTATTGTATTGGACAGTTTGGTCAGGAATTGTTTCTCTCTTTCTTGTAGAAAGTAAATATTGCTTGCTTGCTTGTTGCTTCTCCTCCACTGCTGACAGCTCAGCTCCTTAATCAGACCAAAATTTTGTAATTAGTCTATACTACCACTAACAGCCTGCTGACATGTACAATAATTCTAATTTATTCTTTCGATACTGCCAATTATTGCACAGTTCCTGCAGCATATTAATTAATTTGGATTTTTATAGCACACCAATATTTAAAAAATCTTGGCTACTAAATCAAGTTCGCAGGTTTAGCAATAAACAGCAGTTATTAAGATAAGAAATTTCGACAAACATATCCAAATATTATTTATGCCTTAGGGCAACGAAGTACCAAAAGTGTTTTTTTTAATAGGACATTACTTACATACAAAAAAATGGATATAATAATTACGTTCATATGACTTTAGGAGTAAATCCTTGTCCCTGAATATTCTTCTTCTTAGATCTTTCCTTGGCTTTCCTTATGATGCATGATCTCTTAATAACGGGTAATTTTTTGGTAAATGTAGCTGTATCCCACAACTCTGATTCGTTACAAGAGTTTCATATTATGGTTTAGGTTTTGACCTAAAAACAACAGTTTTGTGCTTTAATTACATATCCTGCATAGAGCACTATACACACACACACACACACTCAAAAACAAAGCCTAACTACACAGCATTGCCCAGAGGCATCACAGAGAAAAATAACAAGACTGTGAGTGTTTCACATTATGTATCACTGCACATTGTTTCTAGGCATTCCACTGAAAACCCCCAAAAAATAGTCCTGTATAATAAATGACAATAATAAATGATAATAAATTACTAAATCAGAAATGAAGGCCAGGCTAAATCATTTGAACTGCATTAACAGGCAGCAGATGAAAATATGTGTTTGCAACAAAAGTGTAGAGTGCACATAAGATTTAAGACAATGTAGTTATATGCCTTATTTCACACCACGAAAGCTATTAACGTATGATCTGTGATTTACAACTCTATTCTCAACTTCAATTTTTCAATGAGAGTAAAGCGGACAGAAAACAATGTGGAGAGTGATTTTATAAACAGGTTAGATAGAAGCAAGAATAATAATAATAATGTATTATTCAATCCCTTATTATTGTCCAATCTTTTCATGTAGCATTCCTGCTGAATTAAAGTATCAGTTTATTTTAAAAAATCTTATGACCCCATTTTTGAACAGCATATAATAACAGTAATAATATTAATAATACAAATGTATCAAATATGCAATGCATCAGTGATTAATAATAATAATAATAATTATACATATGTTAACCATTCAAGCATTCTTAAATTAATCTAATTAATTTTTACTTTTTATAAAAAAATAAATTATTATTTTGTAGCATTACATTGTAGCTTTTGATTTTGTAGCATTGTAGTATTATCCTTATTTAACCGAACAAAACCTATTTGTATAAGAAAAAGTGCTATTCACGAATCAGTGTAACAAGTCATCAATAAAATACAATATTTAGAAAGCCAGATTACTAAAATTACTAACAGAAACTCAATGCTTACTTATTGTTGCATTACTTACAGTTCATAAAACTCATAAAACCTGCTTTAATAAGGTAAAATATCCTAATGTGAATGTATACAACAGGTTTTGTTTACCTACAAAGCAAAAGAGAAAACTGATCCACATTAGCGCCTGTGATTTCATAAAACCTTTTATTTTTGTAATATGATGATTTAAACCTTGCCCTTCCACATCATAGAAACCCCATACACTTTAATTTCAGAATCTGTCCACAAACACACCACTTCTCCCATCCATCATAAACTAAACACACAAACGTGACAGCATCAATAGGTGCCTCTCTTTGAGGGCAGTATCTGATCTGTCACCAAAGAATACATTGCCATCATGCCCCAAGTCCTCTGTGTATAGATAGTTAAGATCCTGTGATTACTAAAGAAAGATAAAGAGCTGCGGATAAAAATGTTCCTTTAAAAAACAAAAAAGATGTTAACAGTTAATGAAGGAAAGGGAAACATACAAAGAGGGATTGACAAAGTGCTCATAGTCACAAAAAACACAGATTAAAAATTCTCTGAAACAGAGACATAATAGCTTGCAAATTTAGCACAGCTTATACCATCTTGAAAGATTGAATGCATCCGTTTAAATGATCATACAATATCATAATGTGTCATACCACCAATTTTTCATCCTTGGGGCACAAAAAAGTGAAAGTTTGCAGGCAGTCCGAACTTATAGACCTTTTTACCATGATATTTTATATCTATTTTGGGTTTATGACTTATTTACATTTTATAAATACATGAGAAAACAATGCCAATTTCAGATGTATCACTGCAGAAGCACTGCATTAACAATGTTATTTTTAGAATACAAAGGTTTTACAAAGGAGTTTTAAGCAACCATAATAATGAGAGATCACATTCTGAGCAATTCCTTGACCGAAACATCAAGAAAACGGGACTAAAATGGCCATACAATGTTCTTAAAATGGCATACAATGCTCTTTTTATCAGACTGTCATTTGGGGTCTAATTTAATAGTCCTCTTGTGTTATTCTCACATTCTTTGCCAAGGTCTTCGTCACTGTTTGTGACCTTCTTTGAACTGGTATTACTAGGATCGGTTTTATTTTTCTCCTTTTTTTCATCCAGCTTGGGATTTGTGGATTCCGAAACAGGAGCTTTTAAGACAAAAACATTTACACACTCTACACAAAAAATACAGACTTTATCATTAATCATTTGACTGATTTTGATTCATAGTCTTATGCATTTATTGTATTTTAGGTTTTACTGATTATAATCTATTGCATCTCTAACTGGACAAGACAAAGCATGCATTTTGACTTACGATCTAGATTTAAAAGTTGGCCACCATCTGCTTCACTGCTTCCAACAGCATCATTGTCTTCCTCGCTGAGTTCCACTATTCGCTGTCTTGCACTTTCAAAAACTGACTTCAAAACAATGGAGTCCTCAAAGATCTAAGATATAGAGAGACATTTAACAATCTCCACACAGTTCATCAGCTATATTCACAAATATTCAGGCTCATTGTGGGGACAGTTATAATCCTGTCAGGACCACTATAATCAAAGATAATTGACAAATTTACATAAAGTTTGGATTGGCGGTATGGTTCTGTTCTGGCCAAGCCTAACATGGATAAGAGCAGGGAGAGTAGCGATAATCCCCCAGAGTAAACAGAACAGAACTAACATACATGTACAGATATCATTAATGTTCAATAATTTAATATACACACTTTAGAATTAGTCTGATTCAAAAGAGAATCAGAAGGCCACATCCTGACTGGATGAGAGGAGGAGCTGGGGATGGAGGAGGGTAATTAGCTATTGAGCAATGCAAAAGCTATCAATTAAAACTAAGGGACCTTATATATGAATGCTGAGATTGGTGTCGTATTCCTATAGGTAGACGTGGATCAGCTTAGAGTCAGCTGACACGAGCTTGACTGACGTGACCTGCCAGAACTAATGCTACGCTTGATTTCTTTCATCATTTACGCACAGTGAATGCAAACAAGAAGAAAAAAAAATTAATTTACAAAGTATTTTTATAACAAGAAAATGTAAATAAATCAAACCTGAGATCCTTCCAGATTAAAGGTCTGAGCATTGTGGCACATCTGCATGATATCCTTTTCCAGGTCGGCAATGCACCTATATTTGTGATTACGTACTCTCTCCTGCATAAAAAAAGCCAGGAAAGATTCAAAATAATACACGAACAATCAAAAAGGTATATTAACAGCCATACACATTCTCCTATGAAACTTTTAAAGTAATGAGAGATTTTCATTAAATCTGTAAAAGGCGGCAAAAAACACAACCTGTGTGACAAGAGCAAAATCAATACATTTCTTAAGGATGTCAGTGTGGATATACAGTAAGAATGGAAAAAAGTGAAGAAAGGTCTGTGGAAAAGGGGATGATGGAAGTGGAGGATGAGAATTGGACATTTTTGAAAAATTAGACAGGATTGTAGGATGACAAATAAACATGCTGATAGTTCACCCTGATCCTCCTGAAGTCGACTGGCTTGCGGATGAGCTCGTAGTACTCTGGCACCTCTTTCCTTGAGGGCAGCTGAACGAAACCTTTACTGATCTGTCGGCCCAACCTGTAGAACAGTGATATATTAAAGAAGGGGTATAAAAAAAGAGCTGTTATGCATGTTATTGTACTGTCTGTCATGAAGCACACATGCAAAAATAAAGGGAAAGAGAATGAACTTAAAACTGCTGGCAAAGTTTTAGTGTCACGATTTACATCATGTCAAGTAATAAAACAGCCACCAACAACCTATTAAGTCTGTGTGTTTAACTACTGACGTGTCCTTGTAGTTGATGACCATGTCTACGATGGTGTTCATCTGTTTTGTGAGCTTGGGAGGGTTGGGTGGCAGTTTCTCGGCAGGAGGGCGACCCCGTCGCTTTTTGACTTTCTCCACCACCTCCTGACCAGTCTCAGAGACCTGGTTGCCTTGTTGATCAATTTTTCGTTTCTTCAAGTTGCTTTCCTCCTCCATAACCTCAGACACTCCGTTTTGGATGGCCTGAGACTAAAAAAAAGAAGACATGGAAACAGTGATGAGCAGTACTCGATTTGACAGAAATAAGGATTTTGCAGTTTTAAAAATATTAAAATGTGATCATGAACCGGAACTTAAAAGTATGCTCACTGTGCACGTTTTAGGATAAAAAAAATACCTACAACTATGAATAGTTTTTCACTTTTCATTTAACGAGAAAGAGAAGTGATATTTTGTTTATACTTTTTATAGATAGATAGATAGATAGATAGATAGATAGATAGGAGTTATACTAGTTAGGAGTAATACTTTAAAATAAGGTTCAACTTTATATAGCCTATCGTGATAATGGACAATAATAATGAACAAATATTTATTTATTGACTCAAGGTTAATTTAATGTTAATTTATAAATATACTATTGTTCATTGTTTGAACAAGTTTGAACTCTCATTCTGACAACACCCATTCACACAGAGGATTCATTGGTGAGCAATGTAATGCTATGTTTCTCCAATCTGTTTCAATTAAGAAACAAACTCATCTACATTATAGATTGCCCGAGGGTGAGTAAGTTTCAGCAAATTTCCATTTTGGGGTGATATATTCCTTCAATAAATTAAACTTTATTGTAAAGTTCTACTGAGTTACGGTTTAGGTTACAATTTCTAAAAATTTTTTTTTTTTTATTTTTTATTTTTATAAACACTATTCTATAATGTATAAGAGCTATTCAGGACATAATTATGCAAAAAAAAAAAATGTGAATTTGCTAATCATTATTGTAGTATTAATAACCATCACAGAACCTAATTTTAATATAGTGTTTCTGTGCCATTATCAACCTTCTCTATGCAAATAACAGTTGAAACTTTATGGTAATTATTGCACTATGAACTATGATAAGTTTGCAGAATGTATAATAACCACCTATTTGCCATGTTGAATTTTAAGTAATAATAAAGCAAGACAATCAGCGTTAAATTAGTAAGCAGTTTAATGAACTTTTTCTGGCCTTTCATCCGAACACATCCAGGTCCAACTCATCTTGGCTGTAAGTCTCACCAGGCAATCTGCCTTCAATCTTCAGTCCCCTCTAACACGAGCAGCTGCTTTCACTTCCATTTTAATATTTGATAAAGAATCACTTAACAATGTCCCACTAGCTCTGTATGATCCAACACAGGGGCTGTTGTGGAGGCAGGAGACGCTGGTACACTGATCTTCAGTCCCATTGTGAATGAAATGATTGACGTTTACGGGGATGCTGATCTCCAGCCAACACACCTGACATAACGGAACAGTGGCGTACGGTTCACTATACAGTGCTCCGAACGCGTTTCATTAAAAACGGGACTAGAACGCAGCGGCTAGCAACATGCACACGCCTCAAATGCGGAATTCTCTTTGTGTTTGTTTTTGTGTGTTATAGTGTTTGTGTGTTTGTGTTTGTGTGTGTGTGTGTGTGTGTGTGTGTGTGTGTTTTACACAAAGGCAATTAAAGTGCAGTGATATGCCTGCCGCAGAGAGCTTATGAGGGAAGAAAATATGAATTCTGAGTATGACGCTATGAAGGCAGAGCCAGCCATTGATGTCTAAATCAAACACGAGCGCGGCGCACAAAACGCTCTCATATACTTTTATGCAAAGAATCAGACAAAACAAGACGCAATATAGCCTACTGACACGAGAGAGCAGCCCTCACAGACGCAAACATTACATGCAAATATCCTCTGCACGGGCGCAAGACAAATATGAAAGACAGAGAAACACACGGAATGCATTTATTCACACGTACCCAGGGGACCATGTGGAAGGAAGGAGGCCTAATAATCAACTGCATAATAATGGAATGCACACTGACGCACACACATAACGCTCGCATGCACAGACGCACAACTGAACCGCTGCACACAAAACATGCAGGGTGCTTGCAAAAAGCACATTCAGAAGAGTCTGTACTTGGTGCAGCAAGCCATAAACCCTTGTTACGCTATTCAAGTCTGTTCCCGTAACCTCTAGAAAGAAAACAAAAAGGTGTCAGGATCCACACAACCGATTTGTCTGGGCAATGGTTTCCTTCACCAGACACAGTTCACACCTACACACACACACACACACACACACACACACACACATTCCCTCTCTCACTTTCTGTCTGTGTGCCCATGTGCTGAAGCCTGGTGTGATTGCGTGCTCTATGCGCAGGAGAGAGAGCAAGTGAGAAGGAGAGAGAGAGCGAGAGAGAGTGAGAGAGAGAGAGAGAGATAGAGAGAGAGAGGAAGAGGGCGATTTACCTGACTGTGGTCTCCAGGCTGGCTCCAGTCTGGAGGAGAGAGAATTAGCAAACCAGCATTGCAGCGCGCAGCCAGTCTCTTCATCAGCTGATCACTCAAAACGCACAGCCCGAAAGGGGGGCGAAAGCGCCCAGCTTTTCATACACAAATCAATTGCCGTTAGGATGTTGAGAGAGAGAGAGAGAGAGAGAGAGAGAGAGAAAGAGAGAGAGAAAGGAATAACTGCGAGATGCCTTTCTGCTAGTTTGTCCCCGTGGAAAGGCCTGCAGCTCGCTTTTCTCTCTCTCCACCCTCTCTCTCTCTCTCCTTTTCTCTCTCACTCACTGCATGTTTTAATATCGACTGTCGCAATCTGGTTTCTTTTCCTTTTTTCCCTTTCCCGTCTCCCTCTCTTTTATGCTCTCCTTTAGTCTTTTTTTAAACGCCCCTCTGTTAAAAGAAGCGGGCTCCATTTTTGTGCCTATGCAGATGTTTTTTCTTCTTGTTCTTCCTTTTTTCAAGCTTTACTGACATCTTGAGAGGATTCCAGGGTTGTTAATGTTGTGTTGCACACACTCTCAAACACACACGCACATAAATTGGCTAATGGCATGTTTGTATCTGCGTCTGGGAGCTTTTACAACATAAAAAAGAATAGAGATTCTGGTGAAATCATTTGGGGCTATAAATATTACCAGATAGTCCAAAACATAATAGTTTCTGTCTGCTTCCCTTTGAGAACTGAGACTAATAACTTGTAAAGTAGCTTCACATGTAGCTCAAAGACATTGCATATGCTTGATTATTTTTATGCTGTATTATTGCAAGGGCTCAGCGGTGTCCTGATATTACTTGGATTGTATTCTTGGTCAAATATAATCGGCTGATGGCAGACCTGAGACACATTCATTTTGAAATGATATTGCTGAATTGGTATGGGTGTGAAAATGTGCTTAATAAATTAATTAATTGAAATAGACAAAACAGACCCTGAGAAAAAAAGGTGAGAAATTTGTGTCAGGGGCACATACACCAATAAAAATAAAATTGGCCATGTTTATCATATTTGTAATTAGAATGAATCTCGGCAATAAACCATAACTTGACAAAATAACTCTTCATGTGAACAGCAAATAAACTTTAGTTTGTGATAGGACGTAAAATCAGCACTTTATAATGTCATGTGTTATCAATTTTAGCATTATGCAATCTGATTTTAAATCCATTATGGAAGTTCAGTTTAATAAATTGCCAAAATTTCCTAGGAGGCTAAATTGCCATCTGTCACCAGAAATCCCTGTGATGAGTCATATTTCTGCTTTCAATATTTTCCTTAATAATTTTCATGAATGAAATATGCCTCTTAAGTGTCTGTTTAAAATCAGATGCAGTTTTAAGATTGAACAAGAACATTGTTCATGTACATTTGCCATGGCAACAGCTTCATTATAAAAGCCATTGTTTAATTTATCAAACAATCATATCCAGTCATATTTTTGACAAGCCTCTGAGAAATATCAGTATTGTTTTATCATGGAAGAGTAGATTTTTAGTGTATGCATGTGTTGTGGTATGATTACACGCTGTCATAATTTTACATTTCATATGCATGTTTTGCTATCAGGTCGACAAGGGCATTTTGGTAAAACATCTCAGGCGGTTACTATGGCAACACCACGTTTTACTGGCTGCAGACCGCACCGAGCTGTAATGCTATAGCATTCCATCACAAAACACAGACACACACTTTGTCGTACAGACACACTGAGCTGAACAGTCTCAAACACAATGAGTCTCTGAGCTACATAAAGATGAGCTAAAATCCAAAGACATGCTGAACTAAAAATCAATAAAGTTAATGTAAGTCCATGCATGCATCCACATAGGTGATGTGTCAGGTATCAAAAACATGGATGTAGTAAGTCATGTTATACAAAAGCTACACAAAAAAAGCAAACCTTCTAAGCTAACCTCAATAGACAGCCTTCAAATTCATTTCTTACCACAAGATATTGTTTGCGTAATACTATGGGCTGCCTTTTATCTGACAGCCATCTATTTTCTTTTTCACTACAGCTGCTCTGATTATACATAAGATTTGAATGTCAGCTGTTGTCCTTTTTATATTTCTTTGTGTATTGTTAAATAAAAATGTCCCTCTTTTTCTGAAGAATTACTTTTGTCATGTTACCAATTGCAAACATGATTGTGTAACCTCAAAAATGGGCTCCAACTGATCGTCATTATGCAGTAGAGTGTAATATCAGACAGGATTTCATTTTAAAGATGAGTTCACACAAAACTGAATTAATAAAACTGTTATCAGTTACTCACCCTCAAGTTGATTCCGACCATGAAAGACTTTTTTTGTTTCCTGTGGAACACAAAATAATTAGTTTTGAAAAATGTACTAGCTGCTCTTTTCCATGCAGTTACAATGAATGGGGAATGGAGTTTTTAAGCTTAAAAAAAAAAGATGTCCAGTGGCTCTTAATGACAAATTATGTAGTCTAATATTTTATATTTTTTGTAACTTATATATATAAAATAGCAAGATGCAATGAAATGGCAAAAGACATACAACTGATACATACAGGAGGAAAGGTTTTTTTTTTTTTTTTTTTTTTGATTACCTGATGTATTTTTCAGGCTCATGGTTCATGAAATGCCACTGAAAAGCAGTATCATAAAAGTGGTCCAAACTACTTTTGCTCTATGTACGTTTTTGGACTTTTGTCATGTTTTAATGGAGAAAATATCCAGTTGTAACAACTGTATTCTAAATGATAAGCTTTTCATGAAAAGTATTAAATTCAGATGATGTCTGAACAATCAAACGCCCTTCACACTATATATGAAAGCCATGGAGTGGCATTTCTTATCAGAGTAGCCTAATAATTACCCGTCTGTTTGGGTTGGGACACCATAACTCTCTATGGGGTTAAAAAGAGCAGATCACAGTCAAATGGCATATGTTCAAATATCCAGAGCAGTTTCTATAAATGCACCACTGAAAGCATTCTAAGCAGCTGTATCAGTGTCTGGTGTGGGAGCTGCTCCCTCCTGAGCAGACAGTGGCAGAGGCTGGTAAAATTAGCTCATCACCGGCTGTGCTACTGAACACTGATATCTTATATGCCCCAAGAAGGCCAGGTGTGTTTAAAAGCCACATTTTCTGTTCTTCAGTCTAAAAAATTAATTCTACAGTTCAGGCAAAGATCAACATTTTAAGATATTTTTGTCTTCCGGTGGACCAGCTAAAGTTCCCCATGGGAAAAACAGCTTGATGAACGAATTAAATAATGTCACTGTGAAATTCCACAGAATTTCCACATTTCTTTTGTTGCGTAGACTGGAATACACTACACAACTTTTAAAATCTTTACAGATTTTAAAACAATCCTAGGCATCACTTACCTACTCTGTAATAGTAACAGAGGAAAAGCTGTCCATCATACACTAAAGGAATGAGGATATTACTACTACCAAACCTTAAAGTTGTTCTGATTATGACAAACTCACACAGTTATGTGTGCCTTATTGCTTGAAGATGTGTGACAACAAATGAAAACACGTGTTTCTAAAATCAGCTCAAAAGATCAAAAATGTTTGATATCCTCTGACTGATGGAATCAAAGTCTGAATTTAAAAAATTGGCGGAAAATTGGGACAAAAATCATGCAGTGTATTTCAGCATTTACATGATAAATCAGGGTCAAATGGGTGCCCTAAGCAGAAATGTATTGTTGTGCCCCCTCCCCCAAATATTATGGATGTAAAATAAACAAACAAACAAACAAAAAAACTCCTATTATAGGGGTCAAAACAGAACTTTGCTAAAATATAAAAGTAAATAAATAATAATACATTGTAATTACAGGTGCTGGTCATATAATTAGAATATGACCAAAAAGTAGATTTATTTCACTAATTCCATTCAAAAAGTGAAACTTGTATATTATATTCATTCATTACACACAGACTGATATATTTCAAATGTTTATTCCTTTTAATTTTGATGATTATAACTGACAACTAAGGAAAATCCCAAATTCAGTATCTCAGAAAATTTGAATATTTTGAAAAGGTTCAATATTAAAGACACCTGGTGCCACACTCTAATCAGCTAATTAACTCAAAACACCTGCAGAGGCCTTTAAATGGTCTCAAAGTCTAGTTCTGTAGGCTACACAATCATGAGGAAGACTGCTGACTTGACAGTTGTCCAAAAGACGACCATTGACACCTTGCACAAGGAGGGCAAGACACAAAAGGTCATTGCAAAAGAGGCTGGCTGTTCACAGATCTCTGTGTCCAAGCCCATTAATTGAGAGGCAATGGGAAGGAAAAGATGTGGTAGAAAAAAATGTACAAGCAATAGGGATAACCGCACCCTGGAGAGGATTGTGAAACAAAACCCATTCAAAAATGTGGGGGAGATTCACAAAGAGTGGACTGCAGCTGGAGTCAGTGCTTCAAGAACCACTACGCACAGATGTATGCAAGACATGGGTTTCAGCTGTCGCATTCCTTGTGTCAAGCCATTCTTGAACAACAGACAGCGTCAGAAGCGTCTCGCTTCAAAAAGGACTGGACTGCTGCTGATTGGTCCAAAGTTATGTTCTCTGATGAAAGTAAATTTTGCATTTCCTTTGGAAATCAGGGTCCCAGAGTCTGGAGGAAGAGAGGAGAGGCACACAATCCACGTTGCTTGAGGTCCAGTGTCAAGTTTCCACAGTCAGTGATAGAGGTTTGGGGTGCCATGTCATCTGCTGGTGTTGGTCCACTGTGTTTTCTAAAGTCCAAGGTCAACGCAGCCGTATACCAGGAAGTTTTAGAGCACTTCAATCTTCCTGCTGCTGACCAACTTTATGGAGATGCAGTTTCATTTTCCAACAGGACTTAGCACCTGTACGCAGTGCCAAAGCTACCAGTACCTGGTTTAAGGACCATGGTATCCCTGTTCGTAATTGGCCAGCAAACTCACCTGACCTTAACCCCATAGAAAATCTATGGGGTATTGGGAAGAGGAAGATGCGATATGCCAGACCCAAGAATGCAGAAGAGCTGAAGGCCACTATCAGAGCAACCTGGGCTCTCTTAACACCTGAGCAGTGCCACAGACTGATCGACTCCATGCCACGCCGCATTGCTGCAGTAATTCAGACAAAAGGAGACCCAACTAAGTATTGAGTGCTGTACATGTTCATACTTTCAGTTGGCCAAGATTTCTAAAAATCCTTTCTTTGTATTGGTCTTAAGTAATATTCTAATTTTCTGAGATTCTGAATTTGGGATTTTCCTTAGTTGTCAGTTATAATCATCAAAATTAAAATAAATAAACATTTGAAATATATCAGTCTGTGTGTAATGAATGAATATAATGTACAAGTTTCACTTTTTGAATGGAATTAGTGAAATAAATCAACTTTTTGATAATATTCTAATTATATGACCAGCACCTGTATATTGTATTATTTACAAATTACAATTGTAGCCCCAGACAGTTACCTATGGCTATTATTTTACTGATACAGTTGTCTGATTGATTTTAGTCTCAAGCATTCAGAAATCATGCAAAACTAAGCAGTTTTACTATGATAAAACCATGGTTAATTTTTTGTAAGGGTTGTGATATCCACAAGTTTTTGTTGAGGAAATTATTGAGCAGTCGCATTTCTTTTCCAAAAAGGTGGCCAAAAATGTAAGATTAAGTGGATATTTGAATTAAATGTTTGGTCAATATTAGGGATATGCCGGTATCAAATTTTCCTGTTGCGATTAATTGATAATGCTTTTATCACGGTGTATGGTATTATCACGGTATTGAAATTTAGTTTAAAAAGTGGTCACAATACAGTATAACAGGTTAAATAACGTTTTTCTTATAACAAAAATAACTGAACATTTAAATACAATAAAGCAATACAGAAAAAAATATATAAAGTTAAAAGTTTTACACAGATTAAAGTGCAAAAGAACTATAAAGACCAAGAGTTATCACTTTACAATAAGACCTTAACCTTAGTTAATGCATTAACATTCACAATGCAACATTTGCTACAGAAGTTATTAATCTTTGTTAAAAAATACAAGTCTTAATTCATGTTAGCTCATTAAATAACACAGTTGCAACTTTCGATTATAAGGTGTTATTAAATATTGGAATACCTAAGATTAATGAATGTTCAGAAGAATTTTTCATTGGCAGATTATGTTAACTAATAAAGCCCTAATGTAAAGTGTGAATGAACAATAAAGAATCAAAACACTTTCAAACAATATCTAGGGCATGTTGTAGTCCAGATTAAAATTATGGGAAAAAAAAGTTTGAAAATAAATAGCCTATTAAGTCTAAACATTTAAGTATTTGGCACTGTGATGAACAACATAGTGAATACACAAACCTGAATGGCTACTTACAATTATTTAAATAGGTTTTAGAATGTAGCAGCTGCTTTATTTATGGGGTTTTCAGGGTAAGGGCTGCATTTTCTGCAGTTTAGCGCCATCTGCTGTCAGAGAGTGAATGTGTTTTCATTCAGCGCGTCTCTCACGTGTTCCTCCATGTGCTTCTCATGCATGCTTGTTTCCATCAGAGCGCACACGTCTTTCAAGAAGCATACAGCGATGTTGTGCATTTTGACCAGTTGATGGGAAAAGAGTTCTTAAAATGCATTCCAAATTCTGAATAATTTGTAATATATAATTATTCACGGTATTTAGAAGTGCCCACAATAACAATATCGTGCATATTCATTACCGTGATATATCGCATTACCGAATACCGGCACATGTCTAGTCAATATTAAAGGACTTGCTCGTCCTGTAAGTGTAACAGCAGCAGTTACCAGGTCTTTGGCTCCCTTTGCAAGCTTTTGTAATATGTAATGTACATAAATTGTTTACTTTGTATTACATTATGTATTTTAACAGTGTTATTCAATGATCCACTTAATTATTAATTAACCAATCATTATTACCTCATTGTTTTATATAATGCATTTTAAGTAAATTTAAAGGCT
Source organism: Cyprinus carpio (assembly GCF_018340385.1). Taxonomy (NCBI): domain Eukaryota; kingdom Metazoa; phylum Chordata; class Actinopteri; order Cypriniformes; family Cyprinidae; genus Cyprinus; species Cyprinus carpio. The sequence continues at coordinate 9,721,122 of NC_056601.1, forward strand.
GTTGTTGGCTTAGGTCTGATTTTATAACCACAAAAATATTATCTTATTACTTCTTTATAAACTATTTGAAGCAACAAAACCATGGCTAATATGTGGTTACCATCCATGGCTACAAGAACCATGATTTTTGGTTTTATTTATAAAACCATAGCTAATTTTTGTAAGGGAACATGAAAAGCCAAAGAGAATATAAGATGCGTTGTTGGTGGTTAAATTATCACCGACATTAAAAACACATTATTAATGTTAACATCCCAAAAAGTTTCACAGGATTATGAATGTTGACTACCTGAAAGTGATGCACGGGCTTCATCTTTTTTTTTTCATTTTCTTTTCTAGCCTAGCTATAAAGTTTGAAAAAGTTTTAAAAGCTTGCAGTCTGAAAGTTTTTAGTTTGAAAGTTATAAGTTTTAAAGACTAAAGTTTGAATGTTTTCAAGGCAATACAGTATACCAGAAAAACAGATAAGTAGGCCTAGCACAGTTAGTATGTTATTGTCAAGTTTCTAACATGATTAGCATGTTACTAGCAGGTTGTTATCATAATTACCAAGTTATTAACATGTTGCTAGCATGATTAGCATGTTACTAGCATGGTGTTAACATTTTGTTAGCATTATTAGCAAGTTACTAGCATGATTCTAGCATGATTGCATGTTTCTAGCATGTTTAACAAAGTTGTTATCAAGTTTCTACCATGATTAGCAAATTACTATCATGGTGTTAACATGATTAGCAAGTTACTAGCATTTTGTTAGCATGTTTCTAACATGATTAGCCAGTTACTAGCATGTTACTTGCATGATCTGCATGTTACTAGCGTGATTCTAAGATGATTACCATGTTTCTAGCATGTTTAACAAGTTGCTAGCATATTTCTAGCATGATTAGCACATTACTAGCATGGTGTTAGCCTTTTTTTTAGCAATTTTAAAATTTGGTCTCAAAAGAAGAAGAAGAAGAAGAAGTTTAAATAAGATTTCAGTTAGATAGCTTTTTAAAGCCGACTTAATTAATTGTAGGCAAATATCCACTTCCTGCACTTTTATGGTTCTCTTCTCTGTTTTACAGCATCATGTTAACAATTTCAGGAAGTGAGAATGATCAATTCAGTCCATGAGTGATTCTGACCGGTTCGCAAAACGATGGCCGATTCAAAAGAACCAATTTAATTGCACTCATGACTCAGGGACTCTCTGGTTCAGATTCTAAACGAACTACTAAAAAAATGGGTATGTTAACACTCTGATTTCGTCAGTTCGATTGTTATAATGATGATGATAATAATAATAATAATTATTTGCAGATTTGTTCCTTAGAGTTAGCACAACCTTCCTCATGTCTGCTGATCATCTGCAGTCCAGCTTTTCACCATTGGATGGCATTGCAACTGTATGAATTCTACAGATCTAAAACACAAGAGAGCAAAGTAATGCAATATTTGCAGGAAACACAAGGTGGTGATGTAATCACATATTTATTTACTTTTATGTTATATATATATTATATATATATATATATATATATATATATTTATATATATATGAACATGACATTTACATTTCATTCATTTTCATTAAGAGTTCTTAAAATCTAGATTTCAGATTTTGGAAGTGAATAGTGTATAGCCTACTTGGTAAAATATATATTACAAGAAACTAATTCAAGCTTTTAAAATGTGAGAATAATGTATATAATTCTAAAATGTATATACATTTATACATCACCTAAAATGAATATATAAAACTGTTTTGGCATGCAGTTTCCTATTATAGTAGGTCTTTATTACTGTCAGTCTGCATAACTGGTATTTTTATATCTGGAAAACATAACTGTCAGTAAAGAAGAAAATAAATGATGCAGCTTGTACCAACAGTGCACTGCACTTTTGAAAATATTGCTCTCTTTAATATTACACCTGTTGGAAAACATAACCTGTCACATTCATCTCAGTCATATGATTGAACAGGTCGTTCAGAGGGGATGTCTGAATGGATGAAGAGAGCATGGGAAAATGTCATATCAATCAGAAGAGCTTATGCGTGCAACCGGTGGAGTCTTGCTTCGAGGGGAACCCTGTGGATGAGCATTGACACACACGCAAACAGAAACTGTTGTGCAGCTGATGTGAGTAATTGGTAAAAATATGTTATTGGTAAGTAAGTAAAATGCTATAAGAGAGTACAAATGCAGACAAGGAATAGTCATACCCTCGGTTGGCCCTTTGAGTAGTTGACATGGGCATAGAGAAGCATAGCGATATCTTTGTGTCCAGCCTCCAGAGCAATGGACAGAGCAGTGCTCTCGTCCTACCAGCACACAGACACAAAACATACCAAGCAAAAGCACACAGACAAATTTAAACAAGAACATCAATTTAAAACACAAATGACAATTTTAAATCATTACTGTAAATCTTTTCTCTTAGATAGCCATGTGGTTACTCACATTGTCAGTCAGTGTGGCATCACAGCCTGGCCGGGCCAGTAAGAGTTTGACAATGTCAGCATGGCCGTGTTCACCAGCACACATTAGAGCAGTTGACCCCTCATCATCCTGGATATTGACCTCTGCCCCAGCAGCCAGCAGAGCCCTGACCATATCTATACGCCCATGACTGACTGCTAGCATGAGAGCTGTCTGACCAGCCTATTGAGCAAACAGTACACAAAAGGATACATGGATACTCTTGGGTAGAAGCAGTTTTCTCAAAAACATAGACAGACAGATACCTGGCTGGCCTTAGCATTAACATCTCCTCTGCTGAAGAGTTCTTGCACCACCATCATGTCGTCTTTCATTTCCACGGCAGCCAGGGAGGCAAGCATTATGGGAGTATAACCGGCCTTATTCTGATGATCAACATTACATACTCCTGCATGAAAAGAATCAAGACCTAATGAATTATGGAACCCTTTTGAGTGTCTCTCAACAGAAAAATGTAATACCTCTGTACGAATATATATATATATATATATATATATATATATATATATATATATATATATATATATATATATATATATATACACACATGCATACATACATATACATATATATACAGTACAGGTCAAAAGTTTGGAAACATTACTATTTTTAATGTTTTTGAAAGAAGTCTCTTCTGCTCATTAAGCCTGCATTTATTTGATCAAAAATACAGAAAAAACAGTAATATTGTGAAATATTATTACAACTTAAAATAATAGTTTTCTATTTGAATATACTTTAAAAAAATAATTTATTCCTGTGATGCAAAGCTGATGCAAATTTTCAGCATTATTACTCCAGCCTTCAGTGTCACATGTAACATCCAGTCTATCACATGATCATTTAGAAATCATTCTAATATTCTGATTTATTATGAGTGTTGGAAACAGTTCTGCTGTCTAATATATTTGTTGAATAAAAGGTTAAAAAGAACTGGATTTATTCAAAATAAAAAAATAAAAAATTCTAATAATATATATTCTAATAATATATTTTCTTTACTATCACTTTTTATCAATTTAACACATCTAACACAGTATTGATTTTATTTAAAAAAAAAAAGAAAGAAAAAAAAAATGACTGACCCCAAATTACTGACCAGTAGTGTATATTGTTATTACAAAATATTTATATTTTAAAAACATAGCTTTTTTTTTTTTTTTTTTTTACTTTTTATTCATCAAAGTATCCTAAAAAAGTATCACATGTTCTGAAAAAATATTAAGCAGCAGAACTGTTTCCAACTTTGATAATGAATCATCATATTAGAATGATTTCTAAAGGATCATGTGATAATGATCCTAAAAATTCAGCTTTGCATCACAGAAATAAATGATAATTTAAATTATAATACATTTAAAAACAATTATTTTAAATTGTAATAATATATCACAATATTACATTTTTTTCTGTATTTTTGATCAAATGCAGTTAAACAGTAATATTGTGAAATACTATCACATTTTAAAATAACATTTCTATTTTAATAGATTTTAAAATGTAACTAATTCTTGTGATGGAAATCTGAATTTTCAGCAGTCATTACTCAAGGCTTTAGTGTCACATGATTCTTCAGAAATAATTCTCAAAAGTATTCATACTTTCATGAATAGAAAGGTCATTAGAAAACCATTTATTTAATGGATTCTTGCTGAATAAAAGTATTTAAATAGTATATACTTGGTTTAGAAATATGCAAAGCAGAACCAACAAGCACAACTAATACAGCTAAATGAAAAGTAATAATAGTACAGCTAAATAAATAGTAATACAGCTAAAGAAAGATATATAGAATGAACACAAAAGTTTGAGCTGGTGCGCTACTTCACAACAGATGAATCTAGGATTATAGGTTAATAAATTTGAAGGTACCTGCAGCAAGCAGAACCTTTACTATGCTGAAATTAGAGTGTGACACACTGTAGTGGAGGGCTGTGTTGCCATTTTGGTCAGCCATGTTGGCCACATAGCACAGGACATCAGGCGAGACATGGCGACAAGCGAAGAGGAAGTCCTCCACGATCTGTGGGCATGCCCTCTTCTGACTGGACACACAGAACCACTCCTGCTGCACTGTGCTCAGACAGGAACGCTTTTACAAAGACAAACAGATCAAATGAAAAATAAATAAATAAATTTAACTAAAATGGCAGGTAGAGTATCTGGGTAAACCACACAGAAACTTTTAGACATGATAAGGCAAGAACAAAAATGACACCAAATAAATGAAGCAGGCTTAAATTACTTTTAACACAGAAAGAAAATACAGCAACACTATAATTTTAAACTTCCCCAAATCCCACAGCGTACCGAACAATCTGATCTATATGCCAGTGGGTAATTATGGGATATGAGTAAGTAAACATAGAACACATAAACATCTGAACTTTTCAGACTGAAATACAGTTCCACAATACATCATAAATTAAGTTGGGTTTGTTATATATTTCTACGCCTTAAGAATTAATTCCCACAAGTTTCATAAAAATGTTTGCTCACTAAAGCTAGATCTGTCTGAGATGGTTCAGCGCTGTTATTGTTGCTGTAAAGCAACAGAAAACACTAACAATTCAGTCACTAACAATTTGGTTGAAATGATTACTCAGCAAAAGCCAAAGAGAAGTAAAAAAAATAAAATAAATGGAACCTATACAATCTGTTAAAAAATAGTGATTTAAAGTCTGGGAATCCATCTCTTATAATAAAGGATATACAAAACACATTCATTCAAAGGGCTTTAAATGTTACAGACTAAGACTCCTCATAAAGCATCTACTATACAGTAACTACTAACTGAAGAGAAGAAAAAAACCTGGAAACAATAAAAGAAGTTAAGAACTGACATTAAAACACAGATCGCTATTAACTCTGTTCTGAAACTCACCAGTTCTCTGTTGGATATAACCTTGCTGCCATTGAGGTGAACCTCCAGAGTTTGGCAGGCAGAAATCATCTTCTCACTAAATGTATACCTACACAGTAGAAAACAAATGTAACATGACAACGTTTTGCTAAACAGCATCATCTTGCACTGATAAAACAAAACTTGTTAGAAGCATGAACCTTTCTTTTCTCTTGGGGATCTTCCCTTTATCTTTGGCACTCCCCTCTTTCTTCCTCTTTTCTCTTCTTTTTTGCTCTTCATCCTCAGAATCACCACCCTCAGACAGGGGGTCCACAGTACCTCTGTGTAGATGCAAAGAGAGAGAGATGTACAATTAAATGTACAATGCATAGGTATGAATAGCAATGCATATTATTAAAAATTAATTACACAACCAATCTGGTAAAATAATTCTAGTTCAGCATTAAGAACAAAAAGGGACAATGAGCTAAATGTATTAGTTATGATTAAATAATGAAAGCCTTTATTTACCCATGTGAGGCAGGCTTAGGGTTCATACTATCCATGGACTTCAGATTGGTGCTTCTCCTTTTCATGATGGACCTGAGACAACGATCATCACTGGGTGAGCCTGAAAGAAATGCCATCATATTCCTGATTAAATTAAAGGGTTACTCCACCCCAAAATGAAAATTTTGTCATTAATCACTTACCCCCATGTCATTCCAAACCCGTAAAAGCTTCGTTAGTCTTCGGAACACAATTTAAGATATTTTGGATGAAAACTGGGAGGCTTGAGACTGTCCCATAGACTTGAAGAGAGACAGAGGAGAGGAATTGTTGAATAAAGTCATTATTTTTGTTTTCTTTGTGTACAAAAAGTATTCTTGTCGCTTCATAACGTTACGATTGAATCATTGATGGCAGATGGACTATTCTGACGATGCTTTTCATACTTTCCTGGACCTTGACAGTGTATTTTACTTGGCAGTCTGTGGGACAGTCTGAAGCCTCCCGGTTTTCATCCAAAATATCTTAAATTGTGTTCCGAAGACGAACAAAGCTTTTACGGGTTTGGAACGACATGGGGGTAAGTGATTAATGACAAAATTTTTATTTTGGGGTGGAGTAACCCTTTAATAAGATGGGACACAATATATGACTCAAAAATGACTTTCAAGTAAAATTTGATATTGATTCTTTTTTTTTTTCTTTTTTGCAGAACTCTTAAAACACATTAAACAGTTTTTAAACTGAAGTTTGGGGATAAAATTAAATCTGCATACAGCTGATGTTTATCTCCCTTTCCTTGCAACATGATATTGAAATAATAAATAATACGAAATTAAGTCTTTTGTGAGGGAATATTTGCAGATCCTTGCCTTTAAAAAAAAAAGTTACAAAAAGCTTAAAAATTCCTGAAAACATTCCATTCTTGTTCATGATCTGCCATGACAGCACCTTAACATGCACACACTCCTTTATATAGCAAACACACCTGCTAAAGGCTCTTTTTATTCTGTAATAAGGACTCCTGAAACACAAACATTCCTGTCTTTCAGAAACCATGCGCAGAGCAGGCTTCCAGTGTGGATGGTATTCATGCCTGTGTCTGCCACATACCAAAAGATATGAGAGCATTCCACAAGCCAACAGCAACCCAAATATTCTAAGTTTAGGGCTTATTCAGCCAAAAGACAAACCAGAGAGTGCTATTTTCACCTCCTGTTCAAATTCCAATGCAAAAAGATTTTAAAAAAGCCTCCTCCTTTCTGCTTCTTTTTTTCCTGCATGCACTTTTTTGTCGGGTGGAGTCATTTAGACCAGGATGCTATACTTTTGCTTGCTAGCTGACTTGAGTTGTCTTTGAAACAAATAATACATACCATGAAGAGCAGCAGACATCTGCAACTCCATTTGATTTCTTTCTTTAATTTTTGAAGTTTCATTTGTTGTCTGGTTTTGTGCAAAGCCTGGGAGTAAGAAAGAAATTGAAAGCAAATAAAGTATCTAAAATTCCAAAAAATGCTTTCAAAGGCAGAAACACAAATATACACATCATTACCTCCAACTTGTTTATCTAAAACACCATGGGACTGTAAAATGACCTCATGTTTTGCCCCAGGGTAACTGTCAATAAATAGGCCCTGTTGTTCTTTGAGTAATTTTTGCTTGCGATCTATATAATGATCAAGTCCAGGCTCAATCTGCACAAACATTTGGCCCTCTGAGTCGCGTATTCTCCCGTCTCCCACTTCTACGCCAATGCTACGCGTCTTGACCGGATCTGGCAGATGGGATGGACCACATGCAATGTTGCGCGTATGAAGTCCGATGAGGATATTCTCATTGATATTTGCCATTCCAACGCCCATGTCACGTGTCATAACATTAGGAACAGCAGGGGTGTTTGTGCCTCTATCTAAGCATGCAGTGGTTCCAACAGAGTGCATCTGAACAGCAGCCACTCGGTCGCAAACCTTCCCATCTCCAACCGCCAGAGATCGGGTCACTGCATGTGCTGTGTTGGTATGCCTTTCCCTGGTCAGTGTGTGCTTTGTGTTGGTGCTGGCTTCAGAGATACAGGCTTGCAAAGTGCTGGTGCTGCGCGAGACGGTGCAAAAGGCTGTACTGGTACGCTGAGACATGGTCTGAGGGATTGCCATCACACCCAAGTCAACACTTCGAACTGGGTCAGTGACAGTTCCTTGGGAAATTAGTGATTTGACAGATCTGACATCCATGTCGACCGTGCAGTCACCACAGCCCACTGTTTGGCGGGAAATGCTCCTTTTGTTCTCCATTGTCTCCGAGGTAATTGTGGCAGCATCACACACACACACAGTCGTCCCAACACCTTGACTGTGTGTTGCCACACTCTTGCTTCCGACACACTGATCTTTTTGCTCTACTCTTTTGCGCACTTCCCACTCTTCCATAGGTGTATCTGGGCCAGACGATGCAACCTTTAACTCAGGTTTGCAGGAAACTCCAACATCAGTGGAAATCTGCTCTAGTCCTCCTCCAACAGCAGAATGCACATGGTTGGTGTGGTTTCCAACCCCAAGAGTGCGAGTTTGCGACTCAGTCTGGGTGGCGGCGCAGTTTACCTGCGGTTGTGCAGAGGAACTCTTGTCAGCACGGTTTCTCGCTTCTGCTTCCCGCAGTTCACTCCTCAGCCTACCCATTTCTGCCTTGAGCATTGCTTCTTTAAGCTCTGCCTCCAGTATCTGAACCCGGTCACTTAAATGTTGGATGGTTTGCTGCTGCAACTCGGTTTCTGCTTCCTTTTCGGATACCACGCCGAGCATAGTCTCAGTGACACCGACAGCCACTGATTGAGTCTCAAGTTTGGCATCGACAGCAACATCCTTACAGAAGTTTAATTTGTGGTGATGAATAACAGTGACTTCATCGATGTGCCTGTCATCTACAACTGTGACAGACGTTCGATCCCTCATCTTGAAAGCTGAGGATTCAAGACGTGCATCTTGAATCTTCCTTTCAAGCAGTTGCATTTCAACACTGAGCTGTTGAAAATCTGTCAGACCAGAGATGGGACTGTGCTCCCAACCCTCCATCGCTGGTTTGCTGTTCAATTCTTGTAAATCTTTGTCAATGCTAGAGCTAGATTTTTGAGCTTCCTCCTGGCGCTTGACCAAGGCAGTCAGTTGTCTCTTTTCTTCCTGCAAAACAGCAATCTTCACCTGTAGGACAGGAATGGCCTTCACTTTCTCCTCTAGGTCCTTTAATCTTCGTAAAGCAGCTGCCATCTGATCCCTGACCATCTGCAAGTGGGGTTGACTCACACCACTCACTGGAGATGCCTGGCCTGAGCTTGAGGGGCTGATTTTTAGGCCGCTCCCCAATAACAAGGTACCTTGCCTAGGCTGGTCTAAGACTTTCATCTTAGCACCTTGATTTAGGCCACTCCAGCTTGTGTATGGAGACAGGGTACCGGTAGAGCCAAGACCACCAAAACTGGACAGTCTACGTCGTGGCTGTGGTTCTGGAGGTCCTTGCTGTGATGAGCCTTTCTCATGTTCCAAACGCCTGCATGTTTCCATCAGAGTCTTTTCTACTAGAGGATTTGATTTGGTTGGGGTAGGATGTTGTGTGGCTGAGGTAGGCATCCCATGTTCATTCCTCTGAGAGGTAACTAGGTCTTGAGGGACCTCTGGTCTTTGACTGGAAGATTTAGGTTTGGAATGGGGAAGTGGCGGTCTTCTTTTGTTGACAGAAGAAGAGGATGAAGAGGGAGAGGGTTTCTTAGCTTCATCACTGCTCACAGAGGACAAAGTCTCTGAGGAAGTCCAGTGTGTGGGGTTTATGATGCGCTGCGGCTCAGAGGCAGCATTTGCCACCCCCGGCCGCTTGTTAAAATGCAGTCGGCGAATGGTGTCACTTCGCTCGATATCATCCACGTATTTAACAAAGTCTAAGTCAAGCTGGTACCCATATGGTGTATCGATGCTGAATGGGCTACTCTGGAAAGTGTCAGCAGAGATCTCACTCCAGTCTGTTTAAACAAAGAAGAACAAAAATGACCTTAGCAGAGAAATTTAGAAGAGAACAGAAAGTTTAATATGAATGCATCTTTATCATCATTTTTTTGTAAAAGCTTTAAATACACTTCCAAGCCAAGAGCATGAAAATGTATAACTATAGAAATAACTGACTTGCCTGAAAACACTATATAAAATCACAGAACAAAATTGAGACTTATAGAAACCAAAAAGAAAACCATTTCAGAGTTCAAAATAAAATAGTACATACATATTCTTTACAATCTAGAAACATTTCAAATGGTGACACTCTCAACTTTCAAAATGTATCTGATTTCTGTGAAAAAGTAGTATGCATTCCTTATTAAAACCCTCAAATGTCAATCAAAATTAAATATACCTAAAAGATGACATATTTATTATTTTCCTTACCAGCTGATTAGAATTTCCACACAAAAAAAATCTAATAAAGTTCCAGGAAAGTTCAACTGCTCTCTTTCTCCTCTCTGTCCTTGTCTTATTCTGTCTGCTCTCCTCCTCCATGTGGCCTTCAGTCTCTTATTTTGCATTACTCTCCACCCACTGCTTTTTAATTCCCTTCCTCTTTCATCTACTCAAGCACTCTTAAACATTTCCTTTGAAAATGAATAAAAACCACACTAACCATGCCTTTATACAGAAAAAAAAAAAAACTAAACAATCAAATACAACAAAATCTACCCCCTTGCATTTTATTTAGAAAAAAAGAGAGAATGCAAGTCAAAATCATTTTGGTGACAACTGGTGAAACGCCAACTGCAGAGTTGCTGATTCTTACGTTGTTGATGGAAATGTGTTTCTTGAGTCATAGCAGCTGCTGATTGACGATACCGCTGTTAAATTTCTCAGCAGTGGAAACGCTGGGAAAACAAGAACAGACAAGAATATATAATCAGAGCACATTAAACATATCACCTATTATGTGCCTGTTGTTGTATAGCTGATGAAATGTATTATATATATATATATATTACTCAATGACAAAGTATTGCAACCAGAGCTCTGCTATTAATCTTTTCTTGTTCCACAATAAACTGTTACAGGTAGGGTTTTATCCAGACTGCAAGCTGTATTTTATGTAACAATTTAAAATTCAAGCCACTTCAATCAAACAATATATAAAACTGGTCAGGTGTAAGATGAAGGTTTTGTGTCTGCTTATTTATGGTTAACAGATTCATTATCTTTTCATATTCTGCCCCCTGCTGGAGATATGAAGTATAAGCGGTCTGTAGTTCTGCAATACACCACCTGAAGAAAGAGAGAGGCTGAAAGAATGAGAAAGGCAATGATAGTGAAACATTAAGGGATTGTTAAAAAATGGTTCTTTTCTCAGCTTTTGGATAAACTGGTTTGAAAAACAATATATATATATATTTTTATAGTTCTTACAGTTGCTGCAGCTGCAAGCAGGAGTTGTAGCTCAGTGACAAAATAAAAGAGACCCTGCAAACCAGGAGAAGCTTGCACTTTTACTGCAGACAGATATCTGAAACATGAGACCTGCTTTGGGTAAAGCATTGTGTCAGCTGAATTGCTTGGCAGTGGGAGAGCACAGACACATTGACAACACGCACGAATGGAGGCACACTGATCCATGAACACGCATGCATATATGATATAAGCATAAAGGCTTTAGGGCATAAAGTAACACCTGAGAATAACAACTAAAAGAATAAATGTAAAAAAAAACTGATGAAAGAGGACAAGAAAGTTCTGTATCATTTTTTTTCGCCCAATACAGTTGTTTTGCACTGCAGAAAAACAAATATGAATTGAAATGACTACTCATGGATAAGTCATTTATGCATCTAATATGCAAAATTTTGATAACAGACAAAAACTACAAATGAATTACTAAATGTAACAAATGCCCATGCTGTTGACTTTGTCAGCACTCTAGCAAAACAACTAAAATGTAATCCTAAAACACAAACAAAGGCTGTTTTGTTGGAATGCAATGAAAGAGGGAAAGGCAATTTGGTTAGCTTTACTGGATACTGCATTCTTTAAGGGGAAAAAATATGTATGTGTGCAATAATGGACATAATCCGCTCCTGGTACAGACCAGTAGGCTATATCTTGGGCTCAGTGGATTACACACTAACTTGAGACTAGCTCAGCTGTACCACAGAGCCCAGATCCCTAACTAATATCAACATCATATTTCATTAATGTAAACATAACTAAAATAGAGAGTACAATACCTAATAGCCTACTTTGTATTTTGGAAGCAATAATTACTCTACCTCGCCTTGAGATATTTTTAAACTTTTCTCTGAAACATTAATGATATTTACATACATTTAAAGACTCCAAAACGGCATCTCTGCAGCAATATACTTCTGGACTGGCCAAAGGAACGACTAAATAATACAGTGAAATACTTCTAAACAGATAGGCTATCCCATCTGCACTAATGCAGGTGAGTCTGTTGTTTACATACCACAGCGAAGCCCAGCTTCAGAGATGAACACGAACACTGCTCATCATTTCTTCTGCGTTTTCAATTGAACACTGTTGTTTATCCTGAAACAGAGTTCCAGTTTTGAAAACTTAGCGTGAACAGCCAGTCCTGGAGTAACTTTACCATGCTGCTCTCTGTAGATATGCGTATGGAGGAGCTGCTGCTTACGCCATGGCGCACTACGGCAGGTGTGCAGCAGAGGTCTATCAGCGTGAATTCGTAATAGCGTGCTACTACGTACTTTTTATTTAAATTTAAAATAACCACATGTATCCTTCTGTGGTATATATTTATATATGGTTTGTATAAAAATATTAAAATAATATATTTAAAAATAGCATTTAATTTATAATTATAAAAATGTAGCCTAATACTGTTAAATGCATAGAAGTTAGAAATCAGAAACGAATGTTTTGTCAAAACTCAAGTTAACTCTAATAATGACAGATGTCTTCAGGATTAAAGTGACATCTGCTGGTCATTTTCTGAAGTACAGATCTCTCTTTAGAGAATGTGCATTGGATGAAACGCAATAAATAACAGGCCTACACATAGGTGAGGGAGACCGCCTTCATTCACTTTAAATGAATAAAGGTGGGTTTGCTTAGAAAGTCTATTTCTGTACATACCTTTAGGTCTACAAAAGTCTATAGAAAACCTATTGATCATTTTTCAAGATTTTTTTTTTATAACTAATCAACCTATGAAAATGTTTTGTAATTACTTATTGATGAAAAAGTATTAATTATAAAAATCATGAACTATTAATATAATGAAAAAATAAATGTGACACGTGACAACTTGGCCTGACAAAATGTATAAAAAATACTTAGCCTAAGAACAATTTTAACCCTTTGGATAAACTTTATGGTTTTATTGTACTTGTTTGCTCAACAAAAATATTAGAATACATAAAAAAAAAAGATTTTAATTTTTTGTATTTATTTTACTAGTTAATTAAAAACAAAACAAAAAAAGAAGAAAAAGAAGTCTGACTTAAAAGTTCTGTGTAGCCTACTGTATATGCTTACTACTGTAATTAAAGTTAGTTATCAAACATTTCTTTTAAAATAGTCACATAACATACACCATGTTTTCAAAAGATACAATACAATCATTTTTCATGTATCAGTTTATTAGGCAGTTGTATTTACAAATCTTTTCAACTGTAAATTATCAGTAAATTTACATTGGCAAGCCTCCATGAGGTGCATCTCTGCAAAGATAATCAACATAAATGCCGTTAATAGAAGAACATCAACAGATTTTCTAAACTTCTTTTCGATGGCTGAAGAAACAGCCTGTGGAGACACTGAAATAGTTCCCTAGTGATAAAGAAGAGTTAACATTTGAATTAAGACAACTACACAGGGAAATAACCTTTTGGGGGGGGGGGGATTTGTCTTAAGCTGACTTGCAAAGCACAGATTGTCAAGTTTTAGCGAAAAAAAAAAAAAATCTCATTAATAGAGATTCTGAAATGATTTAGAACAAAACAACATCATCCTTTTAGGAAACTAGATCTTGAACATAAAGACTCAAGAATTCCAGAAGGTCAAATCAGAATTACTGGCCTTAAATAATCTATTTTTCTTTTTTAAGAACTAAGAGTTATTTCTTTAATGTGGTAAGAATGTGTGTTTAGACATTCAGACTATAAATGTAAATATGCTATGCCATACATACCACAGAATAAATGTATTATTTAAAATGACGTCTTAGCTTTTTTAGCATCGAATTTGGGATATTTAATTTGAACATAGCTGGAGCTCTGGGCAGGCAAATGAACCAGAGCAACTTACTTAAAACTTTTATTATTTTCATTTTCATCTATGAAACATACGTTGAAAGAACTGATCTTAAGAAGATGATTACTCCTGTCAGTAAGCTCCTACATAATTTCATTCATTGTTAAAAGGTTGCAGTTCTTTCCTTTGTGGACTTTTGTAGAATTTTGTTTATTACACAGACTCATATGAGGGCACATAAAGTCACATGCAAGTAGGAAGCGCTTTACTATTTTTTGATCTTACGATTATGACTTTGCAAACACAGTATTAAGACATGGCTATATGATTCGCTCAGGAGATTGATCAGTATGCGTCAATATTTCAACTCTTATTTGATCTTTTTTTTTCCATTTTCATTGTGGTGATCAACTTTATTAGATACTTCAGCTGTGTTTTTTTTTTTACATCTCAGCCAACATTAAAAAAAAAAAGTTTTAATACTAATCTTACTACAGAGATTTAATGTGTAAAAGTGTGCGCGTGGGTGGGTGGGGGGGTGATACAAATACATTTGATTTCTTTCTTTAAGGAGAACTTCTTTTTCAAGCAACGACTGTTTTGTAAAACAACTAAAATAATAATAAAAAAGAAAAAGTTTTTGATAAAGCAGTGTATGGAATAAAACATCTTACAGCGATACAATCAAATATTTCTTTTTAAAAAATCCAGTCCAATATCACAATTTTAATACAATCTACAACCCCATTTAAAGCACTGATAAATATAAATCCAAATGCATGTTTAAATTCTGTATATACTTCGATTTATGTAAAATGTGAGAGAATAGAGAAAAAAAAAAAATCTAACTAAGGTGTGACAAACAAACAAAAATCTATGAAACAGAGGCAAGGACATTTCACTCCTTCAGGATAAACTGGTTTAATATTGGTCTCTTCCTTAAGAAAGGCTGACTTATCAAGTTGTCCCTTTGTGTTAAAGTGCCCACCACGTTTAATTGGCCCCACTTTTTAAGACGGCTCCTCCTAATCGAGTGCCCTTTCCAGTAGGCCACATCAATGGGATAACCAGTTCTGACACTGGCCCACAAAAACTTACAGGTAAAACTGTGCAAAAGCGCTTTCTGTCTTACTCATCGTCCCACATGCCTCACAAGGGCTCTTTCTTTATACATCTCTTGGTCCGCCAAGAATCACAACAGCATTGTGTACAGTACAGCTAGCTCAGTGTACAACTCATTTAAATGCACCTCTACGCCTCACTCTGCAAGGAAATCCTTGCTATAAAACCCAGAAAAGAATTGTAAAACCATCTCTAAAAGAGTTTAGACACTATAAAGTGGCTTAGCATAGCAATCTTTCTGACATCTTAACTGTGGCACAAAAAACAACCTCCATCCTTTTCCTCCTTGTACCTTTTCTCAATCCTCTTAAACAGGCTGATCTAGGCGACTGTTGTGCCACAGACCATTCAGCTTTTTCATGCGAGTGGGATGCATGGAGTCTTGAGTCCGTCCGCATTCTTATTGCTCTAAAGACACTGAGAGAGAAAAAAAAGAGACGAAAAGAACAGAGATAGAAGGACTGCTGTGGATGATGACACAGATATCAGAGGACGAAGAGGTAGACAGTATTCCAGAAGAAAGAGATTGAAAGGGAAGACAGAGGAGAGTGAGAGAGAGAAGGCATCAGAGGAACCACAAGTTATCGTGCTAGCAGCTTGATGAGGTTGGCGCACATCTCAAAGAACTCTATGGTGTGACTTCCTGGACGGGGGAGGATCTCTCCCCCTGCGGAATCCACTGAGGAGGTAAGAGAAGAAGCCAGAGAGCCTTCTGCCGCTCTCCCTCCGGATATCGGAGGCGTGGAGGGAGCGGACATGTCGCCCTTTGCTGCATCCTCACATTCGTTTTTTTCATTCCTGTCGTTCTTTAAGGTAGTCCGGTTGTTACCGACTGAGCCAGAGCGGTGAGGTGTGGCAGTCCCTGATTTTATTTCTATCATGTCATCTAAATGAAACAGAACAGAAGGCTTTAGAGAGCGAAATATACAGAAAACACTCTCCAGAACACTCCGCAACAGAATTTCGGTAAACAATTTAAGTTACGATTCCTTTTCTGGAATGCTCACTGAGATTTTAGCAGAACCAATATAACAATTAAGAAATAAATATTTTGTTTTAATTTACATTCTTACGTAAAGTGTTTTCAAATTTCATGCTAACTTTTTAATAAAAATAACTACACTAACACAATGCAATAACTAGTTTTAAATGCCAAAAAACATTTTATATAATATTATTATTATTTAGATAGACAGACAGTCAGAAAGAATGTGGTTAAATTAAATTCATTTTTATAAAATACTACTGATTACGAAACTCAAAATGTGTATTTTTACATGTTGTCAAATGAACAACCATTGAGCAACTACACTGTCACAGTCTCACAAGACTTAAGTAATGAATAACATGGTAACACTTTGGACATCCTGAAATAATATTTGCATTCAGTACAAGAGTCCGATTTATTCAGTTACCACTCTGTGTGATTCATATCCTTATGTGTGATTATGTATACATTTTTATATCTTTAAATTAATCACTATAAATTAAAGTGACATGTAAATAAATAATACGTTTTAAAGCACTGAATAAAGCCACACACACAAAGTGAGTTTTACCATCTATGCTCCTGAAGTCTAGTAAATAGGTCCTGCTGTCCACCTGGTAGAGCTGGAGGCTCATCTTTGTATGTATGCCAGTGACTGGGTTCTTCCTCCGCACTCGCAAGTAATAAGGATTAACTACCTATCAAACCACAGAGGAAATAAAAAAGGTCAGCAGAGTACAATGTGACTGTAATGGATCTAAAGTTCATTAATATTCAGCAACGCTTTTAACTTTAAAAGGGACTGGTACATTGCACTGCAAGACTGTTTGCACTGTTTTGAGAAAGTCTGAATGGTGTACTCCTGGATAGCAAGTTTTCAGTTTCACATGATCAGAGGCCGTTATGAGATAACACAAAGAATGAAAACAATTATAAACAAAATCATGTAGGCCATTTCCCTCTAAAACGATGACTCACTCAGTCATACATGAACTTCTGCCACAGGTTGACAATCATCATTTCAGTTTAAATTAAGGCATACATCAAAATAATTAAATAATTATTTGTCCTTTTGTATTTACATTTAAGGAAGTATGTCTGCTACAACATCGTTTTATTCCTCTTGTAGGCATTTTTTTCATACTGTGATTGACAAAAAAAAAAAAAAAAAAAAAAAAAAAAAACTGATCATCTGTAAATTTATGTTTCATCCACAGATGTCGACAGAGAGCCCAGAATTCCACAGTAAAATGTTAAAGGGTTACTCCACCGCAAAATGAAAATTTTGTCATTATTCACTTACCCCCATATCGTTCCAAATGCGTAAAAGATTTTTTCATCTTCGGAACACAATTTAAGATATTTTGGATGAAAACCGGGAGGCTTGAGACTGTCCCATAGACTGCCAAGTAAGTAACAGTGTCAAGGTCCAGGAAAGTATGAAAAGCATCGTCAATATAGTCCATCTGCCATCAATGATTCAACCGTAACGTTATGAAGCGACAAGAATACTTTTTGTACACGAAGAACCCAAAAATCACGACTTTATTTAACAATTTCTCTTCTCTGTTTCTCTCCAAATCAGCGTAGCGCCATTTTGTCAAATCTGAGCAGTACGCAGGCGGTGTACACTCTTCTCAGAAGAGCGTACATCACCTGCGTACTGCTCAGATTTGTCCAAATGGCACTATGATTACTGATTTGGAGAGAAACAGAGATTGTGTTCCGAAGACAAACGAAGCTTTTACGGGTTTGGAATACATGGGGGTAAGTGATTAATGACAAAATTTTCATTATGGGGTGGAGTATCCCTTTAAAGCACCAAATCAGCATATTAGAATGATTTCTGAAAGATTGTGAAGACAGAATGGCTGCTGAAATGCAGCTTTGCAATCACAGGAATAAATACAACTTTAAGAAAACTATTTAAAAAAGAACACTGATTTTAAATCCTGTTTTACTGTACCAAACAGATGCAGCTTTGTGAGCATAAAAGACTTTTAAAAAGGTTTCAAAAACATATCTAAAAATATCTTACTGACCCCAAACAAATTTTGTCCTTAATACATTAGAGGTTATGTTTAGCTCCAAGGTGTTATAATAATGACAGTAAGATATGCAGAGATCATATTGTAAAGATTTCTTTTAACATTCTATTTGGCATGCCTGTACATCTCTGTGTGTGTGTGTGTGTGAGACAGAGAGAGAGAGAGAGTGGGCAAGTTTTTCCATTTATAGAATCTACAAGAAGCCCTAAAACATCTTTCCCACAAGGCAGAGATGGAATTTAGCCTAAGCTCATGAACCTCAGGAGGACAAGCAGTAGAAATGCACTTCACTCTATTTATCTGTTTTTACCACTCCTCCACCCTGTATTACTACAATTTCTATTTTCCAGTCCCTAAACTGACTAACTGGTTCCTTGTCTGGATGCAATTTATTCCTATAGTCTGTTCCAAAACATGGCAACAACATATGACTCATCTTAAAGGGACAGTTCACCCACAAAATTCAATCACCATTTACTCACCCCTTATGTCATTCTTATATTGCATTGGACAGCATTTTCATTGTAAAATATATTTTTCCGTGTTCCGCAGAAGAAAGCATTTCATACAGGATAACTCTTTAAATGCTAAACAGTGCAGTGTTCCTACAAATGTAAAGTACAACCCAAAACACAAGCACGGGCGCTTACCTTCCATTCATAGTCCAACTGCTTCATAGCACGACAGACCTCACTCATGATATCATTCGGTCTGCTCTGGCTACGGATTCCCAGGTGCCACTTGGCCCGCCGGACACCGAGATGCTTGGACTTTTGGGGGTTAAGCTCATCCAGCGTGTGTCGAGGACGTGGCTGGGATTCAGTCACCAGGAATGGCACTCTCTCGGGGTGAATCTTCGCAGAGTGGTGCGCAGGCAGGTCATCTAGGAAGCTGTCCGGGGGGCTGGAGGCCAAATAGAAATCTTTGGCCTCGTTCATAATGCGCCGGTTGTCTATGATCAAGTGATAGGCCACAGCAAGAGGATCCTGGTGATTGTGACTGCAAAGAAAGCAAGGGCAAAAACAGGACAGATGAGAGTTTATAGTTTGACTGCAGTGCCACTGAAAGAGCTTACATGCTAGTACAGCTCAATTCCTGAAACATTTAACTCTTTTAGGTGTTTCTCTCAACAACAGGTAGTTTAAAAAAAATGAGTTACAATTTTAAATCAGTCTAATGAGCAGAGAGAATTCTTTTATAGCTAAGTGAAATGGACATTTTAACTGTAACATACCCAAATGTAACAAAACTGCGATATTGACGAAAATTTTGTTTTTTAAATTTTGCTAATAATGATGATGAGATATTATACTTTTTTTTATTTAAAAAGGATCATACCTACCATGAACTAACAATAAACAGTTGTATTTTTTTATTAACTATCATTAACAAAGATTAATAAATAATAACAAATGTATTGCTGTTTAGTTAGATGTATTATCTAATGGAATGGTGTTACCAAATTTTGAATACTGAAATAATGTTTTAATAGGGAACTAAAACAGCTAGTAGGTTGATGAAATCTAATCAAATCAGGAAATCTTTATCAAAAGCCGGGATTAGATGCTAACATGAATGTCCTTCGCAAAAGTTTAAATATCCTGAATTTGTGATCATATAAAAAACCTTGCATTTTATATCTACACCACTGCAATTCCCCATTTCAAATGCCAGTCATAATTTCCTCTGATATGAAATTTCCCTCCAGTGCATAGACACCCTAAAGAAGTGTAAGTAACAAAAGGTGTGATGCAAAAAGGAAAACGCACACAAACCTGTACAAGCAGTTGAGCACCTCCTCCTCAGTGCACTCAAACTTCTCGCACACCTCCTTCAGTGCCTCCTCATCAATCATATTACTGCTATATGCAGCGTCCTCTGGGAACAGATACTTGGGGAGATCTTGTTTAAACCACTCATCCTCCCTAAAAATGGAGAGCAACGAACAGAGAAAGAGATTTGCCCTTTTAGAAATCTTGCTCTCCACATCCTAATAGTTTTGGCATTGCTAAAATTGAAATGGACAGTGGCTGTGTAGTTTCTGACCGAATCTCTTTAATGGTGGCTCTCTTCATGGGGTCCACCTGGAGCATGTGTTTCAGAAGGCTAATAACGGAGGAGTGCAGATACTGAGGCGTGAAGAAGATCCCATCGCAGATCTTCTTGAACAGTGTTGGCACGTGGTCATCGTCAAATGGCAGCGTTCCACACAGCAGAGCGTACAAAATCACACCACTGCTCCAGATGTCCACCTCAGGCCCTGCGTATAACCTGAGCAAGAACAGCGAGAAATTATAAATGAACGGACAACACAAAGCCATTCAAAACAACACAGGGCATTATCGTAGGAGGATGAGAGCAGGTTGAGATTATTTCAAATTAAAAAAACCAATGCAAACAGTACCTTCCAGAGATGACTTCAGGAGCAGCATAATTAGGAGAACCGCAACTCGTCCTTAAGAATTCTCCATCTGACATCATGTTTGACAAGCCTACATGAAGAAAGGTCAAAGTTTAAGTTAGTATGGCTTGTAATATAAACATTAAAGAAAGAGCAAATCCACCAACAGCCTAACTTGTTTCTTAATATGAAGAGTTCACATACCAAAGTCTGCAATCTTGGCATTCATGTGTGCATCCAGCAGGACGTTCTCAGGCTTGAGGTCTCTGTGCACCACCATATGTCTGTGGCAGTAATCCACCCCTGAGATGATCTGCTGGAACAGACGCCTGCTCTCCTTCTCGTCCAACTGACCAGAGATGCAGGAACATGTTTTTACACATTTCCCATGTGGACTGACCTGAACATTCAGTTTACAGTTCCCCTTCTGCAGCCTACTGTGCCATTTTTGTGGCTCCTGATATATACTACTTTTTAAACGTTTGGGGTCGGTTTTTGATAGATGTCTTACATTCACCATATAATATATATTTTAATATTTAATTTATTCTTTTGATGGCAAAACTACATTTTCTGCACATGATCCCTCGGAAATCATTCTAATAAGCTGATTTTGTGCTCAATAAACATTTCTTATTACTATCAGGGTTGAAAACAGTTGTGCCACTTAAAATATTTGTAGAAACTGATGCAAAAATCTTAAATGCAATGAATTTTTTTTTTTTTTTTTTTACAATTTTCTGTCATTTTTGACCAATTTAATGCATGCTGAATAAATGTAATGTTTCTGAATAAACTTTTTAAAATATTTATATTTAAAAAATAAAAATAAAATTCCAAAATTTGAAATAGTAGTGTACATTTTTTTTATTAATTCTTAGCAGAAGAACATATTTCAGATGAACTGTAATAAACAAATACCAAATTACTTGCATTCTATTTAGGATTTCAAGATTACAGATCATTCAAACCTAAATTGTATGGCTATTGGTTAACTATTGTAATCAAAATGAACTTTTTCTTTCTGTGGAGCTCTGTTTGATTGACAAGCATGCAGATGCTCTATGATGTATCTGATTAACGTGTGTGGCATAAATTTATCACTTTCTGCTGGTCAATCCGCAAAACTGAAATGTTCTCGTTGTAAGAACACCACATTAAAATTTAAGTAAATGTATTTTTCCACTATAAATTATTTAACAACTTTAAAAAGCCAGAACTGATGGAGCATCTCTAGGCACAGCACAAAGACCAAACTACACAACAACTAAATTAAGTCAATTATTTTCATTATCCATTATAATCAATTCATTTTCAGGCCCTAATCATATCCCACAAATTAAAACTGAAGATGTACCTTTCCATTTTTACAGATGTAGTCAAAGAGTTCTCCTCCTGACACATATTCCATTACCATGAAGATGTCTGTTGGTGTGCTGATGACTTGGTAACTACGAAAAAAACAAAATGCACAAATTTGCAAAGAATACATGTCACTGGTTCTGTCAGTGTAGTCAATGAAATGCATCTTCAGAACTATGCAAAAATCTCAAATGTGTACAAAATGTTTGCATCATTTAAAAAAAAAAAAAAAAAAAAAAAAATCTGACCTTTCCCTATTTAGTACTGATTTAGAGACTAATTTAGACATATTTCAAGGCTTCGACATTTTCACTTCTGCTATTCACTACTATTGAATAGAACACTGCAAATTCATCATCTGTGTATTAGAATACAGATGGAATGAATCAGTACTCACAGTTTGATTATATGCGGGTGACGGAAGAGTTTGAGGTTCTGGATCTCGCGTCGAATCTTCCCCACCACATCCAGACTGCGGATCTTCTGCCGGTTCAGAATCTTTACCGCCACCTGGTGCTTTGTCAACTCATGCTGGCCCACTGCATAGACAGGTAGAAGAAACAAATGTTTGTGAAGGATTACATTTATGCAAATTTACAATAAAATAAATGTCCAATGTGTTTCTGACAAAGATACAAAATTAGCGCCAGTGGGTGACAGGTCTGTTCTGATAAGGCCACGGAGAGCAGTGGAAAAATTGCTACTTGCTAATAAAATGCAAGCAACCATATAATCATACTTACTATAGCAAAATAAACAGACATTTGAAAAGGAGCAGAAAGTGTTCTCTCAATGTTTTGCTGTTGATGGCAACGGCTGTTTGTACAAATGGTACAAATACATGTGTCACTTGGTAATTTGGCTAAAACTAATACTTTTTCACCCAGTGTTTACTCCACACTGGTAAACCACACATTTGCTGCTGTATACATTTATAAAATTGTCCATTTTACTAGGACAATATTTCAGCCTAATCAATTTGCAAATTTTCAGGCCATTGCCATTTCCGGTAATAATAATAATAATAACAATAATTATAATATACTATTATTTGATATTACCAATACTGATTTCCATTTTGGTTAGCTTAATATCAACACTGTTACTGTAATATCTGCATCCTGAAATAAACACTGAGTTAAATGACACTCAAACAGCTGCAAGTCAACTAGGGATATGCCGGTATCAAATTTTCCTGTTGCAATTAATTGATAATGCTTTTATCACGGTGTATGGTATTATCACGGTATTGAAATTTAGTTTAAAAAGTGGTCACAATACAGTATAACAGGTTAAATAACGTTTTTCTTATAACAAAATTAACTGAACATTTAAATACAATAAAGCAATACAGAAAAAATATATAAAGTTAAAAGTTTTACACAGATTAAAGTGCAAAAGAACTATAAAGACCAAGAGGTATCACTTTACAATAAGACCTAATTAGTTAACCTTAGTTAATGCATTAACATTCACAATGCAACATTTGCTACAGAAGTTATTAATCTTTGTTAAAAAATAAAAGTCTTAATTCATGTTAGCTCATTAAATAACACAGTTGCAACTTTCGATTATAAGGTGTTATTAAATATTGGAATACCTAAGATTAATGAATGTTCAGAAGAATTTTTCATTGGCAGATTATGTTAACTAATGAAGCCCTAATGTAAAGTGTGAATGAACAATAAAGAATCAAAACACTTTCAAACAATATCTAGGGCATGTTGTAGTCCAGATTAAAATTATGGGAAAACAAAAGTTTGAAAATAAATAGCCTATTAAGTCTAAACATTTAAGTATTTGGCACTGTGATGAACAACATAGTGAATACACAAACCTGAATGGCTACTTACAATTATTTAAATAGGTTTTAGAATGTAGCAGCTGCTTTATTTTATGGGGTTTCCAGGGTAAGGGCTGCATTTTCTGCAGTTTAGCGCCATCTGCTGTCAGAGAGTGAATGTGTTTTCATTCAGCGCGTCTCTCACTGTTCCTCCATGTGCTTCTCATGCATGCTTGTTTACATCAGAGCGCACACATCTTTCAAGAAGCATACAGCGATGTTGTGCATTTTGACCAGTTGATGGGAAAAGAGTTCTTAAAATGCATTCCAAATTCTGAATAATTTTTAATATATAATTATTCACGGTATTTAGAAGTGCCCACAATAACAATATCGTGCATATTCATTACCGTGATATATCGCATTACCGAATACCGGCACATGTCTAAAGTCAACTCCTTTGAGGCTTGCATTAACATCATGGAGAAAGTTAATGTGCGAGGTTCACCGCACTTATACTCAATTTTTCCATAAACTATTTTCTTAAGGGCAAAGGCCTTGCCAACCAGCTTCTTATAAGTTTGGATATTGCTGCATCAATAAGTGCTGAAGGCCGTACACTGAACCATTCCTAGAAGCTGGGTATGGTCTCGGTTAAGTTGCAACATTTAAAAACAGGCTGCCTGCATTAACTAGACTGCTCTAGTTATGCATTAACACAAACTCAGTCATGCAGAGGAAATTCTGTGTGTGTGTGTAACCACAGACCTCACAAATTTCTTAGTACTAAAACATCGCTGTCAACCTTGTTTATAAAGGCTACTTGTTAGATTGTTGATTAGTAGGTTCCATGTTCTGTCAGCAGTACACAAACTTCTCTTTTCCCAGAAATCTTTACACACAACACACATCCTGTCTTGAAACCTTTGTTTTGCATCATGTATTGCCCCATAACACAGGCAAATGCATTAGTTTCAGGGGCACAGCAAGCTAGAAAGCCATGGCTTAGTACAGTAGGCATTTCATTATTGCATCAGATGTGGTGTCACTGGTGTGGGAAAAAAGGAAACATGATTGAGAAAGAGTGGACTTTTTGAAATGTCACTAACTGTTGGGTGCTCCTTGGCAAACATGCAGTTAAAAGTATGTTAATCAATTAATGTGTCTTTGATTCATCTGATTTAAAAGCAAATATTTATTTTCAGTATTTAATTTTTAACATTATATATAATGTTCTTCTAACTGTGCAAACTGAAGAATGTATCTATGCAGGCTATGCTATACATGAACTGGTATATGCAATAAAAGGTAAAAAAAAATAAAGATTATATCCTAAAACTTGACCACCATAATAAAGTTAAAGACAAGCACAGACTAAAAACATATTTACTTATCTGGATAAAGTAATTATATTACGTTTATACTCTATTACAACTAATAAAAATATAACTATTCTGTTTCACTATATTTCAAAAGGTTTTTTTTTTTTATAGACAAAAGTTATTCACTACTGTAAAGTGACGTGACTGCCGGATGTTTTATTAAGAATCGATTATTATAAAGTTGCACCCCAATTTAAGACAACGCTAGCCTGACAAATACGGATGTCATTAATTGCCATAAATATAACTTACATGTCATCTTCGATTACTGAAGTCAAGACTGGATCACAGAAAAAGCGCAAGTATTTTTAATTGATCGGACTCATAGCATGCACCTAATCGGCTAAATTACGTTTTTTTAAAAAAAAAAAACTATTTTCTTGTCATTCTGACAAAGACTTTATGACTAGCTGCATCTGTCGTTGTCATTTGGCCTGTGCATGAGCGAATCTATCAATCCTCAGCAAACTGCAACTTCAGAATACTAATCACTTCATAAACCATGAAGCTAACCAGGTTAGCTGCGACCAATCCCTCTACAAACCAGACTAACACAAAACATGCACGCACATATTCAGAAAACCACGTCAGCATCGATCGGCTAACATTATCAACGCTGACCTTCGCAGAAATCTTTGTTGTTAATGTTTGTTTCATGACTACACTGTGATTAGCCAACAAGTGCTGCAGCTTGTGCTGCTGCTTGAGCCGCACTTAAAGGCTCAATCTTCTCCAGTTTTGCTTTACTGTCTTCAATACAACAATAACACAAAACCCAGAACACATCGGACAGCTTTACCTTTGACTTTTCCAAAAGTTCCCACTCCTAGGGTGTCTCCGAGAATATAATGTCCGATTTTCACCCTGCCTTCATGTTTCTGTTTGTCCGTCGCCATCTTCGCTCCGAGGCCCTACCTGAGAGAGAGAGAGATACAGCAGCGTCTCTACTGACAACTACCGGTACAGAAGAGCGCGCCAAAACAACAGGTTTCAAACGCTAGGATTAATGTTTAATACATAAGTAAAAAACATTAATTATTAACTAAAATAATGAACTAATTAACTAAAATGAATACAAAAAAATTATAAAAAATAATTATTCTATTATAAAAAAAATTATTAAAAAAAATTCTTCTTCTTCTTCTTCTTCTTCTTCTTCTTATTATTATTATTATAGCAGGAATAAGTGATTAACTGGCTAAATTTAAGTGTTGTTTGAGACCACACACACAGAGAGAGACTGCATGTGTCCTGGAAAGTTTATTTATTTATTTATTTATTTATTTATTTATTTATTTATTTATTTGTGTTGTTAAATTATTATTGTTATACTGCAGTTCAAATTTATGTTTATCTGTATTTTTTGAAAGAAAGAAATACTTTTATTCAGCAAAGACATGTGAAATTGATTTATATATATATATATGTTGTTATATATCACAGGTTCAAAAAAACGAAATAAATAAATACACAGCTGAACTGCATAGCTAATGTGTATATGTATATATGTATATGCTGTATTTATATGACAATGACCAAACAAGAACAAATCAAAGTTTCAACAAATATGAATGTTTTAATGAAAGGCAAATAAAAACATTCAGACATTTAATTCTTTGAAGAAGTTAATAACGGGGATGACTTGATACGACTGGACTAAATGACTTGGATAGGACAATGATGATGATAAGTAAAGAGATGGAACCAATAATGGCGGCAGCAATGTTTAGCTTGCGAGCTCTATTGCCATAAGACCGAGCCATTGGGATGTCTCCAAGCAGTCTGTTGTCCCTGGCCTGAGACACAAAAAATATATGATAAGCCTCAGGTATTTGTAAAGCAGCAGGACAGTTATATAATTACATATATGTATATTGCTTACCTTAATTGAGTTGTAAAAGGCCCCGAACCCAAGACAGCAAGGGTTACAGAAGTGAAGATTGAATGTGGAAAAAATGATATCATCATTGACTTTTTGGTCAGGCATGGAGAGTATTACTGGCTGGGCAGTGGAGACTCTGTCGTCCTGCTTCATGCTCTCCCCAGGTGCTGGGTAGTTCTGCGTCGCCATGTCAATTCAATACCAAGAAGCTGCTCTCAGTGATGTTTGCAAGTGTTCAGCTCTCTTTTATAGAAAGGTCTAACTGGTGCATGTGTGTTTTGCAATGACAAGGAATACTGGGTGGAGTTAAAGGGATAGTTCACTCAGAAACAATGTCTGAGAGTGGAGTTTTGTGTGTGTGTGTGTGTGTGTGTGTGTGTAATGTGCAATTTTCATTTTTGGGTGAACTACCCCATTGCAAAACTACTAAATGTTTTCAGTGTTTATACAACACAAATACACACTTTCTTCAGTAAAACACTAGCAATGATTTTTTGTTGAACCCATGTTTCTTGGTGATTCATAATATGCAAGTAAAAGGGTGCTGTCACTTTAAGAGTCAAAAATTAATAACTGTGGCTCCTAGAAAAAACAAACATTTTTAATATATATTTATTTTTTAGCCCAGAGGCTGGGTGAATATGGGACAGAACACATGCTGGGCTAACCCAGTGAAGTGGGTTAAACAATACCAGTGGCAACAGCGTTTAAGTGCTTGAATGGTGGCTGGCACTTTAATGCTCTCTCCTAACAAGCTGATGATCTGAATCTAGTGTATCAATTAAGGGAGACATGGAAAATGTGCAGAACAGGGGGCCCCCAGGACCAGGCCACTCCAGACCACTGTCTTTCGCACCTTCTCAACAAACCTGACAAAGATCCTCATATTTGAATTAGTATTTACAGATTAACCCAATCCTCTAAATCTTTGTACAATATACAACACAACATGTTTACATGATATCTTCATTCTCACTAGGCCTACATCATATCTTTATTTTTAATGAGTAGGCTTACTTCTTAATATAAGATATCTTATACCATTTGAATGTGTATACAATATTGGCTACATTTAAACTCATTTAACAAACATTTTAGAAAAATGAAACATTTAAAAGTAATTTAAGTGAAATCAACCAGCCCTTGTTATCCTGTTTTCTCTGTGCTGGATCTTGTGCCAGGTGTGTGCCGAATTTCAACTCCCTGACAATGCCTTTTTGTTTATCTTTGTGTTAAATTGGAGGTTTGACACCTAAATTTGTTATATGCTCACTTACTTTTTTTTTTAAACATCAGTATAGTGTATTTGCTGCCTAAAGGTTTTTGTTTAATTTTTTTTCTCATGTGACAATATTCAAGAAATCACCTTCTCTTTCCTCTGAGGTAAAAGGAAGTTGGTCAACCTAGGTTTTGTAACATTGCAGTGTATCTTTAAATATTGCAACATTATTGAGAATTAAACTTACTCAAAGTCAGTAAAAGTGTTTTCTTTTGTGCAATATTCATCCATCATCCATTCTTCAAACCAAAACCGCTTGTCCTAAGTAGTGTCATTTAGGCTATCCTAGTGCCGAAAAAACACATATACACTCTTAATAATAAAAGTGCTTCATGATGCCATAGAAAAACCTTTTTTCTAAATAGTTCCATAAAGAAACTTTAACATCTCTAGAATATTTCTGTTTCACAAAAGGTTCTTTGTGGTGAAAAAAGGTTCTTCAGATTATAAAAAAGTAACAAGATGTGGTTCTTTAAAATACCTTTGACTGAATGGTTCTTTGTGGAACCAAAAATGGTTCTTATGGCATCGCTGTGGAGAACCTTTTAAGCAGCTTTATTTTTAAGAGTGTACACACATCTACAGGCAATGTTTTGAAGTAGCTTCATGTTAAAAAGCAACAATTTCAGTGTTAAAAAAAAAACATTTATGAAATGAATTCAATTTTAGCTTTATTGCAGCTCTACAGAAGATAGTGTCATTGATCAGGCTCAGTTTATTCCTTGATATGATATGATATGATATGATATGATATGATATGATATGATATGATATGATATGATATGAAATCTTTATTTCGATCAAGAACAAACTTAACATCGTAAATTCAACAACTTGTAAATTAGGTACAAGAATGAAATCATACAGGAGCAGCATCCCCCAGAAGTCACAAGAGAACTAGTCTTTCTTTTTTGGGTTTGGTATGTTTTCGTCACAAACTTTTAATGATAAGTAAACTGTATGTCGCAATGATGCTTGCTCATGCTAAGAGTCATTTTTATTTGAGTTAAAATGATAATGCCAAATGTGATTAAATTCATGCAATGGAATTAATTATTTACAATCATTTATATTAAGTTTGTTTATGGGCTAGTTGTCATGTCTCCACGTCTGAAGACCGCTAAGCGCAGGACATTGTTAACATGACAGCAGCTTGATTTGCGCCGCTCCGGTGAAGCTAACTTCAGCTAAAAAATGGAGAATAATCAACCTCCACTCGCAGTCGGGAAGAGGAAGCTTCTTACTGACTTTTTTTTTGAGGGGTAATTTTCTCTCTCTATATATCTTTCCACTATATTTATCAACTCCATGTAGGGGCTTTTGTATTCCTTGCGTAAGTTATTATTAGGTCTGGTTCTGGGGTGCTAGAGATCTCGATGAAGATGAGTGACAGCTTTTTAGTAATTATAAAGGGATTGCTCGTTGTGCGGTTTCTGTGCTATATATGTAATCCATTCAGAATTGTATAAAACTTGTTTTTCATGCTGCTAAGACCAATGGGAATTACATCGGCATATAAATGCGGGATTTACTATTGAAATAGCTATAATTGATATATTGATAGCCATAGTCAGTTCCTGAATAAAGCAGACTTTTGGACTGAAATGGTTGAATAGTCTGCTGACCGATAGACTCACTCATAACAGTTCCTTGTCTCCACCTACTGGACCTAACTATGTAAACTGCACTTAAATCGTTGAAAAACACAGACTGACACCCGTTCATGTCACAATTTACATTTTTAATATCTAATAAACTAGTTTCTTGCATTTAAACGCCTTTTGGAACAAACATTATTATCACAAAGTGTCAATCATCCAGTTGTTTTTAGGGAAAATAATAAATACTACATTGGTAAATAATGGTAGAATTATTCTGTTGGATGTACATTACTGTTCAAAAGTCATTTCTGTTCACCAAGCCTGCATTTATTTGATCCAAAACACAGTAAAAACCGTAATATCATGATATATTATTACAATTTAAAATAATAATAGTCCAATAGTAAATCTTCAGTGTCACATGATCTTTAGAAATCATTCTAATATGCTGATTTGGTGCCCAAGAAACATTTCTAAATATTATCAATGTTGAAAACAGTTGTGTACAATTTTTTTTTTCCAGGATTCTGTGATTAATAGAAAGTTCAAAGAACAACATTTATCTGAAATAGATATAATTTGTAACATTATACACTACCGTTCAAAAGTTTGGGGTTAGTAAGAATTTAAACAAATATCTTTTTGTGTGTGGAAAGAAATGAAAGATTGCATTAAATTGATCAAAATTGACAGGAAAGACATTTAAAATGTTACAAAATATTCTATTTCAGAGAAATGCTGTTCTTTTGAACTTTCTACTCATCAAAGAATCCTGAAAACAATTTGTAATTCAACTGTTTTCAACACTGGTTTATGTCTTCACCCACTGGTTCCTGAAATTACCTTGAGAGCTGTTATGGATAAATAAGTTGACTTTTGAGAATCTCCTGGACATGCTTATGTTAAACTTTTATGTTAAACTATTATATAAGACTATATCCTGTTTGCCCAGTTGCCTTGCACTCTTTGAATAATACCTGATCTCATCTCTATAGTATCATTACAGCCTGATAGCATTTTTTCCATCCTTTTTCTACTGTTTAAGTAATAAAAGGTCCTTAAACGGGTCCATTTGAAGTTACTGACTGCTCTTTATCACTGCTTTCTGAGACATTATGAAATAATGATTCCTGTGCCACTGCTGAATCTGAATACAATTCAGTGAGTCTGAAAGCCATCTGAATATTTTATACTGTTTTTGAGAAATTTCAGTGTATTTTGAGGTCACATGCTTTTATGGATCTCCAAGTGCCTTAAATGTAGTCCTCTGGTATATTTGCCATAGTTGCCCTTTTGGCTCTGCTGCTTTGTCACAATCTAAATCCAGTATTACTTGGAGTAAGCCATTTAAAAGAAGAATAGTAGCTTAATCTCTCTTTGTTATGCAACGTTGGACTGATTATTCATCAACACAAAAGCATGTTCTTTTATGTAAGCCTGTTTTTAATAAATAGTATATAGTTATGCATATTATGATCAAATATACTGTGTATTTAAATTGTATATTGCGAGACCCCTACCCCCACAAAAAAAAAAAAAAAAAAAAAAAAAAAAAAGTCTTGGGGACCCCCCATAAGACTTGATTCAGTTTGAGCACTGGCTAAGACACACCTCGTCACTCTATTTATCTACTTCAGAGGTTACTTGTCAGTCTCGTCATGTCTTGTTTTCGCGGGAGTGCGCAGCTTCAATCGTGGTTTGGATACTCACGCTCCATGTCTTGTCTTTTCGTTTCATGTCTTTCACAAGCTGTGTATTCATTCACCCACTGTGCACTCTCGTCTTGTGAGTGCTTGGTTTATGTCTTCATTAGCCAGGCATTCTTGTGTTGTCATGTTCGGTGTGCAATGTGGTTCGTGTTAGCATGGCCGTGTGCTTTTTTGTACTGTTTTGTGTGAACATGCAGCTCATAAGTTTTTATCATAGCTGCCTGTTCATGTCTTGTTTCTGTGTGCCATGTGCTCTCATGTCTATTGTCTATCCCTTGCCCACCTTGTTACCTGATTATTGTTATTAAATATCAGTTAAAAAAGAAACAAAGTCACACTGTGAGATGTATCCATAGTAAAAAGTCTATACAGAAATTAGTTTTGAAGTCACATTTTTATTCCTGAAATCTAACAGAACATACATTTTCTCCTGAAGATTTTGCTATTATTGTGTTGATTGTTTATGACCTCTGTGTAAAGTTCAGCAATATACCTCTCAATTATTCACATTCTAAGTATAGTAAGTACTTTTTAATGTATACTATTAATGGAAAGGGTCAAATTTATTTTTTTGCCAAAAAAGTAATTGTCCCACTTCCCCACTTTGACCTTGTTTCCTTTTAGTTTGGATTTGGCAATATTGATGGGAATATTGCATTTTCATTTACCCAGTGATCTACTGTAATAAGAAAGGCTAAATGCTTTAATTTTATATGCTAGAAATGAGTGTGCCTGTGCTATAAAGAGTATGTTCAGATTTGTTTTATTACTATTTATACTGCAATTAATTGTGTATATTATTTTAAACAGACCAGTGTGTGAAAATTACACTTAATTTATTACTATATCTCCTGCAGAAATGTCAAAAAAAAAAAAAAAAAAAAAAAAAAAAACTTGCGTAATTGGTGACAGTGTTTAGAACATTTTAGAACAATAGAACACATTGTACCAATTAATAACACAGTGTAACATAAAATGAAATCTATTCATGTGTAATTCGTAACTCGGAGTGGATCCAGTAATAACAGGCGGTGATGCAGTTCAAGGTATAATCCAGAGAGGAAGGAAATATGTGGCAATACAATGCCAAAAAATGTGAGAGAACAACATTCAAAGAACAATAACACTTAACCGGCCGAAAAGATTGCACCCACTAGTGTGTTTTGAGCATAAAATTATACTAATACTAAAATTACATTATATTAATTGTTATCATGGGAACAATGATTCTCATTTCCTTTTTTTAAGCACACATGCCATGCAAGATTTTCATACCTTTGTTTTGTGATGCAATTAGCACCATCTGTTCGTCTGGCATATAGTCAATCTTAAGCCTAATAACAAACACTTTTCTTTTTAATAACTATTCATATCCCAAACTGCCAAAACCCAGTCTCATTTTAGATTTGTTATGCTGTACGATCTCTTGCTTTTCAGGTTTTTTAGTCTGTGCTAGGCCTGTCCTGTCAGAATTTTTTTAATTTGCCATCACTCCACTGCCTCAGTATGTCCTCTGCTGCTTGCAGGGTTGAGTCCTCCTATTAATGTTGACAAAAATATGAATTAAATAATATACAACATTTTAACAATGTGAACAGGTCACAATGGAAATCACTTTTCCTGATTTAGTATCATGATGTACTATTCACTTATATAAAGCAATCCATATTACAATAAAATAAAGGTCAAAGTTTCCATGTTGGCTCATGTGAATAAGTAACAGTTGGCTTATCATTAGTTTATTAAAAGTAATTTAAAGTAAAATGACTTTTAATGATGATAACAAAACTAAATAAGAGTCTCTAAAGCATAAAATTCACAATGCATCAATTTCTAAAAAGATAATAAATTAAATATACTTAATGTTAATCTTATTGAAAAAAAAAAAACTAACAAGATTAACATCCTAAACAATTATAAAGAACTTTATTTTTAGACCTTTTTACCTTAACAAAACAGAATCGGATGTATTTCTGGAATTCATTTCTGTGTTCCGGGCTGTAGAATGCAGACACAGGGATAGTGGCCAGTCCCTATTTAGAAGTGTAGAACTTTAATAACTTATTTTGCTCACGGATGTCACTATATGAGAAGATTTTATAACCCATCGTAAATGCTATGTTTTGGCTTACCTTCTCTTTTATGAGCCATTTCACAAATCTGTAGTCATAGGGTTCATCTTTAGTACTAGGGTCAGTAAGGTCAACATCTTGTAGAAAAACATTTAAAAACAAAAGGCAATATTAAAAACAGACTTTATTTTGAAATAATCACGTCAAAACAATTATAATTGCTATCACACAGTGTAGCCTTTCTATACTTTGATTTCTCATATTATGAAGATTCCCCTACTCATGGAAAACCTGGATATATCAGGGAATTTGAAATGTTTTCTGGAAATTAACAAAACACTAAATTATAGAAATATTCTGTACACTGTAAAAAAAAAAAAAAATCAAAAGTTGAAAAAACTTTAAGGCAACCAGCTTCATGAGATTTTTGAGTTTTCTCAACTTGTTTTTGCGGGAGATTTTTGAGGTTTCTCAACTTTTTGTTGTATAAACTGAAAACAACAACTTGAGAAAACTCTGCCTTAAACTTTTAAGTTTTCTCAACTTTTGCTATATATATTACTTTCCAGTCAGTGCTACATTATTTTACCAGCTAGAAATGGCTCTTTGTAAGTGCAAACCCTTTAAAATGATTTTTAAATATATAATAATAATAATTATCAATATTTATTGCTTTAATACTTTGTTCTACCTTTTTTTTCTGTTACTTACTAAGATTTGAGATATCTGCGATCATGAAGTATCCTCCCTGGGGCAGTATAGGTTTTAGGCCAACGCTCTTCAAACAATCTGCCAGCCTCAGGCGCTTTTCATGAAGATGTATGGGTAACTGGTGGAAATAGCTTTCCTCTGTGCCAAATACATCATATTCCCTCTGAAAACCTACTGCTACGGCCTCTTAAAAACAACATTAGACAATGTCAGCCCACTGAAAACAAATTACACAAATTTTACACCTTACAAAGGAGCATTGTTTTACCTGGGCAGCTGTGGCACAGTGATACACTGAATTCTGATGGACGGTTTTTAAGTGCTTTAGGATATGTTCTGATCCCATTGCCCAGCCCACCTACATTAAAATAATAAGAGTAATTTAATGACCTGCATGCTGTGTATACATACTGAACCTTATCACCATGACACTTCCAGCCAGTCAACAGAGAGATATAACACTGCAAGAAATAAAACCTGTTAAATTCCACCTGCTCACCTTCCATCCTGTGGCACTGAAAGTCTTGCCTGCACTCCCAATGGTGACAGTGCGTTCCCACATACCTGGCAGACTGGCTGTCAAAAAAAAAGGTATGTTACTTTGAAAGAACACAAAACTATGATTAATCACATTAACTGCACAGTTCTGCTCTTACCGATTTTCACATGTTTTGTTCCATCATATGTGAGCCACTCGTACACCTCGTCGCTGATGCAAATGACATCATGTTTAATGCATAAATCAGCAATCATCTGAAGTTCCTTCCGCTTGTAGACCTGCAAGAAACCAGTTAGGGTTAGGCTGAATTTGTCTCTGTGGTAAAAATTGTACACACTGACCTGAAAAGTAATTTCAGCTCAGTTTACTTTTTTATATTAATTACATTTCCATTTAAAGATTTGGGGGCAGTAAGATTTTAAAGAAATTAATACTTTTATTCAGCAATGGTGCATTAAATTGATCAAAAGTGACAGTGAAGACATTTATGATTTCTTTTTAAAACATTACATTTTAATTTCATTCTTTTGATTTGATTTTCTTGACAGTTTTCATGAAATTCACACATATAAGAATATATTGGACAACAATATAAGAATGGGTAAACCTGTCCACCATTTGTTGGTGACTGACTCACCTTGCCAAGAGGGTTATTAGGAGTGTTAATGACAATGGCTTTGGTACGAGGACTAAATTTACTCGCCAACTCTTCAGGAGACAACACCCAGTCTTGAATGGGTTGTGGTTGAAAGAAGTCTTCTCTCTGTTAATAAACAGCTAATATTACTCAAAACAAACCTTTTAGTTGTTTAGATAAAGCAAACAGATCTTGTCACGTGATTTATGAACATACTGGTTTAAGGGGCACATATATAGCTGTTCCTCCCGCCATCATTACCATTGGCTGATAACAATCAAAGAATGGCTCCACAATAATAACCTGCGCAATAAAGGAAAAAAGATGCATTCTGATACCACATATTGAACATAAACCGTGTCTTTTTTATTCCCTACTAACAATATAATTTTCTGAATATGAATATTGTTACCTCATCGCCCTCATCAATGAGAGCCTGGAAGGTACAGAAAAGTGCTTGATATGCTCCTACAGAAACCAAGATATCCTCCATTGGGTCTATTTCCCGGCCTACAATCCTACTGAAGAACTTGGCCAGGATCTTCACAAGATTTGGGTGGCCCTGTATGACCGCATGTTGTAAGATTGTTTAGCAAAGCTTTACTTATATACTTATTACATTACGCAGTGGTAGCTGATCATTTACTTAACAAACTGCAAATTGAAAGCGAGCAAAGGACTTGTATTTTTAAGTTCTTACAAAAGCACGTGTGTACTGGTGCATAGAGAAACCTTCATTCAGGGCTTTGCAGAAAGCCTCCTGAACAAAACTAGGAGGGGAGAAATCAGGGAACCCCTGACCCAGGTTCACTGCCTTATAGTCAGCAGCCAGCTGAGTTAATTCCACCCTACAGATGACATACACAAAAGGAATAACATGCAGTTTTAAACATTAAAATCAGCAAAATCTGAGTTCATTTACTTGTGGGAATAATAAACTATTCTTATTACACAGCTCACTGAAATACTGGAATTGCTAATTGGCACCATCTTGCGATCAAAACTGTTATTGCGATTATTTTAAAAATGGAGTACATTGTTATTGTATTATTCATGAGTAAATATAAAAAAAAACGTTAGTAGTTAAAGCAATAAAATGAAAAATAAATAAATAACCGCCAAAAAACCACAAAGATGAGAGAGAACTTAAACTATAGAGGAAGAAATCGTCCGCCAAGTACATTACATTGGTTGCATAATAATAATAAACCTAAAAAATGTATCAAAACTATTGATAAAGCAACAAGCCGAACGTTGGGAAAAAAACAAGATATTTTAAAATACTAAATAATTAAACAAGTATATTTTAGTGTTCGTCTTGCTCTGTTATAACAGACTTTCTAGCAGAAACTTAGCTGCAATGATGATAATAATAATAAATAACTCAATATGCTATTTTATATCCAATTATTTACTTATTTGGTAAGTGCCTAAGCACTAAATGACTACCATACAGTCTACCAATTTATACTTTCAGTTGATTTACAGGCCGTGAAACTTAATTACCATATATTCTTGTCGATTCCTTCGATTCTTCTCGCGTGCAACTTACGAGACATATTGCCCTGCTGCACAATCAAGAAGAAAACATGCAATAACAAAAAAATTGCACATTACTAAACCGCAGGTTGATCATACATACAGGTGTAGCGATCGAGTGTAAAATATCTCATACCTTCTCATGAAACCCTGCGTTTACTAATCTGATTGACAGCCAAGGCCCATATACCGCTGCTCTTCTCCACATTCCAGTGTTTCAAAACACCTTTACTGCAGGATTTCTGCTAAAACCGTAAATCAGTAACACACATAGTAAGAGATTAGAATCGAGGCGAATCTTTAGCATTTTAACTGTCAACCTTTAAACGTCTGGCAGTCGATAATTCAGTGACTTGACAGCAGTCTTGTCCTTGTGATTTAGAGATTCAAGAGACAAACAGAGTATAAAATACTGTGGTAAATGTCGATTTCATACTGTAATCTAAAAAGCGAATACACAAAACTGTTTCGAACCAAACCTTGTTCATTTACTTCTCCCAGCTGTTAAAGACGTCACACATTGACTTCTCAAGCGCCTTACTTAGTCTGAGCCAATGAAAACTCGAGCAGAGCTCCTCTTCCAGGCAGCACCGGGTAGCACTCTTTATTTTTGTAAGAGTACTTCCGCTGTGGGCAGGGCCAGTCACTGCTAACGGTATACGTTGTAGTATATATTTGTAGTGAGTATTCTTATTGTACAGTTTTAAATATGCAGAACAGACAAGAGGAAAAAAGCTTGTTTCCTCATCTAGCATTCTAATAAACCTTTTATAGTGCTCCATGAATATTGTTGGCTCTGTGACAAATTGGTTATGTACATCTATTGTAAGTCACTTTGGATAAAATGCACAAATATAGATGAATGCCCAACATTGGGTTGACACTGACAGAATAAAAACACAAAATATGGACACAAAATGCATTCTTTATAAAGCTGACATCTTAAAAGTGACAACAGAAAAAACATTACATCCCAGGGCTGGACAATATATCGAACGATATGATCATGCGCATCTCGTCAGTAAAGCCGGTTCCATGATTAGCGGTAAATCCCCATCACCTGCTTTCAAATGGAGCTGCAGTTAATAAACAGAGCCGTAGTTCACTGAGAAGCTACGCTATATCGAGTTAATTATTGAAGATGAATCGCCTTTGATAATGAACTCGATATAGCGTAGCTTGTCAGTGAACTATGGCTCTGTGTATTAACTGCAGCTCCATTTGAAAGCAGGTGATGGGGATTTACCGCTAATCATGGAACCGGCTTTACTGACGAGATGCGCATGATCATATCGTTCGATATATTGTCCAGCCCTATTACATCCCATTGAAATTTTGTGAAGAAATGCTCTCAAACACAAGGCGAAGTCCCCGCGAGCATTATCCTTTCTGCCCTTTACCAATTCTCACTTCTTTTCATCCTTTCTGCCTATAAGCTGGCCTTCTTGAGATCCTCAGGCAGTACACAACCCTTTTTCCTTGCCCTCTGTTTGCGTTTCTCCATCTTGGCATCCTTGCGTTTCTTAATATTCCTTCTCCGCTTGTCTTGCCTCTTTTGCATCTTCTCCACGACTTGCTGGCTCCTCTGTACCCACTTCTTTTTTTTCTGAGCCTTTCTTTTCTCCTTCTTCTTCAATGATGCACACAAGAGTACCTCGTTGTCTTTGATTTTCATGCCTTCAGCTTTGTAGAGAACATTGGTCCACCTCATCTTCTCTTCCTCTTTTTTTGCTTTCCCTTCATCCTTCTCTCTAAGCTCCTCCAGGTGAGCTTTCCTCGCCTCAATACGTGTTAAAAGCTGTTTGTAGTTCTTGCCAGTGAGCGGAGTCAGCGTTCCTTTCACTTTCCTTTTCTTTTTTTTCTCCATCATCTTTGTCCCTTTGTCCACATAGTCTTCTCCAACCTCCATCTTGTTGAAGACTATGAAGCTCTGCTCATTTTTGACAGGAGGGCTTGATGTAGAAGTTTCTTGTGGTTGGTGATTTGCTGTCTCTTTGTCCTCTTCTCCTGCCTGCAAAGCTGCAGCATCTGCTAACTTTTTCTTTCGAAACTCTTTTCTTTTCCTCTTCCGACGCTCCCTTTCTTGTTTTCGTCTCTCTCGTTTCTTCTTTATCTCCTCGGAGGAGGGATCTTTAGGAGGGCCCTGGAAAAAAAAAAAACAGAAATAAAGGCTTGGCTTAAAAATTCTTAAAGGAATGATATAATAAATTAAACTTTTTCCATTTAATACTTTTACTTTTTCTTGTTTTTACTGCAAAACAGTCATAATTTTGCATTTACGGGCAATTAATTTCTCAGAACCATACAAATAAACATGGCATTTTTAAAGGGATAGTTCATCCAAAAAAGAAAATTCACCCTCAACCTGTACGAGTTTCGTTATTCTGTTGAACACAAAAAAAGAAAATAATATCTTATTTTATGTTCCGCAGAAGATCAGAAGTGATGACAGAAGTTTTGTTTTTGGGTGAACGATCTTTGAAGTAAAGTGATTCAGCATATTAACATTCAAACATTTAACAATCCTTTGACCGAGAAAACATTTTAGCCAATTTCAATATTTTAGTCCAACTTGAGCATGTACCTGTCCTCGAGATTCCTCAATCTTCTGGTGAAGTCTCTGACGAAGAATGTCTACAGCATTAAATTCTTGTGATGTTCCACCTAATAGAAATGAATCAGCAAGAATAAGGCAACAAGAATAAGGCATGCTGGAAACTGTACTAATCTCTCTTTACAAACTACTTTTTACCCTCAGTCTTCTTCCGAGTCTCTGAAATCCCATTCTGGACAGTTTTTCTCTGAGTTAGGGGTGCTGCAGGCGGAGTGCTCTTTAGAACTGGTTTCTTTTTGTTTGCACTCATGTTATCTCCTTTTGTTGGCTTTTGATTGTTCTTCTTTTTCTTGTTTGAAGGAGCACCATCATTTACCCCACTGCCTCGGAATGGAACTAAAAGGGGAATTAATAAAACTTTATTCGAATCGTTATTATATTTAAATACTTTTTTTTTTTTAAACTATTGACTTTGAAAAATACAAACTTTGAATGAATAAATAAACCAGCAATAAAACTGCTCCAGGTGTCTGTTCAGTATTTACTAATGTATCAATATGCAATTAACAATCCAGAATTTTACCATAGGGTCTTTTCTTTGGCTCCTGGTTGTGAGACACGCAGACTTTACGGGTCAGCTTCTCTAGGTAATCATACTTCGCAGCAAGGCTGGCCATGTTTCCTATTATAAATAAATTAACAATAAATTAATAAATACAGACATTTGATGCAGATATGTAACGTCATCACTAAACAGCTCAAAACAAAACATTTAGCAAAGTCAGAAACCTATGCAGTATTTTATGACAACAATAACAAATACGTCAATTAATACATTTAATAAACGTGTCATTATTCGCTTGTACGGAATATTTACCTTACCTCGCTCAATCAAACACGTCAGTCGAAACAGCGGTGAAGCGTTTCATCAGCTGAGAACGGTATAAAGGGATTTGTGTACCTCCTTAGAAATTACAAACTCATTCGGATAAAATCCTTGAAATGTGAACTATATACAATATCCCTTCTTACGTCGCCAAATACAAGTTCAGAAACATGCCCCACGTGTGTATGATCTTACACATGCGCAGGATGGTTCGGTATCCCCGGAAATGGTTACACTTAAAACATTCCCCCGAAAGCACAAGGCATGTTATAGTCAACCTGGCGGTTGCTTGTTAGATTATTACAATTCCAGCGAACATGAGTAGTTTCAGATTAATGCTGATGCTCTCTAATAGCGCATCTAAAATAATCCAAGGCTGTGTAAATTTATTTTAATTTTCCCCTCATGTATGTGTGTGTGTATGTGTATGTGTGTTTTTTTTATTTTTCTTCTTTCTCAGTACGTTTTTCGTCAAACACTCACTCTTGACAGCTAAGAGTAAAGTGTATTTTATTTATTCTTTTCTAAGAATTTCATCTCACCAAAGAGGACCCTATTTGTGACACGACAGGGTCTTATCAGACGTCAGGATGCTCCAGTAACGTTACTCCGGTGTAATTCTGTTTAGCTTGCTCATTATTATATTCTTCTGAATTTTCAGCAGCCATTTCTCCAATTTTCAGTGTCACGATCTTTCAGAAATCATTCTAAAAACAAGAAACAGTTCTTGTTATTATCATCAACATAATGTCATTGTTAGACTGTACCACTGTATCCATGCTTAATGAAATGATTAATTTCTTTAATAATAATAATAAAATGCTGACCCAATTTTTTTAATAGTAGCATAAAATAAAATCGGTAAGGTTAGAGTGACTTTCTAATAGACTAGTGACTGAAATATAGCTGTCTTTCTTCCAGGTGTTTTGCTTGAGCAGTTTGCACAGCCTGATGTGACTTTTTAAAATGTTTTACAATGTTTTTTCTGTAGGTAATCTAGCCAGGTATGGCCATCGGTCAAGTTCCGCTGTTGCGGGAACCGAGAAGGAGAAGACTCCTTCCTGAAGTGGCTTCTCTTGTTGATACCTGCCACAACCTTTTGTCTCGGAATATGGCAGATACATGCATGAGCTTGGTGTTTATCTGATAAAAACCATAACTAAAACAGCTATTAGCTGTTTGTGAAAAGCCTTCCGTTTGATTTTGTAGTTGAAACGCAGAAAGTGGAAGTTGGAGTTGATCCGTGAACTTCAGAATCTATCCCACTGCCTGTAGAGTGAGTCTCCTTCCAAACCCATGAGACATAATCTCTAGTGTTTGTAAGATTACAAGTTTTGATGAAATGGTGTTGTAATCTGTATGTGACAGTCCTATTAAGCAGCTGGAGTACAGGCGAGTAAAGGTGCGAGGACACTCTGACCACTCTAAAGAGCTGTATGTCCTTCCCTGCTCCCCTGTGGACCCTGAGAGAGAGGCCCGGGAGGCAGTGGAGCTAATGGCATTACACCATTCTACTGTACTGATCTGGGGTACAAACACACACAATTTGAATTCCATACACTTAATTCCGTACACTTGCTTTGAACTGTGATATGGCTTTTTGGATCAAATTTTAAGAATCACCATCTTGGTGAACAGAGGTTATGTAACAAAAGATAAGATCAGACCAGAAACCAGAATGAAGGGGCAGGTAATACCATTTTTCTTAGTCTCGTTTGATTCAGAAGACTACAGAGAACGGTTCGGACTGCTGAAAGGATTATTGGTGCTCCCCTGCCCACCCTTCAAGAACTGTATACATCCAGAGTGAGGAGAAAGGGCTCAGAAAATCACTCTGGATCCCTCACACCCAAGTTACCCCATCTTT
Organism: Cyprinus carpio; assembly: GCF_018340385.1. Lineage (NCBI taxonomy): Eukaryota > Metazoa > Chordata > Actinopteri > Cypriniformes > Cyprinidae > Cyprinus > Cyprinus carpio. The sequence continues at coordinate 9,763,534 of NC_056601.1, forward strand.
GAACTTTTGCCATCTGGCCGGCGCTTCAGAGCCGCAAATACAAGGACAGCCAGGCACAAGAACAGTTTCTTCCCCCCGGCAATCTACCTCATGAACAGTTAAATGTTCCCCACTTATACAATAAAAATGTGCAATATCCTTATATTTATTTGTTACCACTTCATCATAGTACATCCCTGCATCTTACTCAATCCAATTCCATTATCATTTATAGCACAATTGTTTATACACTTATTTATCTGCAAAGGGTTTTTATTTTTTTTTGACTGTGTTGTTGTCTTTTGAGTACTGGAAGCTTATGTCACTAAAACAAATTCCTTGTATGCGCAAGCATACTTGGCAATAAAGCTCTTTCTGATTCTGATTCTGATCAAATCCAGGCATAAACATTATCAACAGACAAGCTTACTTTATTCATTTCTCAATCTTTCTAAATGTTAAAGAGGTGTTTAAATTTTCTAAAAGGTGACTAAAGTTGTGGATCTTGTTGGTGTGATGCGTTTAACTGAGCAGAGGAATTGTCCCTCAAAAAAATGTGGAAGCGAATAGGTGGCACTATCGTGACCCGAAGGCCATGGCGCTTAAGAAATCTTCATTGATGCTGTGCTTGGTTAGAAGTGCTCTTAATAGTAATGATTGGTGACTATATGGTGTACAAAGGTATAAAAAGTTTTGACCAGAAAAGTGCATAAATCTGTTTAAACCCCCCCCCCCCAATTCAGACAGCACAATACCAGATGGGCCAATAGGAGGGCAGACAAGAGTAACCTTAAGGAATGAACACAGGCAATATGTCATCACATGGTTTGTTTAATTAAACACATTTTGCTAATCTATTTTCATACCTTAACACAGAATCTGTTTTTATTATTTAGAGTGTTTTAATTTAAATCATGCATTTATATTGCATTGCATGTACTATTGAACTGTAAAATAAAAGATTGCTTTTAAAAATGAGTTTTGACTGTAATCTTAAAGATGACTTCGAGGTGAACTGTTCTTTCTTTTCTTTTAGGTATGGATTGTGTGCTGCTACCTCCTACATGTGGTATGCAAAATTCATTAAGCGCATTGCTTTATGAGATATATTCAGCACTTCGCCGTTATGGAATATATTTAGAATCAAGATATGTTTAACTCAGTACTGGTAATATAAACATGGATTTGTTTGCGCGTGTATATTACTTTAATGCATTACTTGGATACTAAGGCTGTACAGGGAAATCTAGCTTCTAGAACAAGGGTTCTCAGTAGGCCACAGAATGAAATAAGTGTTAAGAAATAAAAAACTAAATATACCCTAATATTTTTGAAAAATACACAGGACGCCAGATCAGAATCTCACATCTTCAAGCACAAAATAAATGCCTTTTTTAAAACAACAGTTGTGTTAACGTTTTAAAATGGAGAAATACCAGAAAAAAAAAAAATCTACACCCATATGGGAGGGACTTTTGAATATTGTGTTGGAAAAATGAAAGCGCTTTGAGTCAAAAAGTTTTAGAAGCCCTGCTGATGGTTTCATTTAAATTTCATTAATAGTTAAGTTTAGAGATTGACAGTCTCTTAAAATTTTTGAAGTCTTATACAATTTTCAAAGTCATACAATGTTTAGAAATCTGTTTTCTAATTGCATGTATTGGCTTATACCTCATTTTTATTTTTTAAAGAACCAGTCAAAGTCCAGCCACTTTGTGGGATCATTTTTATTTATTAAACAAGACAGGAGCTCAACCCAGTTTAGTAGCCAGCTCCTTGGCCTTTGCCTTCTCAAGTTTAGCAATGCGAGCAGTTGACTTGGCACCCAGGACATTGCCTCCCCAGTGACGACGGATCTGAAGACAGAATTGAAGTGGAAGAAACAAACATTGGAATTAAATTAAGACATCACTTAGGAAAATGTATAAAAGTTAGGCTAACTGAAACAATGTCATCAAATTGTGAATGGATCAGCACTATAGCCAATAAACTGACCTCCTCATATCTGTCATTGTAGTTGGTCCTGATGGCCTCCACCAGCTTAGCAAGAGCTGCTTTGTCTTCGCTAAAGATGGGTGAACAAAAACAAGGTCAATCACAAAAGGTCTTGTCTCTAAAATGGCCAAATTACAGATCAACTGCAAATCATTTTGCTCAGGGTTAAAAAGCTCATTTGAAACCACACGGTTATTCAGTTGAAGAAATTCAGACATCATAGCCTCAGGATGTGCAGCAAAGGAAAATAAAACCTGAGTGTGCGTTTTACTCACGGGTTGGTCTGTGTAAAGGCAACAGAGGTGCAGGTCTTTCTGTGCACCAGTTTGCCCAGTCTGGCCTTGCCCTTTACAATGCAGTATGGGACACCCATCTTACGACACAGAGCAGGCAAGAACACCACCAGCTACAAATAGAACAAATTAAATCAATTATATATAGACATCCATAGCAGCATTCAGCAGTCTGATAAAATGACAATCCAAAGCAGGACATTCTGATAATAGTTACAGAAATGCTCCAGTAAGTGGTTGTTGCTCAGGGTTAAAAAGCTCGTATTTTTGATCTTCAGTTTAAATTCAGGTGAAGAAATTCAAGACATCATTGCAGACAACCACAACAAGATTTAGGACAAGATGTCTATATCCTGTTGAAAAACACACCTCAATGGGATCCACATCGTGAGCAATAACGACCAGCTGTGCCTTCTTGCTCTCCACTAGTGTGGTTACTGTGTTCACACCTGAGAAGAAACAAGGATCATCAAATATTGTCTTGGACAAAGGATGGGCCTGATAGTCAAACAGTTTGAGAACAGTGGAAAATGCAACTTGCACCTCCGGAAAGGTGTCTTCAAGGAAAAGATACTCTATAAAAACACCCACCTGCGCGGAGGACTGGTGGCCTCTTGGTGGGCACGTCGCCCTTTCCAGCAGCTTTCTGTTCAGCACGAGCCAGCAGTCTCTGTTTCTTCTCCTGCTTGGTCTCGGGCCTGTACTTGTGGGCCAGCTTGAACAGCTGGGTAGCTCAGAAAGATTTCAAAGTGTTAAGTGTAACACACCCCAAATTATCTCTTCAATTCAAGCACCAATGCCAAGTCTTCAAAGTTAACATTCTGATGAAAACTTAAAATCACTAATTTTACAGTACAATCCAAGCTGAATTAAACAGCAATAATACAATAATATACAACAGTGCATCAGTGATCTTGGTGGAAACTGTCCGCATCGACTATTCAGATAGCAAATATTCTTTCACATCATCTGCACATTCACAAAAGTCTAAAAAGTATTAAGAGATCGACCGATATATTTTCAACAATCAGCACTGATATATATTAAAAAAAAGTTATTTTATTTCCTCTGTGAGACATACAATATGGTCATGTTCAAGCCATTATTGTTAATTTTTTAATTAAGAGCAGCACTATTTTACATCAAGCAAGTTTTTGTTCATGTTATTGATTAAAAACTCACTATTGATAAGATCTATTATCGGTCGACCTCTACAAGCATTATTGTATGAACAGCACCTGAAAGTCAAGAGAGACTCCAGTTGAGTGAATAACTCACCGGTCTGACGGTCCAGAGCCTGGGTGAACTGGTTGATTGCAGGGGGCACCTTCAGACGCTTGTAGAGAATGGCCCGCTGGCGCTGCAGCCGGACGTAACGTGGCCATTTCACGAATCGGGTCAGATCCCTCTTCGGCTGGATGTCCTGACCTGGAGATTAAAGTGCATGACTTTAAAGTGCATTAGGGTCAACAGACTGAAAGTTGGTTTCCTGACGTATTGTGCATCAGCGATCTTGATGGTAGAATGTCTGCAATGCTGTTAAGATAGCAAATATTTTTAACATCATCTGCACTTTTTTAAAAGATACATTTTAAATGACTGAGGACTCAATCGCATGTGTGGTCCGGTTGTTACTCACCAATGCCAAAGTTCTTGGGCCTCTTCTCAAACAGGGGATTCACGACTTTCTTGGCCTCATGCTTCTTGGCCACTGAAGGGGCTGGTGCCACCTTCTTCCCCTTAGCCTTTTTTCCCTTAGGCTGTGGAAAAATGCACAACAATACTTCATGAGTTCATCACCCAAAATGAGCAGAAAATTCTAGAGAAATTCCTTTTTTTTTGGCTAATGCTCAGTTTTGAAAAGATGTTCTACAAAAATGTTCAGGTGAAGAAATTCAAGCCATCACTGCAAAAGCCAAAAAAACCTACTAGTCAAAATACACTACCTTGTGGTGTGACATGCGTTGTAGCAACTTCACCAGTTTAGCATCTCAGATATAAAAGCTTACTCGACAACGCATTTTCAGTAATTAGAATTAGAATTTTTAAACGGACCAACAGCTGTGCAATAGTGTAGAATACAGCAGCACTTATGTGTTTAATAAAAACCGACGGGCCAATGTAATTCATTTTGGCCTACAAACAAGCCCGCTAACAGGTTAGCATTCGCGTTGGAACCCATGGTTAAGTTTCTCATAATAATAAACATATTAAAAATACATAGGCAAGGGAGTTCGTATTAAAACCACGGGTAATAACGTTTAATGGCTTACGGTCTAACGGCGTGCATCTCGAGGCGTCAGCTCTGACAGTAAGCGGGGACTACACAGCTCACAAAAGTTCTCTTAATTCTTAATCGAAATACTTAAAATGATTGCAATTTTCATTCAGAGTGAAAGCGTTGGTACTCTACTTTCCATAACCGATATTTTAGGAGTCCTAAAACATATTACAAAGCAGGATGCTTAAGGATTTTAAACAAGTGAAGGCTTCCCAGTCAAAACCATCGGGCACTCACCATGTTGGTTCAGACAGAAAGGAAGAAGAAAGGGATTGTGGGAAATATAACTACCGCGACGTTTGGTAATGACATCATCTGTACGCGACAGAACAAAAGAGGGAGGCTCAAGTTTATTTGAAGAGATTTCCAAAAAATGCTTGCTGTGAGTAGCGATTTGAATTAACTTACTTTTCATTTATAGTAACAACAAAGTTTTGACTTCATTAATTATTCACGCGTGGTGTATAGTAACAGAAGCCCGTACGCGCTGTTTAGTTACGTTTTAGCGCCTGAGAGAAAAGCAAAATGTCGAATATTGACGGCAAACGCATTAACTCGTGTTTTATTCTTGTTTTCGCTTTTATACGTTTCGTGAAATAGACGTTTTCACAGACGATTACTAAAAAAAAGCTGCGTTGCCATCACCAGCTAAGATACTGACCTAATAAATATTGTTGCAGTTTGGGGTCGGAAATGTATCAATGGCTGTTTATTGTATGTATTTAGTAGTTGTTAATGTGAAAACTAGTTGCAGTTCTAACAGTGAAGTCTTGTTTGTGACCCTTTAGCACTGAGTCAAGTGTGACTGAAGAGCGCTGTGATGGCCACACAGAGAGTACTTCCACAAAGCAAAGAAACTCTTCTGCAGAACTACAATAAAAGACTTAAAGATGACATCAGGTCAATTCTAGACAATTTCACTGAAATAATCAAAACAGCAAAGGTATGTTGGTGTGCGTTTTGCTATGCCTATGTGACATTCATTATCAATATCATTTTACAAGGACGATAATCTGGTCATCTCATCTATCAGGTGGAAGATGAGACTCAGGTTTCCAGGGCGACGCAAGCTGAGCAGGATCACTATGAAATGCACGTGCGAGCTGCCAACATTGTAAGATCTACAGTGATAGTATGAAAATGAATACATGTATTAGACTTGGATGACATTTCCATGTTTAATGTGTCCTAGGTACGTGCAGGAGAGTCTCTCATGAAGCTTGTTTCAGACCTGAAGCAGTTCCTCATCCTGAATGACTTCCCCTCTGTCAACGAGGCCATCAGTCTCCGCAACCAGCAGCTACGCACGCTGCAGGAAGAGTGCGACAAGAAGCTCATCTCCCTGCGTGATGAGATTGCCATCGACCTGTATGAGCTCGAGGAAGAGTATTACTCCTCCAGGTACAAATAGAGCAGTGATCCCAAACGTGTGCAGTTACCTCTGCCTCCCCTTGCTTACCAACACCATAAATGTGATGCAAATGTTCATCATAAGAACATAACACATGGTGATTTATGGAGCTAAGGGTATTTTTAACTTGCACAACCAATTATAGGCTCTGACTGGTTTTCATTTTACTAAAATATCATGTGCTAACCATGTTGGTTTGCTATTTGTTTGAATTAAACCATGCCATTTTGGTCCTTCATGCACAGTCATATCATACCATTGTGCCTTAATAAGAGTTCATTCTTGCAGGTAAGAAAATAACTAATGAAAGAGTACATTCTCCTTTAACCCAGTTCAGTCACGTAGTAAGTCATTTTAGAAACTGTATGGCCTTTGTGCTTTATTCAGCTTGTCATAATTATAAAAAGCCAGACATATCTTTTTCTGCTATGCTTCTTATATAGCAAACATATAGCAAAATCCATATATCCATCCATATTGTCATATCCATTCATATTGTAGTCACACCAAAGACATTATCAAGCACTTTCAGTATAACTGATTTTGCACAAGAAAACCCATCTGTTATACAGAAGTGCATGTAAATATATCCCCTCCAGGTGCCTTAAATGATTATGTTTTAGAAGATTTTTATTGCAATCAGGATGTGTATTTAGTCTTTTTAGTGGTGCTGTTTGGGTTTAATTTTTATAGAGATTAGTATTATATTCAGAGATTTTAAATCAATTCACGCTGTCTTTGAAGCACACCAGTATAAACATTAATAGTTATATGAGAAGAGACATTTTGGAAATAATTCTGGAAATAATTTTCTACATTTTTTAAGAAAAATGTACATGTGAACCTAAATTTGATATTGGACTGAGCACATTAATTTTGATGGCTGTACTCAATGATGAGCTGCAAAATTCAGAGCACTTTAGAATTTGAAGAAAAAAAAATGTAGGGTGCTGTATGTATTGTAAAAATTACTTTAAAGAATCATATAAATTAGCTTAGTGGAAGAAAATCATTAAAGAAACAGAAAATCAAATCAAGAAACAGATTTTTTTGGGGAGATGTTCACTATATATGCAGTGATTTTATTCTCTCTCTCTCTCTCTGTTAAACTAATCAAAGTTTTTGTAAACTGGGATAATATTTACCTTTCAGTGGCATATGTGTCATGTTCAAAATGTTATATTTATCATTTATGGAGTGTGTGAAATTGCACTACACTGTGTTTCTTTGTGGTGACATTTTAAATCGAAACAGTGTTGGTCACATTAGTACCTGTTCAGAATGTATCAGAATATTTGTCAGTTTTTTCACAAACCAACTGGTCATTTCAAATTTCATAAATAAACCAGAGATAAAATAGAGCACATTTAGTGTCTGATCTATTATTTGCTCCCCACTGATTGGAATTTATCTTCTGCCTCTGCTGAGTGCATTATCTAAATTCTCTGCTGCTTACAGCCTTTTGCTTTTCATCTGTTGAGCAGTTATTATTATTAGACTCTACGCTTATCTGTTCAATGTATAGAAAGACAGCAAACAGAAGAGTAATGTCATGTGACCACACGGTTCCAGACATGTCAGTAGCAATGCTTTTCACAACTTCCTTTCCCTGCTTGTGCTTTCTTTCCCAGTTCCTTCACATGTTGTGTGAGTTTGTTTTGTAATGAGTGAATGAATGTTCAACATTATTCATACATACTCCTAATGGATTATTGGGTATTTTTAGGCAGAAGTGGGCAAAGGAAATGTTAGTTTTTGTGTAACGCGTGTGTGTGTGTGTATAACATTTCTAGCTGTGGACAGTGGGATGGTGTTGAGTTGCCACTTTGTGAGGCCTTTCATCGGCAGGACAGTTGGGGGTCCCCTGAGACGACCTCTGACCCCTCGTGTGCCAACCCAGAGGATTCAGACCACTTGGGGACCCAGGAGTCCATGCAGCGTCACCTAAACAGCCACGGCAGCAGCACTAGTGAGCAGTCATGAAATACCGGTGGCTTCCTTCAAGGACCAGTTAGATTACACATTTAAGCGATTTGCCTTTATAATAAGTCCCATCTTAAACCTCCAGCTGCAGACTGCAAATCTAGTCTACTACTTGAATTAATGATGTGATTTTGTCCTGCAAAAAATGACACTGAATTAATGCTGAGAACATTTCTATGAATAGTATTTTTAAATCGTAGTTGGGTAACTTGCTGCATTGGAATAAAGAAGTGTTTGTCTTTGTGTTTGATTGTTGGCTAAATTAAATGTCTCTTTGAGCAGAATTACAATTATGCTATACTTTCATTGTTGGTCTGCAAAAAATAGAAGTTAGGTAATTTAACAACTTTAAGCAAGTGGTGTTTTGGATGCTAAAAGAAAAAGAGACTTGTCTGTAAACATGCTGCATACATTTGGAGTAAATCTAGCTCCTCTAAGTAACAAAATAAGCTGTTAAATGTCATTGTATGATTCATAGTATATGTGCACTGTAATGCTCTTCCAAATGTGACTGCCAAGGAACTGTTCTTTTTTTTTTATTATTCATTTACATGTATATTTTTTATTTCTGTGCTACTTTAGGACAACCTTTCCATTTTAGGTAATTAAAAGACATCCAAGCAAAAACTAAGAGGAAAAGGAAATATGTTGTAACTCTAATAAAGGTTATAATATTACTTTGTTATTTCATTATCAAAATGTGTAGAATAAAAATAACCTTTAATAAAACAATGAATTTCATTAATATAAAGTGATAAATCAATTTTAGACTATTCCACAGACTGAAACACATTATAATGCATTAATGGTGCACAGTACATTATTATGAAAACAATGTTCTTCTATTTTATAAAGTTTGCAAAAATGACCAATGTTTTGGGGGGAGTTTTTTTGTAAAATGTTTATGACTGCATTCAAGCTATGAACACATTTATAAATACAGTATAAAATATTTACATCTCAAATTTTACAGGAAAAAAGTGTCCAACTAGGTGACTGTGTAGCGAAGGTGGAGGATTAGTATCGTCGGTTCATCTTGAATTTCTCATAGTGGTAGTCATCTGTGGCCTTCTCATTATTCGGCCTCTTGTGGTAATTGGGTGGTGAAGCTGGAGAACGACAAGAGGTTTAAACATTAATATAAATCCAACAAATGCAGTTCTATGTGTTATTTTTAGCGAAATAAGATATTATGATCTTACTCTCAGGTACTGGCTTCTCAGTGTTTTCTACTCGTAGTGGCCTGGCTTTGGGTTCTTCTCTGTGTCATCTCTGGGGAGTGTTTACATCCTATGTATATTATGAAAAAAAATATACAGAAAATGACTTAATCTTTGTCCTTTAGGGAAGAAAATAATTATGGAGACAAACTTCTTGATTCATGAGCACTAAGCATATGATCTTAAAATACAAAATGCTGGTAGTTCAGATATACTTGTGCACTTACAGCGATTATGCTGGATGTAATACACAGCAATGTTAGTGGGAACAAAGGAGGTCCCGTTGTCCTTTTTATTCCTCTGCTCAGCAAGCAGCTTTGCTTTGGCTTCTTCTGTAATGATGATGTTATTTATTTTTGCACTGATAAGAAAGGGAAAAAAGGTTTTTAAGCTGACATCCATTGCTAGGTGGAGTATAAAGAAATATCACAGATGTTAGCAAAGTGAATTAGTTTTGGTCTTTACTTACTCTATCCCCAGATCCACCTCTACAATTCCACTCAGCATCTGATTGGACAACATCTTTTCTGTCTTGTTCTCTGGAAGCTCATACAGGAGGTCCTCTGGATTCTTCATTTTCTGCCCTTCCGCCATCACCATGCCTTTCTTTAATTCGGTCTCAATGTACTCCATCCTGAATTAAAAAACATACAAGGAGAGAGATGATATAAACATAATAAACACAAAATACAAGCATCATGTAGAACGATCATGTAGAATGCAGATGGTTTGCGTGGACACATATGCACTTACATGTCTGCATCTTCATCTCGTCTGTTAGTTTCAGCAGAAAAGGAGGTACCAAGATTCAGGTCGTTTTCATCCGCTGTCCTGTAGTGGAGAGTAATGTTAATCATTTCACTTTTAAAATACAGAAACATCAACTTTAAATAAACAGCAAACATGGCTCCATAATATCACTTACATATCTTGATTTCTGTCTTTCACTTTGTTCATGTCAACAACACCCCCGGTCTTAAGTTTAAATGGGTCGTCCTAATGCACAAAACATGGAGTGACAATATTTAAGCACTTAAATTATACATTTACTCTAACACTGCAAGACCTTCATTGTAATACAAAATGTAGTTTGGTTTAAAAAAAAAAACATACTTCAAGCTCAGCCTCCAAAGGAAGCTTCTCTCCTACAAGTAACAGAATATTACAGAATGTATACATTAATTTAAACTGGGAAATTACACACTGTAAAAATAAGACATGCACAAAACGTTTAAGACTGTTATATTCGTATAAAATGAAAATCATTCCAATTAGACATGTGACCAACCTTACTCCATGCTGCCTTTTTCGAAAAACTTTGAAGCTCCTTGGCTTCATCCACCTTGGACCTTAGAAAATAGGTTTGAATGTAACATTTTTAAATATATTCTCACATATAAAAAGGCGTCTGGATGTGGCATCTGAATGAATTTGACACTTAACGTTACATAAATACTTTTCCATATACGGACATTTTTTGGTTAAGTTACTCTATTGTGAAAACATATCTACCTGACCACGGCTTTTGTCTCATCATCTTCCTCGTCGGATGTTTCCTCCTTCCTCCTCCTGTTAATCTTACCTGAGGGCATGATTTCAAAAAGCGTTGAATTATTTAATGTTTATTCTGTACGCAACGTCGGCGGTCTGTGTTTATCGACGGACCGCTTTCCTCACATTTCCCGTAACTTCCGCCGACGTCACAATTACGGTTTTAACAGCTGATCTGAGGTCAGCTCTTCTGTTTTCCATACAAGCGTTTAACGGTGTAAAGTGACTAATGCGGATGAAGAGGCTGGTTCAAGATCAGCTACTTATATGTCATTAAAAAAACGAGGTAAAAATAATAACAAAACAATTAGAAACATCAACTCCTAAACCAAGCAGCATGTAAACTGTATACGTTTAAGTCAATTAAAAATAGTTTTTGATCAGATGAAAGAACTGAAAGCGTTCATTGGCTCCGTGAAAGCTGTGACGCACACTCATGCTGTATTCAGTATGGATGCTGCCTAGTGCAACACTGTTACAAATACCACCGATTGGCCTAAATGATCATCTATTAGCGTTATTTTGGTTTCTGTCTGACAGGTAAATGTTTGTTCTTATCTTTCCTTCGGCTAAAGCGGAGTGTCACTGTTTATTTCCTTAGATACTATCATGTCGAGTCAGCGCATGGATGGTGTCTTGCAGAGTGGAAATATGGCCTGTTTATTCTGTTAAGATCGTGATGTTAAACAGCTTTTAGGTGGCTGGCGATGACATGTAGAGTAACTGTAGACGCAGAAAGATGCCGTTTGTTTTGAGATATTATTCTTTAAATTCAGACGAATAGTGGGGCCGATTCATATTATTATTATTAGCTATTGTTTTTCCCTTTTTTTCGGATTTCTGTTTAAGCTTCTTTACTTATGGAAAAATAGATTGACGGATTAATTACATCTTTATGATGCATTACTGTGCATTTCCTCACTGTAACAATAGACGAGGTGATACGGGGTGAATGCATCCTTCTCAGTCGTGCTAGGCGCATGAAACAGCAGTTTTGGGCTCCTGAGAGTTTCAGGCACAGACTCAGCTTCTCGCTGCTAGATAACACACTTCTTCTTTCATTATATTTTTCAAATAATGCATTCGTTGATGGCAAATGTTCTCCATTACGCTGATACCGAGACTGTAAGTACATTAGAAGGTTATACTTTTTTTAACAAAAACGAAAACAGATGGTTTTCCAAATCCGTGTTTTTCTGTGGAACGCAAATGGAGATGTTGCACAGAATATTTTTTGCATAGAGTTAAAGTGAATAGTCATTTTTTTTTTTATTCATCACAGAAAAAAAGAAAGTTATTAGATTTTTAAAACTACACGAGGCTGAGTAGATGATTTCATTTAAATTTTTTCAATGTCTATTGTATTGGTGCTGTACCAGTAGTTCTCAAAGTGTTCTTTGTGCATTGTAATAGAGTGAGGTGAAAATCAAGATGACTGACAGCGGGGATCTTTGTCACCACTTGGACTCTATTGGTGAAGTTACTAAGGAGGAACTGATTCAGAAATCAAAGGTAAGAATTGCTTTTGCTAATATTTAAGTCTTAGATGTGTTATGAGTGGTGCAGAGTGAATTTGATCTCATTGATTTTACTCAAGGCACATGCCAGTCATGTGGAGTAGGTGGACCCAACCTCTGGGCATGTCTACAGGTGAGGAGCCCTTTCCCTAGCAAACATGTTAGATAAGTAAAATGCATTTTTAAGCCCAGAAAAAAAAAAATCATAATTATTACTCTCTTTGCCCTGCTTTTCCCACAGTTTGACTGTCCTTATGTAGGCTGTGGAGAATCATATTCAGATCACAGTACTATACATGCACAGGTGAAATTCTTATTCATTCAATTATTCACTCCATTCTCTGGCATTCATTCTGTTCAGTTATTATCCATATCAGTTTCTCTTGTTCTTTTGTACATGTGCATCTTTTTTTTCCCAGGCCAAAAAACACAATCTGACAGTAAACTTGACCACATTCAGGGTGTGGTGTTATGTCTGTGAGAGAGAGGTGTTTCTGGAACCAAAGCCTGTTACTCCTGTATCATTAACTCACCGCTGCAAACCACATGATCAGGTAAAGTCATCAGACTATTCGAAACATCTCACAGAAATGTGCACTTTTAGCTTTTTAGGATTGTGTAAACAAGATTAAGATGGTTCTTCCTGGTTGAGGTTGGCCGTGTCTCCTGCATTGTTAATATCAGTCTTAACATGTCATTTAGTCACAATAAGTTATAAAGCACATGTGTAATACAATAAACATAATTCTATTGTTTTTCATCCCCAAAGGATCCTCTTCCCCAAACAGCATGTCACCCGTTAAAAGCAGTACCTATCGCAGTGGCGGATGAGGAAGGCTCAGAATCTGAGGAGGATGAGCTCAAACCTAGAGGTATAATTATATGAACAGGTTAGCTAGTACACATTGCATGGTATTTCAAATCCTCTAATAAAGGCTAAAAAGCAAGGACACGCACATAGAAAATATTAAGATTGATAAGATCTTTTGATGATTTTGAAATAAGTCCCCTATGCTCACCAAACCTGCATTTATTTGACTGAAAAACAGATTTAAGCAAAACAGCAATATTTTGAAATATGACTACAATTAATTATCTTTTTTTTAATTTACATATATTATTAAATGCAATTTATTTCTGAAATGGCAAAGCTGAATTTTCTGATTTGGTGTTCAAAAACATTTGAAACTCAAGAAACTGATTTGGCTCTCATGAAACATTTCTTATTTTTATCAGTGTTGGACATTTTTGTGGAAACTGTGATACTTGTTTCAGATTTCTTTGAATGTAAAGTTCTAAATAACAACATTTATGCATCCTTGCTGAGTAGAAGTATTGATTTTTTTTTAAAAATGTAAGCGACCCCAAATATTTACAGTAGTTGTCAGTCAGTATGGATTTTTCAAATGACCTTTTCTGTAACTTGTATATTTACTAACAGATGACTATTATGTCCTGCTTATGCAACATTTTAAAGGAGCAGATTGAATAATGTCTATAATAACAAATAACCAGTTACCTTTTCTGTTCTCTTAATATGAGAAGGCTTAATGGAAGTAAGCTGCATTAAATTGGATCTCATTGTAAGTGGTTATGTGTAACGGTTAAGATTCTGTTCCACATGCCAAAGGTCTCACAGGGATGAAGAACATTGGGAACTCCTGTTACATGAATGCTGCACTGCAGGCCCTCTCCAATTGGTGAGCTCACAACTTGTGAAGCACGAATAAGCATAATTCAGACAACACAAAGTGGAAGCTTGACTGATTTGACTGGTTTATTTTTCAGTTCCATGTATCCTGCCTCTTAAATTTACATTGTTTTCTTGTTTCTTTTTATTTTTCTCTCCAGTCCTCCTTTGACTCAGTTTTTCCTGGATTGCAGTGGGTTGGTCCGTACGGATAAGAAGCCGGCGTTGTGTAAAAGCTTTCAGAAGCTTATCTCTGAGCTCTGGCACAGGAAACGGTAACAAGCACCGACTCGCCAAACTGTTCACCTAGACTTGGCCAGTTGTAGCTAACGTAATCTTAATCTATTGAGCTTGTTCATAATTTACTTGAATCTTATGGTTCTTTGTTGGTTTCTTTTTAACTCTGTCAAGCCAAGTTATGTTGTGCCCACTAGTCTGTTTCATGGAATCAAGCTGGTGAACCCCATGTTTCGTGGCTATGCTCAACAGGTATATGAAGCAAGTAATTTAAGTATTATTTATATACTTTTATAGTAATTATTCATATTTTAAAATGCTTTTTATTTTGATATTATGTTTTATTAATTTGTTTAGGAACTTTTGTCATTTTTAGTTTTTAAAATATTTGTTTTAATTTAATTTGTAATTTTTTAGGACACTCAGGAGTTTTTGCGATGTCTGATGGACCAACTTCATGAGGAGCTGAAGGAGCCTTTGACCGACTGCAGCGGTGCAATCTCAGATGTCGAGCCTGACCACAAGGTTGACAGCCGTAATCATGTCGATGGAGACCGAAGCCCCTCTGAGGATGAGTTCCTGTCGTGTGACTCAGGATCAGGAAGCGAGAGAGGAGATGGAGAGAGAGCTGGAGGAGAAGCAGAGCTGCTCATCCAAGATGAATGTGTGGGAGTGAGAGGAAATGGAGTAATCTCGGAGAAAGAGAGACTGAAGGAGAGAAGAGGAGAAGAGAGGACACGGGAAATGGATGAGGATGCAGATGTGGACACGACTGCACAAGAAGGACAGGCAGAGAGAGAAACAGAGGCAACAACTGCAACCACACATGTGCCGGCACCAGGAAATACAGGTATGATGTTCTTATAGTCTTACATATAGATTTTTGTGTGTGTGTGTGACTGTGTGTTCGAAAGAATTCCACCAAGACTGCAAAAATACAGCAAAAACAGTAATATTGTGAAATGTTATTACAGCTATTAGAATCTTCTCTCTATTTTAATATTTTTAAAATGTATTCTTGTGATGGCAAAGCTGAATTTTTCAACAGCCATTACTCCAGTCTTCAGTGTCTTTCAGAAATAAAAAAAAATCTTCATTTGTGCTGCTTAACGTTTTTGTGGAAATCATGATCTTTTTTTAAAGATACTTTAATGAAAAGAAAGCTCAAAAGAACAGCAGTTATTTAAAATATAAATATAGTCTTTTCTGTCGCTCAATGCATCTTTCCTGCTTAAAGTGGGTCATTGGATGCTAAATTCACTGTTTTTTGAACATAAATGTGTGTTGGCAGTGTGTGTACACATCTACCCTATAATGATAATCCACCTAGTGGTTTTTATTTGATCCCTAAAAATAATATCCCCTTATTCAAATCAGGTTGTTCTTAGCTTCTTGTCTGTGTGACATCACACGGACGAAGGCCACTCCCACGATAGTTGATTGACACAGCCGACTTACCTTAGACCCGCCTTGAGTGAGCTCTAACAGTCCGATCACCATTGTTTCGATGCCTTAGCAGGGACATAGACAAGAATGACTCCATAGCAAATGAGGTGTTTTGTTGTTGGATGTAATAATGAACATAGCAGTTGTCATTTACTCCCGACATCTGATCCACTGAAGACGCAGTGGATTACTTTTGTTTGTGAAGGGAATGCACCTCCCGATCTACCTAAGTGCATCTACATTAGCGCAAATCATTTGTGATCCAGCTCCACTTACAGCAGAAGTGAGTATAAGTTTTTTTATGAATCTTTGCAATCGCTATTCCTAATAACGTGTTAGTTAGCAAGTTTCGCGATTAAATGCGGCTTAAAGGAATAGTTCACTTCCAGAACAAAAAATACAGATAATGTACTCGCCCGCTTGTCATCTAAGATTTTCATGTCTTTCTTTCTTCAGTCGTAAAGAAATTATGTTTTTTGAGCAAAACATTTTAGGATTTCTCTCCATATAATGGCCTTCTATGGTGCCCCCGTGTTTGAACTTCCAAAATGCAGTTTAAATGCAGCTTCAAAGGGCTCTAAACGATCCCAGACGAGGAAGAAGAGTCTTATCTAGCTAAACCATCTGTTATTTTCTAAAAATAAATGACAATTTATATACTTTTTAACCTCAAACCCTCATCTTGTCTAGCTCTGCATGAACTTTTTTCCATTTTTTCAGTTCATGACAGTTAGGGTATGTCGAAAAACTCCCATCTCATTTTCTCCTCTAACTACAAAATCACCCTACGTCTCTGCAGATGTACCGACCCAGTGTTTACAAAGGAAACGTGCAAAGAAGGTCAAACGCCCTTTACAAAAAACGGTAAAAATGCAATGTAGGACGATTTTGAAGTTGGAGGAGAAAATGAGACGGGAGTTTTACGACATACCCTAACTGTCATGAACCAGGAAAAACAGTTCACGCAGAGCTAGACAAGACGAGGGTTTGAGGTTAAAAAGTATATAAATTGTATTTTTTTTTTTAGAAAATAACCAATCGTTTAGCTAGATAAGACTCTTCTTCCTCGTCTGGGATCATTTAGAGCCCTTTGAAGCTGCATTTTAACTGCATTTTGGAAGTTCAAACTCGGGGGCACCATAGAAGTCCATTATATGGAGAGGAATCCTAAAATGTTTTGCTCAGTGAAGAAAGAAAGACATGAACATCTTGGATGACAAGGGGGTGAGTACATTATCTGTTCATTTTTGTTCTGGACGTGAACTACTTCTTTGAGTAAATAGTCTCTCAGAGCACAGCTAGTCACCCCACAGAAGAGAGGGGCAGGGTGAGCAGAGCTCATTAGCATTTAAAGCAACAACAAACAAAAAAACGAGTTGATTTCCACAGAGCTGATTTTGACAAGGTAAAAAGGGTGTTGTTTTACACTACCAATGAGAAATTTTAACTAAAGTATGTTATAGGCTTTTCATTAAGACCCTAAAGAATCATATCAAGATGTGGTAAATGGCCATCCGATGACCCCTTTAAAGTATTAAAGGGATACTCCACCCCAAAATGAAAATTTTGTCATTAATCACTTACCTCCATGTCTTTCCAAACCCGTAAAAGCTTTGTTCATCTTCGGAACACAATTTAAGATATTTTGGATGAAAACCGGGAGGCCTGTGACTGTCCCATAGACTGCCAAGTAAATAACAGTGTCAAGGTCCAGAAAAGGTATGAAAGCCGTCGTCAGAATACTCCATCTGCCATCAGACGTGCAATCTTGGTTATATGAAGCAACAGGAACACTTTTTGTAAGCGAAGAAAAAATAAAATAACGACTTTTTTCAACAATTCCTTTGTCAACAGTCTCTTATGTGTCTCTCCATATCCCCGTATGCTGTGTAACTCAGATTGCACGTCTGATGGCAGATTTTCATTTTGGGGTGGAGTATCCCTTTAATCTTACTTACTCCCAACTTTTGAAAGGTAGTGTATGTTTAGTAGTTTATGAATGGGAATATAATTCTTTAAAAAGATATAAACCTTCTCACTTCCTGATCCCTCTTTTTATTACAGAACCTGATAATGAAGCCTCCATGCATTGTTCATCCTCTCGTCCCTGTAGCCCCACTCACAGTGTGCAGGAACTCCACTCCAGACTCTCCAGCAGCCCACCAAGATCAAGCCCCCTCAGAGCTGGACCCACTTATACGTTCAAGAAAGGTTTGCTTCTCTCATATAACTAAATGCAGCATAAAAAAAAGGTTTTTAGTAAAAAAGTACTTTGCTTTGCACTGAATAACCGTTGTGATTGTTTGTCCTATAGCTCAGATGCTCTTAAGCACCAAGAAGAAGAAGCAGTCCCGTTTCCGCAGTGTTATTTCAGATATTTTTGACGGATCCATTCTGAGTCTTGTTCAGTGTTTGACATGTGACAGGGTGAGGAAGGATGCAAGGAGTTTTTCTGTCTCTTGAGGGCACTAAGCATCAAATCATTTCATTACGCTTAAAAATGCATTAAAAACTGCAAGATCATCATGCACCATGTAGTATTTTTTGAGAAGCTCCACTTTCAATTCATATTGCTTCTCAAAGAATACTGCAATGTATAGCTGCACAAACAGTGTTCATATCACATAAACTAAATGTTATGTAACTGTAGAAGGATTTATTTTAAGGGAACGGTATGTGTGAGACAGCAGAAAGAGCAATGTTTCAAAGAAAATATCTGCCGTTGTAGGTTTCAACAACCGTGGAGACCTTTCAGGACCTCTCTTTGCCTATTCCGGGTAAAGAGGATTTGGCCAAACTCCATTCCTCCATCCACCAGAGTGCTCCTGTTAAAGCTGGTGTCTGCACGGAAGGCTATGCCACCCAGGGCTGGGTCTCCTACATCATGGAATCTATACGAAGGTACAGTGAGAGAGTGATGTGGCAGAGAATGATCAAGATTTTTCACATTTTCAAGCAACTATTACTCCGGACAGTGTCACATGATCCTTCTGAAATCATTCTGATATTCTTAATTGGTTGATATTTTTGTGGAAAGCATTTTTTTGATGAATAGGATGTGTAAAATAACTTTATTTTTAAACAAAAGCCTTTAGTGTCAGTTTTTGAACGTTAGTGTGTTTACTAAAAACTGAATGTAAAAAAATGTAATTGGCCTGAAACCAGACATTGATCTTTTAATATAAACATATGTGTTTATGCAGGTTTGTTGTGTCGTGTATTCCCAGTTGGTTTTGGGGCCCAATGGTAACACTGGAGGACTGCCTGGCAGCCTTCTTTGCTGCTGATGAGCTGAAAGGTAAGCACATTGTGTTTGACATTTCTGAATGTGCAATATGAGTGAGATAGGCAAGATGGAAAAACCCTTGGCTGATGTGTATATTCTTTCTGCCAAACAGGAGACAACATGTACAGCTGTGAGCGATGTAAAAAGTAAGATTTTAAATGTGTGATCAACATTTAAAAATGTAGTGGTTGCTATGCTGTGTAAATATTTAACATAGGGCTGCACGATATATCGAAATTATCGAAATATAGCAATATGCAGAGCGCTATCTGAATAATTTTATTAATATTTAAATCAAAACGCTGCAACAGTTCAAAGTTTTAGTTCGATGCATATAGCAGAGAATTGCTTGACGTTAAAAAGAGATAAGTGCAATAAGTTGCAGAAAACAACTCTTTGCCGTCTCGTCTTGCTCTCCGATTCATACCTGAAGTGCATGCACAAGCCGCATCTCGCACATCGTATCTTCAGTTCTGTCGCACACATGCAAAGCGTGCGCATTCACACACACACAGAGACCGTTTCAGAGAGCGCGAACACCAAGCTGATTTGTCTTTTCGCATCTTCTCATGTTTGAACAGACACATACACACAGAATTATGTACCCGTCTCGACGATCATTCTTGTAAACACAGTCGGTTATGTTTTAAATGAATGTAAACAGCTGAGAAAGAAATCGGATGTGTATCATTATACTGGATCCGTGCAGTTGGATTTAAAGGGACAGCAACTTATAAATACATGCTGCTGAATGTGTCACTAATGTTAATCAAACAACAAAACAGCTATAGCAAAGATTTAATTAATACAGTGAACACTATGCGGTGTTATTTTACACTTAATTATTAAATTTCTGTACCTAAATACTACTGTTTATTTTATCTATGCTTGGAAATTGTGTATTTATTAATTTATTTTTTTACTGAGTGTTCACTTGTCTTTAATCATGTTTGAACTTTCTCAGACTATAGTTTTTGCTGTGGTAGTGTAAAGCGTATGGAAAGCAAAGTTACAATGATATAAAATAAGTGTCATTAATTTTTTTTGTTTGTATGTTCACACTGATGTTAAAATGACATTTTCTGATTTGTGACATTTCCTTTTATGTAATGCTAAAACACTGCTGCTAAAATTTTTAAATATTTTAAAATATAATTTTAATGGATTCTACACACTTTAAACAATATCGTATCACATATTGAATATCGCATTTTTCTTCAGTATCGCACAGCCCTAATTAAATAGTCTAATTTAAATAGTAATTATGTTTTTACAGCCAAAATCATGCTGTAGCTGTGGTTTGCATGTTAAGTTGATGAAACATGAGCTTATTTACTTTACCTGTTTTCCCAGATTGAGAAATGGTGTGAAATATTGTAAAGTTCTGCGTCTGCCAGAAGTAAGTATGTTTGTGTGTAAGTTTGCTCATTTACTGCTCTATTGAATACAGCTTGTAATCCTAGTGAGTTTGAATGTGTGTCATCTCCTTTTCAGATATTGTGCATTCATCTGAAGCGTTTCAGGCATGAAATCATGTACTCATTCAAGATAAATAGCCACGTGTCATTCCCATTGGAGGGTTTGGATCTTAAGCCCTTCTTGGCTAAGGAGAGCCCATCTCAGGTTACTACCTACGACCTACTGTCTGTCATCTGTCATCACGGCACTGCTGGGAGTAAGATGCTTCTTTGTAATATTGCGAAATAAATTGGAGCAGAAGCTTTTGGCAGATGAGAATTACGACATTATTTTAAGGTGAAAATTTGTTGTTTTTTGTGTTCGACAGGTGGTCACTACATAGCCTACTGTCAGAATGTGATCAATGGACAGTGGTATGAGTTTGACGATCAGTATGTAACAGAAGTTCATGAGACAGTAGTGCAGAACGCTGAGGCATATGTTCTCTTTTACAGGTACACTTCTTTTTTTGACCTTGTAATGGTTGTGAATAGCACACTCAGTAATTTTTTTTTTTGTAAAAAAGTTCTTCCCTACATTTTTTTTCAATATTCATTTTCACTCAGATACTACGGAAGATCTGTCATGCCTTTAAACTGTTTTACACACGGTAAAATGGAATAATTTTGAAAGATATGAGTAAAAAAATTTACATTCAATAGGGATGTAACGATTCACTTAGTGTGATTTCAAGATTACATTTTTTTATGATTTTTTAACAAAATGATATTTAAAACAAATTATACATAAAAAGGTCTTTTTATTATTTCTCAGACAAAATGTCGTACATTTCTTTGTGAAACCGAAATATGTCAAAACAACTGAATTTTAAAACAAATCCCAAATAAAATAAATAATTAATACAAATAAAATAAATGGCTTTGCCTGTGGTCCTTCCATTTAAAATTTGAGGCAACCACTGTATTTGAATCATGAACGAAAAAAAGATGCTGCATACATGCAGCATGAGCAGTTTTTAATCTAAAATAAAATTGTATAATTTCAAAGTTTGAAGCTAAAACATTATGTTCTGACTTTAGCTTTGTGAAATGATGCTACATAAAACATCTGCACGAAATAAAAAGCAGCAGACAGGCTGAATGAGATACAAATTCACTCTCTGACAACAGGTGGTGCTAATGGAACAGCTCTTGTTTATAGATATAGGGTTTGCTTGATGTAAACAAAGCAGGGCTACTCTTATAAACACTACCTTAATATGCATTACACAGAGGCATGATGAAAAGAAAATGCTTAAAAATCTCAACTTCTTCTGAAGACAGTCAATTCCCCTCAGAGAACCCCACTCCCAACTGTATCACAATTCATTTAACATCTCAATCAATTTGAATCGTCACATTTTTATCAATTTTCAACCAGCTTATGGTGCATTGTTGCATCCCTAACATTAACATAAGAGGCTGACTGCAGTTATATCAGTAGCCTAATGATAGCTTTTTTTGCTCTACATAGAGTAGGTTGCCTCTTCATGGAAGCTGCTATGTTGGCATCACGTGACTTGCCGTGCACCATAATGAATCACCAGCAGAATACAAAAATTCATTTCAGTTGGTTCCAAGAATGTCTATTATACTGGTACTGTTTTATGATATGGAGTGAAAGCAAAAATGATTGTAATTTTATGTTCATTTCTCTTTCAGGAAGAGCAGTGAAGAATCTGTGAGAGAAAGACAGAAGGTTGTTGCTCTGGCTAATTTAAAGGAGCCCAGTCTGCTGCAGTTCTACATCTCCAGAGAATGGCTCAACAAGTTCAACACATTTACTGAGCCTGGACCCATCACCAACCACACTTTCCTCTGTCAGCATGGAGGTACAATCACACACTAATACTCTGATGTATATTTAATTTAAGTGGATTTATTTTGGAAGTATTAATTTATTTACATCAAGTTTGTGTTACACAATAAGTTCAGAAGAGTTTAGGGGGGCACTGCTGAGTCTTGCTCTGTCATAAACTTGGCTGCTATAAGGACAGTTACTTGTGTTTTTTTTATACACTGCTGTGATTACTGTGCAAGAATGAAGAGTTGAATGTGATTATACATTTTAGCAAGTATGTTAATGGCTTTACTGGCTACAGTATGTGGTAGATATTAACTGATGTAAGATGACGCAATATAAATAATTTAAAGGTATAGTTACACAAAAATGAAAATTCCATCATTAATTACTCACCCTCATGTTGTTCCAAACCCATAAGACCTTTGTTCATCTTCAGAACAAATTAAAATGTTTCTGATTAAATACAAAAGCTTTCTGATCCTGCATAGACAGCAATGCAGCTAAAAAAGGTAGTAAGGACATTGTTAGAATAGTCCATGTGACATCAGTGGTTCAACCTTAGTTTTATAAAGCTATGAGAAATGGACTTGTTTAGTACAACATGAGGGTGAGTAATTAATGGCAGAATGTTTATTCTTGGGTGAACTATCACATTAAATTGCAAGAACTGTAGGCTGGCCCTTTTTTTGCCTAACATAAGTGACATATAAAAATAAATCAAGGATACAATCTTATAGTGTAAATGTTTGTGTTTCTTCTCAAATCAACAGATTTGAGCCGTCAGAACTCACACATCTTTTTACAGCATTTTTTCCCCTTAGTGGGAAATTTACCTTCAGAAGTTTATCTAGGATGGCTGAAGTTTGTTTTTTCCCTCCTCTAGAGCTCTATGTGATGACTCATATGTGAACTATTAATTACATTAATCCACCGAATGATTGTATAAATGTTTAAAGGATTTGCCACTGATGATTCAAACATGAGTTTTGAGCAGTAGGGTAGCACTTATTGTTTGTCGTTTCTTTGATCACAAATGCAGACATGATTTTATGTTTACGCGGCACAATGCAATGCATAAAAAGATAGAATCAGTCATTATAATCAGTAATTATGTCCCCACTGGATGCAACAAATGCCTCGTTTATAATGGGTTTTATTGGTTTTGTTTCGTCATGCCGGGATATGGCATCACAGTATGGTAATGGGCATAACATTTCTGTCACATGCTATTCAGCCAATCACAATGCACTGGATAGCTGGCCAATCAGCATACACCTCGCTTTTCAGACTGATGAGCTTTGTAAAAATTGACACGTTTCAGAAAGGCGGTGCATAGAAAATAATGTGTTTTTTGAACCTTAAACCACATAAACACATTTCATTACACCAAATACGCAAAATAATGTTCTTTTTTTAGCAACGTCATATGACCCCTTTAAAAAATATTGGGCCCTTCTTGGGAGTTTGCTGAGGCCCCTTAGTGGAGTTCCCTGGTTGATAACTGCTGACATTGTATTACAAGTGACACAATGAGCTCAACGGTTTGGTGCAAGAAAATTAATCCACTTTTGTCAGTTACAACTAATAGGTAATCTTGAGCCTGGTATATCCCCCCATAATGTGCACCTTGGTGGATTTTCACCTTTTTCCACTTACTGTAAGCAGTAAAAACTAAACTCAGGTGTGATTTTATACAGGAATCCCTCCTACCAAGTACCATTATGTGGATGATCTGGTTGTGATCCTTCCCCAAAATGTGTGGGAATATCTCTACAACAGGTGAGTCATGCATAGCGATGCACATTTTTGACCTTTAGGAAGTCCTTGTGACATTTACCGAATTAGTGGAATATGGTATGACTTTTAAGCTTTTGATCTGGTGAAGTCAACAAAATCTCAGTCCAATCCTGAACTAACAAAATGCGTATGGAGTTCTGTCGGTTCAAGACGTCTGATGTCATGTGTATAGACCTCCACCAGCAGTTAAATGTAAACATTGTTGAGTTATGTGTTTGCTCTTTTCACTGGCCATGCTTTGAACGTTTCCTCATGGTTTGAAACATTTTTCACAGGTTTGGGGGAGGCCCGGCCGTGAATCACTTATATGTGTGTGCCATCTGCCAAGTAGAGATCGAGACTTTAGCCAAACGGCGGAAACTGGAGATAGACACCTTCATAAAGGTGAGCAAATTACTTCAAATGATATCCAAGTACAGACAAATTAGTGCCTGCTTGTGTATTGCCGACTATTGTAACCCACTTAAAAGTATACAATGAGATGCTGCTTATCACCACAACCCTCACTGTCAATCATAGATGGGGAGTAAGTGTATTTGAATACTGTTATTCTAGATTATGTCCTCATAGCTACAGCATTTTTATGTAACATGGTGTGGAAACTCCTCTTGGAAGGAGCTAAATGTTCTTGGAAGTGTTTGGTGCTCGTAAAAGCCAGAAAATTGATGAAACACAGACTGCATGCTTGACAGATCAAGGGTGTGATCTGCACTGCAGTCTTATAAGAAATGCAGGATCTGTGAGATGCATGTTTTAAAGCTTTGGAAATACCTAGAGGTCTTGTATGAAACTCCTCAGGTTTGCAAGGGGAACATAAGAATGAAATATAACAATTGAATTGCTATATAATTCAATTCAGTCAAATGCTGAAATCCTCAGATTGGTAGAAGGGAGTTTGATCTCTGTTTCTCTTTTTCTCTCACTGTCTGTAGTTAAATAAGGAGTTTCAAGCTGAAGAAGCGCCTACAGTCATCCTGTGTATCAGCATGCAGTGGTTTAGAGAATGGGAGAACTTTGTCAAGGGCAAAGACAACGGTACAGTCTCATACAAACAGAGTAATGCACATCTCAAGAAACATGAAACTTTTTTTTTTTTTAATCTGAGAAAATATGCAGCAAAATAAATAATGTAATCTGTGGCATTTAGTTCACTGACCTGAGGGTGGTATATAGGTGTCTGGTTATACTTTGTGACCATTGTGACAATTTCTATTTGTATTCTATTTGTCTAATTTCCATTTTTAAAGTGAAATCAACATTGACAAATCTTTTTTTTTTTTTGCAGTATTTATTACAAATAATTTATCCTTGCACATTTTTAAATTTGCATGTCCTTGTAATCTCTAAACTGCTGGTGTGAGCTTGAGGGCTGGGTAATTACGTTGTCCAATGGTCTGATGAGTTGCAATCCCTTTCCTCCAGCAATTTGTCTCTCACATGAAACGATTACAATAAGTAGCATATGACAAAAATTCAATCGTTTCCTGGTGGACACATTTTCTTTATGTGTCTTGTTTGAGATGCCCTTCACTCGCATTTAATGTCATAATAGAGAAGAACAGTCAATCACAATTTCCTGTACATGCAGACTTGATAGATATTTTAAAAAAATATGTTCCATTGACTTTTACTATAAGGCCAAATATCACTGCAACATTTATACAATTTCTTACTGATATATTTTTCTTGTGTTCCACAGTGTTTTCATTTTATTTTTATTTTTTTTATTTTTTTAGGCTTTGTGTAAAATGCATTGCAAAAATCCATGTTACATTTAGGTACATTTTTCTGATGTTATAGTGCTCCCCACAAATTGTAAACACTGCATCTCTGAAACACATTTAAAACATTGCTCTGTTTGTTTGAGTGTTTGGACCAGCCTGACATGGCGACATCAACTCTTGTTAGCTCTGTCAAGACCACCCTCTGTATTTTCAAGGGAATGTTTGCTTATGCACTGTAAAGGTCATTATTTTTTTCATCTTTCTCTCTCTGTCTCTATCTCTGCTGGTTTAGAGCCGCCAGGCCCCATTGACAACAGCAAGATTGCAGTAATGAAAGGTGGACATATCCAGCTTAAACAAGGTATGGTTGTTTGTGTGTGTGTCAGATTGACATGTCTGTGACTCATCTTGCATTTCAAAACTTTGTCTGACACGCATATGTGTATGTATAATTCATTATCTATGACTTGGTTTTAGGAGCAGATTATGGGCAGATATCTGAAGAAACATGGCAGTACTTGTTAAGTATTTATGGCGGTGGGCCAGAGATTGCAGTGCGGCAAACAATCAGCCCCCCAGACACTGACACGCATGGTGAGAGGAAGATAGAGGCGGAGACCAGAGCCCTCTGAAATGGTGAGGCACATAGAATAACCACAAAAGCATTTAAAACACTAAGCCACACTTATATGTGTTATGTATAATACAGTACTTTCCAAAAGTTTAGGGACAGTAAGATTTTTTTTTCTTTTTTCTAATTCAGCCAATTACCGCATATATATACACCACACAAGTGTCATTTATAATTATATATAGGCATTTACAAAATTAATTAATTATAATTAATAACTGTTCTACGTTGACGATAATAAATGTTTCTTGAGCACTAAATCAGCATATAAGATTTCTTCCCATTCTATAATAAAATGTTAAACCAAGTATCATTTATTTAAAACAAATAGCACAAACATGCTTTTCAAACAAAATAATGTCATAAAACTCACACAACTTTAATATGACAATGTTTTGTTGTTCAAAATGAATACAAGTATTTAGCCCCTTTTTGGTTTTTAAATGTTATAGAATATGTGTGTAGTTAAAACGGTGTATTATATCTAGTCTTCTGGTATTATATCTACTCTTCTGACCTAGAGGGGAACCCTTTAAACATCCTCTAGTCTGAGAAAGTGAAGATGGTTCTGAGAAAAGCTCTAGCATCATTAATGCCAGACATGTTTTATCAGTGTATGGTACAGACAGGCTGATTCATCACTAAATAAATACATCACCCTTGTGTGTGTATGTGTGTGTCATAAGAGAGTTACAAGGATTCTTCAGTTATAGGGAACTTTGTATATACTTCTTGAAATCCTGAAAAATAAAAGTTCTTCAGACTTGGTTTTTCAAATATTTAATACTAGTTCTAATAAAGGTTTTCATTAATCTTAAGGTGGATTTTGATATAATGTGCAATGTAGTTTTTTTTAATGGTGTGTGTGTGTGAGAGATGGTAACACACGTTTAAAGATATATTTCACATTTTGAAAAATGTGTTGATTAAGCTATGGACTTAAACTATTAACCTGATGTTATCCATCTATCTGTCTCTCTCTCTCTCTCTCTCCTCTCTCTCTCTCTCTCTCTCTCTCTCTCTCTCTCTCTCTCTCTCTCTCTCTCTCTCTCTCTCTCTCTCTCTCTCTCTCTCTCTCTCTCTCTCTCTCCTCTCTCTCTCTCTATATATATATATATATATAATATATTATATATATATATATATATATATATATATATATATATAGTCCCCTTGCATGATTTTGAAAGAAAAATATCAAACTTTCTTTCTTGTAAAATCATCCTAAGGGACAGAGAAGCTCCAAAAATAACCCAATCATATATAGTAAGGCATAAAACATTAATTTGTTATTGATAGGTCTTCTTTGTTTCTTTGCTCTGCTGTAGGTAATGAAGACCCTTGTGTGGATGACCGATACTCACTATGCTTACATTTCTGTCTCACAAGCACTTTGTGAGCCTTTCTGTGGATCTGCTATTTCTGACAGAGCTCTTCTAGTGTAGGAAAGGGTCTTATTTATTAAGTGAATAAATCTTCTATCAGATACACGCATAAAACATATTTAACATTCATGAACAAGCTTCATTCGTGTGCGCTGGTGATATGCTTGTGTCTGTTGTCAGTGGGACTCAGGGCAGTGACATAAGCCTTTCTCAGAAGTGCAGAGGTAAATACATAATTCATCACGCAGGACACATTCAAATCTTTGTTGGAGCTCTTTTCTGACGTCTGCCTAGGAAAAACAAGGCTTGAACTTAGTACCTGCATGTTCAAAGAAGCATTCCCTGTCACCAAACTACACTATATCCCAATAATTCACACTAAAAATGTGATGAAATCAAGCCTATTGGCACTGTGTTTTTTACGAAGAAACAAGTGAATCATAATAGTGGTGAAGGCTTGTTTCCCTATTTCACATCAAAGTGAGTTCTGTTTATGTTCCAACTCACTTCCTACCCCCGGGATCCATTAAAACAATTTCCAAAAAATACTTCTCAATCCAACGTTCATGTTCACACTGGCCATTAAAACTTTTTGGGAACTATACTGTAAGAGGGATAAGCTTTGATATTGCAGATATACGTTGGTGCCGACACATTTGCGTTTGGAAGTTATAATTCAGGCATTAAAAATCTTAAGTAGCAACAGGCTGTGATGTTATAGGTGACTTTGCCTTTACATGTTGATAGTAAAAGTTTTCTTTAATCGAGGACTGTTTACTCAATACTACTGAAATCTGACTAACTATCAGGATGTTTCTCTTTTTCTGCCATTAATATTGCATTTGGTTTTCATGCCCTTTAAAATCCTAAGTTTTGGCATAGCTCCATGCTCTGTCCCAATCAAAGGAAGTGAATCTTTCCCGGATATTACCATTTCAGTGCCCCAACTCTTACACAGGGTTGCGCAAGCTGCAGTATTTCTTCAGTATTAAATGGTCTTCAAATTTTCCCAATTTCCTCAGACTGGCAAAAACATAACTGTTTATTTAAATGCTTGATGTGTGGTCTATTAAAAGCTGCATCATTTATATGTTACAGTGATATAATGATGCAGCACCATGGCCCAAAATGTAACTAAACTACATTTCTAAGGGAACGTGCAATGAGCTGTATCAGATGCATTAGAAATGCTAATTGAATGCTGTCTTTCCAAATGTATTCTTTGTACATAGTAAAATGTAACAGTTTTTATTTATGAATGTCTCATAAGCAGGTCAGAATTGTGCAGAATTGCTGAGTTGTGTTTAGGACAACATGGTCTGTTACATATTTTGTTGCAGGAATCTAAAATTCCAAGGTAACTTCTGATGTAATGTCTTTTTAACTTAAATGATTTAAATGTTAAGGTCTGTCTGATTTGACAAATAGAAATAAAGCCTGTTCTTTCTTCACAGTGTCCATTTCTTTTCTTTTATTAGTTTATATACACTTCTTGTGGTTCCCGGAATTTTCTCCACATCTATGAGTAATGGCTGTGATTACACTCATGACTTGTTTGATCCAGAAACTTCAGCAAATATCTCTTTTGCGAAACCTTAACTCATGCCCACACTTGTTAACACTGAAGCGAAAGTTACTTCTTAACCAGCATTCTAATAGTCTCATTTTTTTAGCTGATTATTTTAAATAATTTCTTAAAAATAAATTGTTTTAATAAATTGCACTGGACATTGACAATATACTCTAAGCTTCTATTATTTATATACTGTAATAATATTTAATAATATTTATTTTAATATTTTACATTTTGATTTTTTTTTTTTTTTTACATTTTTTTATGTTTTTTGTCATTCTTTATTTTTATTTCAGTTTTAGTAATTTTAATACTTAAACTTTTGTGTCAGTTAGTTGCCAAGGCAATATTTTTAATCGTTCATCTATTTATTTTTAGATCGATTTGTTTTCTTATATTTATCTTCATTACAATTAAAAATTTTTTAATAAACAATTTTTTGTTTTTTATTATTTACCATAATAAAAAAACTCCACTCTTTTACAGCTTTTTAACCTCTTAAGACCCGAGAAAAAAGTTTTAGGAAAACTTTAGGAAAACTTTTTTCCATGTCTTTACATTGTTTAGAGCATTTAAAAAAAAAAAAGATATTTCATTCATAAGTTATGCTATGTCCTTGGTAAATTTCTTTAAAAAAATAAAAAGACATGAATGAAGATGCATAGGCAAAAACAATTGCTTTTTTAAGTCACCAATACATTTTTAGTTTTCAAGATTTTTTACCAAACTTTGTATAACGATGATTCTCAGCTATGTTATAACAGAATGATTCAATATACCAGTTCTCTTTCTGCAAAATGTGTGTAAAATTACCATAAATGGGTTTTCTCATTATATACAACGTCTCTATAAAATAAATCTAATTTGCATATTAATGTGTTTTTGGGGCAACATGTAATGAAAAAAATAAGTGTAATAATGGGAGTGATAATTGACAAGATTTTCATAATAATACATAATATTTCATAGAATATTTAAATATATATATATATATTTTTTTTACCTATTCATTTGTTATGTCTCCCAAAATGCATAATAAAAATGTCCTGGTGTCCTCATATGAGATGTATGAAATCAACATCCTGTTTCGTAACAGAAATTTGAAACCCCATAACATTTTCCTGAGATGTTTATTTATGACACACAATTTAAAAATTAGACAGATTTAAATGATAATTACAAAATAATATATTTTCATAAGAGTGTCACTAAATTAATTTCAGCTTTTTTGATGACCAAGGAGAGGGAGTGGTCATAGTGAAACATCCAATCATTTGCTATCTCTGAAAAGCCCTAGTGTGCTCTGTACAGGATATTCAGACTTAAAACTGTGACATGTACAGTCTCAGAGAAATTTACCAAAATACAATGTCCTCATATAAGGCCGCAGGGTCTTATTAATAATTTTTTTTTAATCATTATTTATTTTCTCCGTTTTTTTTGCTATTACGACATTAAAAAAAAAATGTGTGATTCTCAAGTGGAGCTATTTCCATGGGTCCAGCACACATCTTTAAATTTTCAAGGATCCATATTTAGCTCCCAGAGACACAGGCGTTCTTTAAGCATGCTGAGGAACGGCTACTCAATGTTACGTGTATTCTCCAAGCTCTGTTCATCTTAATCACCATTCCCCACGTGCCCCCAACCCCCACCCTTCATCTCCATTCTCCCTTTGTCCTCAGACAGCCCCTGGAATATTGCTTCCATCAGCTGCCCTGTATAAACCAAATAATCTGACAGGGAAGGTGAATATTTATATGACAGAGCTCACTATCAATGCTGATGTCATTGTAAGTCCTCTTTCCATCTGCAGGCTGAAGAAAGGACAGCGCAGGAGGAGGAGGAGGAGAGAAGGATGCAGAGAGCTGCAGACCACCCATCTGAGCGCCTGTCTTGTCTCCTGGAAAAAGGATTGTAATTTTCTTCCCAAAGTAAGTCGTCATTTCTCTTTTTTTTGCGCATTTGCAGCATCAGGCTTTCATTATCTAGAGGGTCATTTCTGGAAATCAACATGCTTTGTGTATCACATAGACAATAACATCTTGCTGGCTTAATCTACTGTGTCTAAACATTAGCATATGTGGTACTAGCTGGGCTAAAGAAACATCTGGCAGCTCTTTTGTTTAACACGATAGATAAATATTGCATTCCTGAGTCCAAATTATCAGGTTATTGTTAGTCAAGAGCCTGTGTTTATATTAGCTGATACTACCATGTGAATAAATTAACATCCTTGGTTCATAAAACGTCAGTTTCTAACTTTCTAATTGAATTCCTTGATATGATATTCATGGTAGCAGTAACATTACTGTACACAGAGCTGCAAAACCAGAATTTGCACTGTCAACATTGCAGTACCTATTTACTAAAAAAAAAATACCTTTCTGGTTCATTACCATTTACAGTGGTATAAAATGTATCCAGAAGGTTTAGAAAAGCTTTATATATGGTGGAAATCTTCACTAATGACAAAACAACCTGTTTTATGCAGATGAGGTTTGGTAGCTGTACATTCTGTGCAGATTCATTGCTTGAACACACCCTCTTTGTCGTGCTGTGTTTGAAAGTTTCATCTT
The DNA here is from genome assembly GCF_018340385.1 of Cyprinus carpio. Taxonomy (NCBI): domain Eukaryota; kingdom Metazoa; phylum Chordata; class Actinopteri; order Cypriniformes; family Cyprinidae; genus Cyprinus; species Cyprinus carpio. The sequence continues at coordinate 9,795,373 of NC_056601.1, forward strand.
TTGAAGTGTATCGAAATGGGCTTTTAATTATAAAATACCCCAATATTTCTTTTCATATAATTGCTAATAAAAAATATTGTCGTCGCCAACTAGTAAACCACCAAAACTCAAATGTTTCTACTTAGATGTCTCTATAAAGGTGATTCCCTTCAGTAATTTCAGACACAAAGGCAGCTAGCAAGAGGCGTTCACGATGAGCTCAGAGCAATATTATCAACCAGGGTAACATCACATCAGGCATGAGGTAATATCCTTATGGCTGTGAAATGAATTTTTAATAGACCTTGTTATTACTACCCACTGCTTCACGTTCACTCAGTTAACTGAAGTAGAAAATGCTACACAATGGCAACTGATTCTGAAGAAGAAAAGGAAGAGCTTATTATAGCAGGTAATCTACAAGTTGATGTATCAGACTATAAATACATCTTAAAGGGTTAGTTCACCCAAAAATGAAAATTAGCCTGTGTTTTACTCACCCTCGAGGCATCCTAGGTGTATATGACTTCTTTCAGACGAATCCAGTTGGAGTTATATTAAAAATTGCAATGCAATGCAATTTTTAGCAGGTCATTTTTTTTTTGTACTGTACGGCCATGCATGTTTATTTTAGTTGAAAGCTAATTGTTATGAAATGCAGATTATCTCTGATGCCATCAGTTGAATGTGTTCTGTTTCTTTCTCCAGGCTGGACGATGGTCCATGTGCATGGACTGAAAACACCACAGAGACTTTAGCAACAATAGCCACAATGATCAGAGTCACACCCAGGGTGGGAGAATACAGCTTCACTGATCTTTGACTATGGCAAAATAGGGACTGCATTAGCTTTTGATATTCTGTATGTTCTTAAAGTAATGTGAGTTCAAAGCAAGCTAAAAATAGAGGTGTTGTACTGCATTTTTGAGAAAAACACTCATCTCCTATATCATATTCCTGATTTTAATGTTTCTAACCAATGCTAAGAGACTGAAATATTACTTACCACGTTCCAATATTTGCACTACTCTAACTACACTGACCTTGTGACCTTTTAGTAATTCCCTAGTAGACTTCTCTTCAGTCTAGTCCTAAACTCTTTGTGGTCTGCAGTGCACAAGCCACAATGATTTGACTCAGTCTTTCTGTCTTTTCTTGTCTCAATGCATCCTTTTCAGTTTTCATCTTGTACTCCACCTTATAATTGTCATTACCTCCAGGCGAGGGTTTGATCAAAGCATTCCATGGAATGCCTACTTATACACAGTTGCTTTCTCATGCTCTTTTCTTTCCATATAGCTCTTTTCACACAGACACTCTCACAGTTTGCCATCCAAACGTATGACAAGTCAAACCTGCTGTTAATCACAATTACGTGCCAGCCAGTGCTTGAATGAGTAACTGCTTCTACACTGCAGACATGTTTTAAAAGGTGATGTCATATAGGGAGATGTCTTCTGTTCAAGACAGCAATTAGCATCTGACCAAATTTTGGACATACAGCAATGGGTTGTGCCATTTGCACACAGTTGATTGATATGTGGAGTGTGTCACGTAGCTCAAGAAGAGGCCAGACATCAATGGACATGTCTCATTTACCAGAGGTCACTCAGCAGGACTACCACAGACTCTCAGGCCTCCACTATACTTCTTCTTTCTCAGATGCAGAGGACTGTTGCGATATCACAGGCACAAGCTCGTCCTCCTCTTCAGAGTATATCGGAATAGACTGTTGACACTTGTTGTGATTTCAGACTTTTGCGGGTTACTCACATCTTGTGCCAAATATTGCCATTCACTTTGGCTCCCTCATAATGTGACAGTGTGACAGTGAAATCTGCTTAGCCTGGCCAAATTAAACTAATGAGGTCTTTGTCTTGACTGTGGAAAGGGGTTGTGCTCTCATCCACAATGTTCCACAGTTCAGTTCCTGCTCAATTTAAGCAACAATCCCATTATTGTCAGGGAAAGCAATGTGTCTATTATAACATAGCTGATATTGATGCTGAAATTGGAACTTCATTCATCTAGAATCACCTTTTCTTTTAAGAACACTGGAATGTACATTCTACAAATAAAGCTTAATGGTTTCTCCTGGGAGGAACAAAAACCTTCCAAATGAACATTGTGATAAAATGATGCTGCTGATTTAGGCCTATTATATCCAAAAGAAAAAGAAAAAGAAAAAAAGGTATATTTTTTTATGTATTATTGGTTGGTGGTGAGTTTTTTTTATTTTTATATTTTTATTCTAAAACAATTTTTGTGTGTGAGAACGCTCCCATCCACTATATAGTGCACTATATCGGGTGTCAGCCATTTTGTAGGTGCTGTCTGAATTCTGAGCGAATGACTTCATTCCCTACATTCGTTCACTACTTTTTACCCACAATTCATTCTGATTTCGAGTGTACAACCGATGTACACTCGCTGAAGCATTATTTCCCACAATCCAATGCGGAGTAGCTGGAAGCGAGAGCGGGAGCGAGCGAGTTTGAATGAGATGACGTTTACATCATTTCTGTTACGTTTATTTCATACAATCATTTATATTAAAATATGTTATGTTGGCAATAACTCAGTTTAATATTTTACTAATTTACTGAGGTGGCATCGTTGTTAACTTACAAAAATGATGATAATTTGGTGGCTAATTTAAAAATGTTCGTTAATCACCTGTAGGTAGCGTATTCATTCTGATGTAAAATTAACGGTCGCCTGAGGGCGCTCTTCGACCATTATCTTATCTGAGCTAAAAACGCTGCTCGGGAGAGTTTCAGGATACTAAAAAAAATAATTACATAAAATTATGAACGTGTTAATGTGATTATTTTTGTTCTCAGTATTTTAATAATATGATTATGAACATAAAATCATTACAAAACAAATAAATAATATACCATCAATGAAAACCCAAAGCTTACGGGGAGGTATGTATAATTACAATAAAGTAATTTTGAGTGTTATTGGTATTAATAGTATATACATGTAATATAAAATTGCATATGTGACGATGTTTGCAACCGCTCCAAGTCTCACACGCAGTGTATACGCCACCGTCATAAAAACAGGTCACCGTCCGAATCCATTCACTAATTTCGTTCACTCCTTTCTGATTATAGTCCACTCAACTGCTATTCACTATATAGGGATTAGTGAATGAGTGAGCGATTTCAGACACAGCAAATGTTTTAAAGGTCTGATTATGCATATTGCTAAAGCCATTATAGAGTCTTATTAAAAGGGTTTAATAGTAATTAATTGCTTGCTGTGTTGCTGCATTTAAAGTGATAGTTCACCCAAAAATGAAATAACTTATAATTTACTTAACGTCATGTTGCAAACCTTTTTGGCTTTTTCTTTCTTCTGCAGAACATAACAAGATATTCTTAAAAATGTTGGGGTAACATTTTATTTAAAGCCTTAATGTATAATGCTAATTATTCATAATCTGCATTGTAATACATTATATCTTGTCGTTAATAATTATAACTGAATTTAAAATGCAGTGTAACAATGAATTGATAAGTGTTATAATGTATTAACTGTGGTTACACTTATTCATAAGATTGTACAATGCATTATAAGGTGCATTAAGGTATACAGTGGTGTGAAAAAGTGTTGGCCCCCATCCTGATTTCTTTTTTTCTTTTTTTTTTTTTGCATGTTTGTCACACTTTAATGTTTCAGATCATCAAACAAATTTAAATATTAGTCAAAGATAACACAAGTAAACACAAAATGCAGTTTTGTAATGAAGGTTTTTATTATTAAGGGAAAACAAAATCCAAAACTACTTGGCCCTGTGTGAAGAATTGTTTGCCCCCCGGTTGAAACTGTGGTTTATCACACCTGAGTTCAACTTCTCTTGCCACACCCAGGCCTGATAACTGCCACACCTGTTCGCAATCAAGAAATCTCTTAAATAGGACCTGCCTGACAAAGTGAAGTAGACCAAAAGATCCTCAAAAGCTAGACATCATGCCGAGATCCAAAGAAATTCAGAAACAAATGAGAAAGAAAGCAATTGAGATCTATCAGTCTGGAAAAAAAGTTATAAAGCCATTTCTAAAGCTTTGGGACTCCAGCGAGCCATTATTCACAAATGGCAAAAACATGGAACAGTGGGGAGTGACCGGCTGACCAAAATTACCCCAAGAGCACAGCGACGACTCATCCAAGAGATCACAAAAGACCCCACAACAACATCCAAAGAACTTCAGGCCTCACTTGCCTCAGTTAAAGGAGCTGTATGTAAGAAATCTATTTCAATTAATCATAAAATGGCCCTGATGTGTCACTAGACATTAAGAAATCATGTTCATTTCAAATACTTATATCACTGACAACAGTAGTCCGGCCAGGATATTGTCATTTAAAAAGTGGACTTGCAGCCCTCAACTGATGTTGATGTTGTCAACGCCTCCCTCCACCTATCTACCAATCACGAAGTCAGTAGTGTTTCGGGATCCGTGTTGCCAGCTTTGCTGTAACCTACCCTAACTCCAGTCGGATAAAAAATGTCTAATGTTACTAAATCAAAAAGACCTTGTTATAATTCAGAAATTCGTCGTGACAAAGTCCGAAATAAAACCAGAATTTGTATTGGAGATGCTTTTGAAAGATGGAGACGGCTGAAAACGGAGAAGAATTTAAACACAGACGCCAACGTTGCTAATTTTCTCCTGGACAGGTAAGATTAATCTATGCTTGGCTAACTTGTACTTGATGTCAATGGACATTTCATATATTAATGACAGTCGAACAAAGTTATTTATGTTTGTGCAAAGTAACATAACGTTAGCTCACATGGACGTATGCTAACATTAGCAATGCATTACAGGAGCCCGTTTCTCTGTCATATGCTGAGACTTTGAGGAAAACAACATTAGCACGCCCATTATGGCAATTTGAAACGTAATTGAGACAGCTCCTAGACTAACAGTTACCGTTCTGTCTGTCACGTACGAGCATAAATCTTTACGATTATACTGTCACATACGAGCATAAATATTTACGATTATATTTAACTAATGACAGTTAGTACATTTTTTAAATACATAATTACTTATCAAAATATCTCTCATGAAGCATAAACATAATTAACAGAAAAAAAAACTTACTGTGTACGTCTGTTCGTCATCTGGCAACCTCGAGTCAGGGGGTAGGGGGAGGGGATACACCGCTCTACAGTATTTTTATAGTGATTGCAGTACCAGTTTAGGCCACAATCCTACATACGGCTCCTTTAAGGTCAGTGTTCATGACACCACCATAAAAAAGAGATTGTAAAATATGGTGGAGGTAGTGTGATGGTCTGGGGCTGTTTTGCTGCTTCAGGACCTGGAAGACTTGCTGTGATAAATGGAACCATGAATTCTGCTGTTTACCAGAAAATCCTGAAAGAGAATATCCGGCCATCTGTTCGTGACATCAAGCTGAAGTGAACTTGGGTTCTGCAGCAGGACAATGATCCAAAACACACCAGCAAGTCCACCTCTGAATGTCTGAAGAAAAACAAAATGAAGACTTGGAGTGGCGTAGTCAAAGTCCTGACCTGAATCCTATTGAGATGCTGTGGCATGACCTTAAAAAGGCAGTTCATGTTCGAAAACCCTCCAATGTGGCTGAATTACAACAATTCTGTATAGATGAGTGGACCAAAATTCCTCCACAGTGCTGTAACAGACTCATTGCTAGTTATCGCAAAAGCTTGATTGCAGTTGTTGCTGCTAAGGGTGGCCCAACCAGTTATTAGGTTTAGGGGGCAAACACTTTTTCACACAGGGCCATGTAGTTTTGGATTTTGTTTTACCTTAATAATAAAAACCTTCATTTAAAACTGCATGTTGTGTTCACTTGTGTTATCTTTTACTAATATTTAAATTTGTTTGATGATCTGAAACATTAAAGTGTGACAAACATGCAAAAAAATAAGAAATCAGGATGGGGGCCAACACTTTTTCACACCACTGTGTATAAATAATGCATTAAAACTACTTTTATAATGCATTATACATAAATGCTTTAAGTAAAGTGTTACCAATGTTGGTAACCAATCAATCATTTATTGTTGACCATAGACTTGCAATTGTATGGTAAAAAAAAAAAGCATATACAGTTGAGGTCAAAAGTTTACAACCCCCTTTCAGCATCTGCAAAATGTTATTTATTTTAACTAAATAAGAGGGATCATACAAAATGCAGGTTATTGTTTATTACTGACCTGAATAAGATATTTCACATAAGAGATGTTAACATATAGTCCACAAGAGAAAATAATAGTTTAATTTATAAAAAATTACCCCGTTCAAAAGTTTACATCCCCTTGATTGTTAATACTTTGTTCTTAACTGAATGATCCACATCTGTGTTTTTTTTTTGTTTAGTGATAGTTGTTCAGGAGTCCCTTGTTTGTCCGCTGTTCATCAGAAAAATCCTTCAGGTCCCACAAATTCTTGTATTAGAATCATTTCTAACAATGACTATATGATTTTGAGATCCATCTTGTCACACTGGACTCATATGCAACTATTACAGAAGGTTCAAATGCTCAGTGATGCTCCAGAAGGAAAAAACATGAATTAAGATTCGGGGGTGAAAACTTCTTGAATTTAAAAATCAGAGTAAATTTGTATTCTACTACGCTACTTTTCCAATGATTTCCTTAACAATGAAGTAACAGATTGGTATTTTGTGGCTTTTCTTAGTAAGATCAGATTCTTAGCAATTTTAACTTGTTAACATGCTGTTCTGTAAATGTTACATTAGCCTACTTTTGATTGGAGTCTCAAAGATCTCAGACATAGGCCTACAAAGTGAATAAACATTATTTGTTTATTATGATGTCTTCAATAATATTTTTTAAATAAAATTACTAATATCTATTTAAAATTATTAATAGCCGATAGCTACCATACATTTTCCAGCATAAACAGTGAGACTCCGGAATACCAAAACTATGAGAGGTAATTTATTCTGCTGTTCAAAATTGTATTCCAATTGAAATTTAGAAGAATTTCTGCTATAAAAGTGAATGTAGGCAAGACTGGAGTTTTCCAGTTGTCTTACCCTCATATGGGACAGTGTGTCACGGGCAAGAAAAAACGGAAGTATGCACTTAAGCGAAAGTTTTTTTTTTAAAGGTAGTGAGGTTGGGCTAAACGGTCTGGGGTTCGCATATAAAACCTACTCCAAACACGACTTCATCATAGCGTATACACGCACAGACACACACACACAGAGAGAGAGAGACTCGGTCTGTCGAAGTCAAGATGCTCGGGAGCGATGTACTGTTGTGCTTTATCTTCTACAGCACGCTTTTAATCTTAAAGATGTACATAATTGCCATCATCACGGGCCAAGTGAGACTTCGGAAAAAGGTTAGTTGTGGAACTTTTTATTCATTGGCTACTTTTTAAAATAGTTTTCATGCTACTGCATCAAATACACTGCCGCGAGATAATCACTGCTTCGCGTGCCTTATTTATAATGGAAGAGTTTTTCGTCGCGTCGAGCTTGTGGAATGTTTTGAATAGAAATCTGCATACTGCAGCTGTCTGGATTAATTTAAGAAATAAAAGTAGTTCAGAGATGTTTTTTTATAAAAAGAAGTGACATCTAGATGTAGGCTATGTGCTCTAAAACAGATACATGTATTTGACAGGCGTTTGCTAATCCAGAGGACGCCGATAGACACGGAGGTGTGCAGTTCTGCCGAACTGATCCATATGTGGAACGCTGTAGGAGGTAAGCGCAATACTACACACTTGTGATTTTATTCTTTAATGCAACTAATTTGAGCAAAACATTGGTATAAACAACTCCACAAACATTGATATAGGCTAAAAAATATGTTAACAAATGCATTTGTTTTGCCGTGTTACATATGCCACTATTAATAAATTAACATAATCAATACAAATGAAACAACTTTACGAACAATAACAGTAACAAAATAGCATAAGACAATATTAAATTTAAAACATTAAATTTAACCTAGGCTTTCAACACTATACAAATATCAGTTTGATCAAGACAAGATGATACATATTGTAAAAGGAAGTTCCTGCGATAAATATTTGATATATATATATATATTTTATACATTTTAATGTAACATACCTAAGCCTATGTATTAGTTTTGGTATACTGTGTCTTTTTGTACAGTGAATTTCTGGCATTTCTGGCAAAATATAAATTATTCAAAGTATAAAAAAAAAAAAAAAAAAATCTCTCTCTATATATATATATATATATAATTTTTTATTTTTTTTTACTTTGAATAATTTATATTTTCCTTTATTTCCATTTAGATGTTTTCCACAAAAACTTGTTTTCATTTTTCTTTTCATGTGGTTTTATTTTCTGACTGGGGAGTATTTTACAATTAGTGTTAAAAACTTTGCCAGTCTATTATTGGAAAAGTCAAGCTTCAGTCTCATTCCCATTTAGTTGGAGAGAGAGAAAAAAACAACAACTACAGGATGTCTGGCAGGTTTCCATTAGTTATTTTTTTAGCACTATCGACTTTTTCAGAAAAAGAATACTGGTATGACAGATGTGTGTGAAAGTTCACAGCCCTACAGTAGGAAGCATGATTAATCCACAACAGACTAGCTAAGATATCTTTATTTCCCCAGTATTATAATTTTTTTATTTCCCCATTTTTATTATTTTTAGTCAAAAATAAAATAGGTACGCAGTCTCCATCCCAGTTAGCATGAATGTGTTTGCACAGTAGACTTTTCTCAGTACCTGGATTTGTGTGAGAGCATGAGAGAAAGAGAGACGATGTATTATGAGACTACACACTTTAAAACAATTATAGAATTGGCTGCCTGCACGGAAACCTTCATTACTTTAAGCTGCAGGGTGCTGCATGTTTTTGTTTGGCGGTTTCTAACTTATCTTTAGGAAACTTGCCTGCTCTGCCCAGTCACAGCCCACTCCATTCTACATCTTCACAATGTGAAAACAATGAAGATGTTATTTCAGTAGACTGCTCTGAAATTACTGAATTTATATAGTGGCACTGGAAATTCATGTTTCCTGTAAATAAATCAAAGGTATGTGATCTTGAGGAGCTGAGAAGGGTAACTTGTGGCTGCCAGATTGGTAAGATATGGTAGGATAGAAGGAGCAAGTCCTGACAAGACCGTTAATTGCAATGCATGCACGCAAGGTATTTCACTACAACCCTATGGCTAACAAATATCTACACGTGAACAGAAACAGGAAGACAGCGTTAAATAGAACTAATGGTTAAAAGTTCTTGTTTGGATCAACAACTTTATGTTGACATGTCAACAAAATGATTTAAATGACAAACAAACACATTCTTCATCTTTTGAGGCACTTACAGAAGGAAAAAAAAGTAAATACAAGACATTTCAAAGATCTTTATTAATAAAATAAAATAATCTTTATTATTATGTTTTATTAAAATAATTATTAATATTATTTAGCTGCCAAGCAACAGATTAATAATTGAAAAGATGTGTGGTAACAGTGGTGCATATAATCTATTTTATCATCGCTTTATGCCTGTCGCATACAATCAGATTTTATATCAGGATCTAAAGCTAGAATATTTCTAATGAAAGTTGTAAGTAACACATAAGTGAAAGTTATGGCTTGTAATGGAAAGTGGCTTGTAATGGAAAGTCCTTGTTGCGATAAAGAGATGAGGGAGAATCTGTGTAATGCAGGAGTTCACAACGATGACCAAGCACTGCTACGTAGCTATAAGTGTTGAGTGAATATAGGGAAATTTGACCATAATGTGGTGATCTGAATGTCAGCATAGTATGATTCATTTCTTTTAATCGGTTACAGAGAGTACTTACAACTTCCTATTGCTGTGATTTGTTCATGGGGCAGCCACTGCCATGACACACTGTGAGAGTGATTCAGAGTGAAAGTAAATTTATGTTGCAAGATCGTATGATGTTGGCAAAGTTTACTGTCCAGGCATACTGCCCTTAGACAGAGCCAGACAGTTTACAGCTGAAGTCCTGATCAAAGCCAGATGTTGAGTGTACATTCCTCAGCTCCTTGGTTCTGAGAAAAGAAGTTTTCCATATGTATTTCCACAGTCTGGAAGATTCAAAATGCCTCAAAGGACTATTGAATCAAATACAGTTTTTAGAGTATAACATTACCTAGAAGTAGTCAAAAGAAAAGGCACAAAGAACAATGTGGAAATAGGTGAGGGATTTACATTTAGTCATTTTGCAGATGCTTTTGTCCAAAGCGCCTTACAATTGGGGAATACATAAAGTGACTCTTCTTAAGGAGGCAAACAGATACAGGAAGTGCTCGTAATACCAAGTTTCAAGCATTTGTTCAAATAAGTACAAGCCAGAAAGGGAAGGAATAAATAAAGAGAAAGACAAAGTTTTTTGTTTTTAAGTTTAGGATGAAGTCAATAATGTTGAAAGAGATGAGTTTTCAGCTGTCACTTGACATTTGTCAGGCATTCAGCATTCCAGATAGGGGTGGGAAGATTATTCCATCAGCCAGTAATGGTGAACGAGAATGTTCTGGAAAGTGATTTTGAGCCTCTCTGTGAAGGTACAATGAGGCATCGCTCACTAGTGGATCTCAGACTTCTGGAGGGGATGTAGAGTCGTAATAGTGAGTGGAAGTAGGCAGGTGCTGAGCCTGTTCTAAATGCAAGCATCAATGTCTTGAACTTGATGCAAGCCACCACCAGTAGCCAGTGCAAGGAGATAAAGAGAGGTGTAACATGGGCTCTTTTGGGCTCATTGAAGACCAGTCGTGCGGCTGCATTCTGAATCATTTGTAGAGGTTTGATTGTGTTTGATGGAAGTCCAACCAGAAGAGCATTGCAGTAGTCCAGCCTAGAAATGACAAGGGCCTGGACAAGAAATTGTGCAGCATGCTCTGTTAGAAAGGGCCTAATCTTTCTGATATTGTGCAATGCAAACCTGCAAGATTGAGCAGTCTTTGCAAAGTGGTCTTTGAAGGTCAGCTGGTCATCAAAGATTACACCAAGATTTCTGACCGAAGTTGACGGGGTGATTGTAGAAGAATCTAGCTGTATGGTGAAATCATGCTGTAGAGCTGGAGTGGCAGGGAAGACAAGAAGCTCAGTCTTTGCCAGGTTGATCTGTAGGTGATGTTCTTTCATCCATGCCGAGATATCCTCCGGGTAGCCTGAAATCCTTGCAGCTACCGTTGGATCATCTGGTTGAAATGAGAGATAGGGCTGTGTTACGAATGAGGTCAAATCTCTAGTCAAAGAGTATTTCAAAACCCATTCATAACAATAATCAGGGAGCCGATCAACAGACTCCCTGGAGTCCCCGCTCTCACTCCCAAGGCTTCAAAACACCAAAAACTCTTTAAAGTGAAAAAGTGAATTTATTAAACAAAAGTAGATAAGGAGCAACATAAGCTTCAGGAGGGGGAAGAGCCATAACAAATAACAAAACAAAGCCAACTCATTTTAGAGATACTAACCTAGAATTAAAAGAAACTAAACAAAAGTACAAAAGCTTCCCTCCCTAATTATCATAACCAGGAGAAAACGAATAATAAAAGAAAGGCACCCACCTCCCTACCATGCTCCAATTAGGTAAGGATCAGGATTTAACAAAAAGAGTCATAACATAGCAAAAGATAGTGGTTTACAACAAAGGTCTCATAACAACCAGTTAACAAACACTACGGGCACCATACTACATAGAAAACACATCTGTCTATCAGTCAAGGAAGCCATGAGAGCGGGGAGCCGTAGATCCATGGTTCAGGAGACTTAAATACAGCGCCAATCACTCCAGTCACCAATCAGGGCACTCGTTAGCAGCTCCACCTGTGAGTCATTGCAGTGAGAGTAACAAAAGAGGAAGGAAGAAAAACACGCCAGGGAAAACTAAACCACAAATACACATCTTCCCCATAAACCACACAACCTACTACACTCCCACGTAACGGGCTGTGTGTCATCAGCATAGAAGTTGTAGGAGAAGCCATGTGCCTGTATGATGGGACCCAGTGATGTAATGCATATGGAGAAGAGGATATGGTCAAAACTGGAAAATAACTTACTCACCATGAGCTATGACTAAACAATCATGATCACACTATGCTAAACTACAAACCCGATTCCAAAAAAGTTTGGACACTGTACAAATTGTGAGTAAAAAAGGAATGGAATAATTTACAAATCACATAAACTTATATTTTATTCACAATAGAATATAGATAACATATCAAATGTTGAAAGTGAGACATTTTGAAATGTCATGCCAAATATGGGCTCATTTTGGATTTCATGAGAGCTACACATTCCAAAAAAGTTGGGACAGGTAGCAATAAGAGGACGGAAAAGTTAAATGTACATATAAGGAACAGCTGGAGGACCAATTTGCAACTTATTAGGTCAATTGGCAACATGATTGGGTATAAAAAGAGCCTCTCAGAGTGGCAGTGTCTCTCCGAAGTCAAGATGGGCAGAGGATAACCAATTCCCCCAATGCTGCGATGAAAAATAGTGGAGCAATATCAGAAAGGAGTTTCTCAGAGAAAAACTGCAAAGAGTTTGAAGTTATCATCATCTACAGTGCATAATATCATCCAAAGATTCAGAGAATCTGGAACAATCTCTGTGCGTAAGGGTCAAGGCTGGATGCCCGTGATCTTCGGGCCCTTAGACGGCACTGCATCACATACAGGAATGCTACTGTAATGGAAATCACAACATGGGCTCAGGAATACTTCCAGAAAACATTGTCGGTGAACACAATCCACCGTGCCATTCGCCGTCGCCGGCTAAAACTCTGTAGGTCAAAAAAGAAGCCATATGATCCAGAACATGATCCAGAAGCACAGGCGTTTTCTCTGGGCCAAGGCTCATTTAAAATGGACTGTGGCAAAGTGGAAAACTGTTCTGTGGTCAAAATTTGAAGTTCTTATTGGAAAACTGGGATGACATATCATCCGGACTAAAGAGGACAAGGACCCAAATTGTTATCAGCGCTCAGTTCAGAAGCCTGCATCTCTGATGGTATGGGGTTGCATCAGTGCGTGTGGCATGGGCAGCTAACACATCTGGAAAGGCACCATCAATGCTGAAAGGTATATCCAAGTTCTAGAACAACATATGCTCCCATCCAGACGTCATCTCTTTCAGGGAAGACCTTGCATTTTCCAACATGACGATGCCAGACCACATACTGCATCAATTACAACATCATGGCTGCATAGAAGAAGGATCCGGGTACTGAAATGGCCAGCCTGCAGTCCAGATCTTTCACCCATAGAAAACATCTGGCGTATCATAAAGAGGAAGATGCAACAAAGAAGACCTAAGACAGTTGAGTAACTAGAAGCCTGTATTAGACAAGAATGGGACAACATTCCTATTCCTTAACTTGAGCAACTTGTCTCCTCAGTCCCCAGACGTTTGCAGACTGTTATAAAAAGAAGAGGGGATGCCACACAGTGGTAAACATGGCCTTGTCCCAACTTTTTTGAGATGTGTTGATGCCATGAAAATTAAAATCAACTTATTTTTTCCCTTAAAATTATACATTTTCTCAGTTTAAACATTTGATATGTCATCTATGTTGTATTCTGAATAAAATATTGAAATTTGAAACTTCCACATCATTGCATTCTGTTTTTATTTACGATTTGTACAGTGTCTCAACTTTTTTGGAATCGGGTTTGTACATCAACATTCATAAAAGGCAACAAAACTGTTTGTTTGCTATACATAACCAAACACACATCCTATTTGTTTTCAACAGCTTTCAGCAGTTTTCCCTCTCTTTCCTCTACACTATCACATACATATTTAATTGTGGTTTACCTGCATTAATTTTTGCACTTTGTTTGTTTTTTCTTCCAGAGCACACGTCAATGACATGGAAAACATTTTGCCCTTTTTATTTCTCGGAGCCGTCTACTCCATGACAGGCCCCTCGTATGCAGTTGCACGTCTTCATTTTCTGGTCTTTTTCCTGGGTCGAGTTCTCCACAGCATCGCATACCTGTTGGCACTCAAAGCACCGACACGTTCATTCGCCTATGTCATCGCTCAGGTGCCTTGCATTTCAATGGCAATACAGTTACTCATGGAAGTAGCCTCATTTGCATGACCATCTCAATAATGGACTTCTGTGATTGGTCAAGACTTATGATTACAACTGTGATGCAGATTGCTTTATGGACTTACAGCATCTCAACAGTAACAGAATTCACATTTCACTTTAACATTAGACTTGATGATTTATGACTGACAATTAATAACTCTGTTCTTGAATCCTAACATTCATTGCTGTCATTTTAGGACTAAACACTAGAGTTTGTATTGTGTTTTGCTATGTGTATTGTCATTTTAGCATTCAAATGAAGGTTATTTAATGTGATTTACTTTCACAATCAGGTTTTCATATACTCAGCATATTTATATATTTGATACAACAACTCCTTGAATGGACATTGAGTCTGATAGACTGTTCCTTACAGGACTTTTGGTTCAGTAACCACCAGCTTTTCACTTTCATACTGCAAAGCTTACATAAGCAATTACTGCTGAGGTCATTTCAGAGTCCACGTGACCGTTCCACAATACCTTTCCATACTTGTAAAAATTCCTCTGTTATTAGACCATAAGCCCTGCAGGGCCCAGGCTTTTCAAATTTATTGTAGCGTTAAATATACAACGTTGCGCAAATACTGTCCTTCCTCTTTGTCCACCAGGCTTTGGGTTTACAGCATTTTGAGAACAACCGGGTGCTTTCACTTTGGTTTTTATCTTCAAGAATGGGGGTTTTGGTATAATGTTATGGTTGTGGTAATTCACCACACAGTGCTTTTGTTATATACATTTTAAATATTTTCTGTTTTCAAAGTGTAACTTATTTTAATTTTTATATCACTTGTGATATTAAAGTTTCTAAAGAGATAATGAGAAAATAAAAGTTTTTATATTAAAGGAATAATGAAAGATTTTGTGTTTTCATGGGTAATTGTGATAATTTTTTGACAGTGGACTGCATAAGTTAAAAAAGAGCTAACAGAGAAAGGGACAAAAGAGAAATCAAATGAAACTATAACATGGCAGACAACACTGTTACTTAGTACAAAAAGAATAGGAAAAAGACTGACAAGAAAATAGATGGGTTAAAAAACTTAGTGAGAAAGGCATATTTTTGCTTAATCATAAAATTAAAATAAACCAGACCTCCAGAACTATCACCAGTACCACAAACGTCCTGACTCGATCTTTAATTGGTCTGATGAAAATACCACTGCCACCAATGGTGGAAGTAAATCAAAATAAATATGTGAAAGGGAAACAAAAAAAAAAAAAAAATTATGAGGAAAGTGGGTGTTTGGATTTACTTGTGAACCTATAATGAAATTATCATCTGAAACATGCCCTTGCTTGTCATAAATGTCTGAATACATACCTGTGTGCTCAGAGATTAAATCTACAGAAATGTTCATAAGAAAGCCTTCAACAAAAATAAAAGTAAAAAAACTGTGATAAATGGTGTCATATCCTGTTACAAAAAAGATCTTGTCAGTGGGCCAGTAACCTTAAATGGGCCTTTTAAATATTAATACCTTTACACAGCTGTGTTAGGGCTGGTCTGCACCTGCTCAAAATTCAGTGTGAAGACAAAAATCAAAGCCAGACTAAATTATTCCTGCACAGACCTACCTCAAATTGTGCATTTGTAATTGCTGTGTAAATGCATTTAAACCACCTCTGAGCAGCATTAAAGAATCTGTTTAAAGACACCTAAATGCAGCTTCAGAAGCATTTTCGTGCCACATTTGCAGTATAAATTTGGAGTGATAATATGTAGCTTACCCTTAAGGCTCTCCACAGCACACAACTGAAAGCCATATGTGGCTTGGATATGGCACACCATGGAATATATTAACCTATGGTTAACATTTGGCTTTTATTTGGAAAAACACATATAACCTGTTGTAGTCATGTGTGGCAGGGGAGTGGCAGTCCACATCTCAACCGATTCAGCAATGCTATTAGTTGCTTTGTGTCTTCCCTCATTCATGTTGGCGGATTACTGAAATTTTGAAAATATATCCATAATTTTTCCAGCTCTGCTTCCTCTTTTAACCGCACACAGGTATGTATTCAAATGGCACACCTATTCATACAGAAAATTTTGTTCGGTTCGGTATATGTACTGAATAAATACAGTGTCATTTTAACCACTGCATGTGTGGAACTTAATCCGTTTCAATTCATATACATGAATAAAACCACTATACATTATTACTAGGCCTATAACAGGAATTTTAGCAGCAGGCAAATTTCCTAAATTAATATTCACAAGGTGAAAACCCTAACTGTTTTTTTCGGTAAAACACCATGTCATCAAACAGGACTAGATTTAAGGATTGCACCTACCTAGCTACATTAATCCGGATACATTTAAAAACGTCTTTTTCGTTTCAAACCGCTCCTACACTAGCGTTCACTGACAGGTCTTTCCACAGTGATGAAAACGGGGTAGAAAGAAGGATATATAGAGCCAATTGTTTAGCTTACAAAACATCTTACCAAATAAATAAATAAATAAATCATTAGGAAAAAACAACAACTATATTGTAAATGAGCTGTGAAAGGACCTTTATAACGTACGTGCCATTATGCCTCAGCCTTGTTTTCATCCTCGTTAAATTCAATATGGCGTCTAACCTGATTAAGGTCGTGTTAGGGGTAGGGTTGAGCTTTAGAGATAGGGACCAATCAGGTTGCAGCTTCTCCTTAAGTTTCGAAATTGTCCGCGTCAGGATCAAAACACTCCACACTAATTCTCGGAATTGTCGACGAGGTTTGCGCACTTTCACACTGAAAACGATCTAGGCCTACGGGTAAGTTCTTCCAAGTAGCTCCATTTTATTTATTTAAGCATCCCTGTCACTTCTGTTGATTTTGGTCTGTCTATCAATGGTAAAGGCTGCTGAAAGCCAGAAATTACCGGATTACTTACTAAAAACTACATTTCTCCAAGTCCGAGATTCGAATTCAAGACCTTTTCAGCCCTTTGCGGAAACAATACTCTATTTGCATTACATTACATAGGCTATTTAGTGATGTAATTTGATGGTTCATACAATGTCATTGAGGTTTTTATGACTATTAACTGGTTATTTCATTGTTATTTTCAAACGAACCTTGATGGAAGCATAATTTAAAAATCGTGAATTTTTTTTAGGCATACTTGCATAGCTTTGCGTTACGATATGACTTTTACGTGAAGTGTTATTGGCCAAATTGCTGAATGAGCTGAACAGTTTGATTCAACAACACTACCACCTATAGGTCATTATAAAATATAACTGTCCTTTCATGTTGACAGCAGTTTGCTGACTCTCTGCAGACTCTGTTGCTGTTTCGAAAAACCCTTCAGCACCACATAACACTGGTTAATGATCATAGATGTCGGTATACGTTATAAATGTTCAAGCATGTGAGTAGTCTACTTACACTCGTTAAAACACAAACTACATGGTCAAATTTCATAAATATTTATTTCATATCGATGAACAATAACTACAGCAGTGGGCTACAGCACTTTTCAAATATATGCTATAATAATAATAGTAATATTTTTGAGGCCACATCTGAAACACTAACATTTACAAGTAGTACTTGGCATTAAAAACAATGGCAATACAATATTTTAAGACACTTGGTGTTTTTTTTATTTTTATTCATTTTTGTTTAATTTCTGATATCACAGAGTTTCTGCAACAGTCTAAACAGTTAATATTGATATAGATACAAAACCACTGTGAAAACAGTTAGGGGAGTGAACAGAAGGAGGGAAGACAACAGACAATATGCCAAAGAAAAAAAAAAAAACTGAAAAATATATTCCATCAGTCTCTGGCTCACCTATTCCCTTCAAAGACAACAAAATAGCAAATAAATGATATGTAAAACTCTTCATTTACAAAAATATTTCCAAGTTTTCCCTTTTTAGTCCAGTCTGCTACTAGTGTTAAATGGTTCACATTCAGATGGAGGAAGGTTGAGAGTGGGGGGTCATGCATTCAGCTAAGCAGTTTAATACTTACACCTCCTCTTGTGCTGTTCCTGAGGCTCTTGTTTTCTGGTGTCACTTTGATGACATTCTTTAAACATCTCTGAGTTTGAACTGTAAACAGCAGAATCAATATTCTCGTTCTCATATTACACAGCAAAAACCTTTATTCAGTATTTATGTGTTGTTTTCCAGTTAAAATATCTAAACATCTTTAAATAATCTTAAGAATATTTATTAGAAAATTTTTTTTATGTATGTGTGTGTGTGTGTGTGTGTGTGAGAGAGAGAGAGAGACTGTGTGAAATATTAGGCTTATGAGGCCTAAATCTAGAAAAATAGGCCAAAAAAACCCAAAAAATTCTTAATATCGCTCTGCTTCTCACATAAATTCATCTTGTTTTAAGATGTTTAGATTCTACTAGAAAACAAGACAAAGATATTGGTGAAGATTTAATTTTTTGATTTTTTTTTTTTTTTTTGGCTGTATAACACAGTCAGAGATGTAAATCTAAGTAACCCTGGCTTTAAATCCTAGAGTTTTTTTTTTCTCAGTTTGTACCAAATCCATGAGAAGAGTAAATACATCCTAATTCTAAAACATTAATAGCTCAAATCCCTTTTATTTTATAGTGGGTTTAAATGGAGGCATGCAGGTGATCCAGAGCCCTTTTCAAGAAGCAACAGCACTTAATGTCTGTAAATTAAGATGTCCATGGATCAAAACTCATACTGTTAGCATAGTAAACAGCTGCACATTTACCAGATGTAGTGACCAAACTGTGTTCTGTATTGGTTTTTGTTTGCTTCTGCCTCATGACATATGCAATCCATGGTCAGTCTGATAGAGGGCGCTAGTGGTTGACGCCTGCAGTAGAAAATGGCACTTGTGGGAGACTCCTGCCCTTTCTGCAGAGGGTTTGCATGTCAGGGTTTAAAAGCATGGTGAGGGTGAAGGCAGGTTAGACCATTACACTGATATACACAAGAAGTAAGTTTTATTTCTCCATAATACAATAGAACTAGAAAGATATATATTTATATGTATGTTTGTATGTATGTATGTTTACATTTGTATGTTCATGTGCATCGGGTCCGAGATGCATATAGAGTTTTTTACAACTTTGAAATAATCACACAATGTACAAATCACAGACATAGAAAACATTTAAAAACACCAAATAAGGAGTTAAAAAATTTTGTTTTTAGGAGTGTCAATCTTACATTCAGGTCTTGGAGTGAAAATTAATATTTGCCTTGACCTTAAATTGTGGCTCAAACCTTTCAAGCCATGTTTTTTTTTCTTTTTAAATTTCTAATTTCTGTTCATATGGCTACAAGTTTGCTACAAATTTGTCCAAAACCTGATGGAGAATGTGTCTCATCAATCATAGAAACTAAATCAAACCTTCACTAACTCAGATTCTAGGGCTTTTTTTATTTTTATTTTTTTACATTTTTGGTCAGTTTTTCTTTTTTCTTTAAACAGAACTCTGAAATAATAGCTGAGAATCGGTATTTTCTAGTTGTATTTCTATCTTTCTTATACAGTAAACACAGGATCATACACACACATGCATAAATCCACCATGAGTAAATCTTGACATCACCATACTGTAAACTCCTTCAAGTTTAAAGCTCTGGGAATTCATTTGCGCACACAGAAGAGTGGGCAGACTGAGGAAAACATAAAATTCAACATAACATGGTAAATAATAATGATGTAAAGTAAAAGGTAGTAGGATGTGTAAGGTGAGAGGTGCACTTTGATCCACAGACTGTGATTGTCATCACTTAAGGTCCAGAATATCCTCCTCAAAAGAAGTGGCGAAGGTAAAAGGGCTGGCCGTGGGTGGGCTATCATCTCGTGGCTCCACCTCAGAGCCAGATGAGCAAAGCTGATGGACATCAGTTTCTGCATCTACAGACTCCATTCCCACTCTGATTGGAGATATCTTATAGTCAGTATACATCACTGGTATACTTGCATCTAACATGCAGAAATAATCTTTCACTTGCTAGGACTGGGCGATATATAGCTTTAAACATTATACTGTGATATTTTCAGTCTACTTAACACACTGCTGTTCAAAAGCTTGGGTTGGTGTGTGTCTTTTTAAGAAATAGCTTTTTATTGCGAAGGCACACAATAAATTGATCAAACAGAATAGAAAATACATGTATAATGTTATTTTAAAATTATTATTAAATGCAATTTATTTTGAATTTTAAATAAATGCTGTTCTTTTAAACTTTCTATTCATCAAAGAATGCTGAAAAAATGTATCACAGTTTTAACATTAATAATAATTAAAAATGTTTCTTGAACACCAAATCAGCACATTATAATGATTTCGGAAGGATCATGTGACACTGAAAACTGGAGGAATGATGCTGAAAATTCAGCTTTGCATCATAGGAATAAAGTACATTTTAAAATATATTTTACTTTGTAATAATATTTTATTACTGTATTTTTATCAAACAATGACCCCAAACCTTTTGTATATAGTGTAGGTCTATATCTTTATTTTTTCTTTCAGTAACTGTAAAAAGCTGCAAAAGTCTTGAAATTATTAAAGCATGTACTAAATGGACTAAAGAGATTTTTTTTAATTGTAAAAATATTACTGTTTATTAGTAATGTAGTATTTGAGTACATGATTTTTATGGGAAAATATATTTAATTGACAAAACATTCAACAGATTCATTTAAAAAAAAAAAAAAACACTTGACATAATTGAGTTTTGAACCAATTAATTGAAACGGTTTATGAACATGACTGATTTATGAAAATGAATCGAACTTACCAACTCTGTGAATTTATCATGAATATTCAATATGTATTGCCCAGCCCTACCACCCAACCAAAACACACAGACACACAGACACAGACAGACTCACACACACACAGACACACACACACACACACACACACACAGACACAGACACAGACACAGACAGACAGACAGACAAAGACACACTTACTGCTCAGTGGTGCTTATCTCTGCTGTTCTCCTCTGTTCTTCCTCCTTGGTTTTCTTGCTCATTCTTCTCTGTTTCACTGAGTTACCATCAGCTTTACTGCTGGGTTCCTCAGTCAAACCTATAACAGGTAAAGAGGACAAAGACAGACTCAGACACACACAAATTCATATAATACTGATCATAATTCAACATAATAAGCCGAAATTATAAAATGACATTAAATTGCACCTCCGGGAGGTGCAATAGCGCTTCCAATAGTTCACTTGGCCGTTCTTGCATGTGTGCGTCTGTGTATGTAGGGTGTGAAGTGTGGCAGTCTAGTAATTCAAGCAGCAGGATGTCTCACTCTAACACTTCATAATAAAAAATGTCTGTCTCATTTCAGTTTGACTGCAGAACAAGCATTATAACTGATCATGTATCCATGTATCGTTACAGTTTTTTTTAAAATCAACCACAATTGAAAGGTTAATAATAAATGGTACTGAGCTGCACCACTTGGAGCTCTAATGTCCAACCCTAAAAACACGTCTCCAGCAGCACTTATGCTGCGGCTAATTCCTTTTGGTACATTTCTTGCCAGCTTCCCGCTGTGGTGCACAAATGTAATGATAGCTTTCGTTTCAAGAGTGCACAAACACAGAGACACTCACCCAGCAGTTCTTTCCGTGTCCGGCTGGCGATCTCTTTGATCTCCATGCGAGACAGTGAGAGGGAGGTTGTGCTTGCGATCATGGGAGTGGGGCCGATCACACTGGGGGCAGGTGCGGTGAGCACTTTATTGACCAGTGGAGACTTGAGGGGCCTCTCTATGCTCCGTCCAACTAGGTTGCTCAATGGGATCTTATAGATGTGTTTTGAGGGAGCTTCACCTGAAGAAAGAAAGGGGTAGTTGGAAAGGGACAAAAAAAGAAGAGAGAGAAAAGTAATGAATGAGATGTTAGAATAAATGGTTTAACTGCTACAGAGTTAATAGTCTGTGTAGGTGCAGAACCTTTGCTAGGCACATCAATATCTAATCTGCACAGAATGATGTTAAAACACATATAAAATGCACTCACACACAGAGTCACTGCTGAATCCATTATACTGTTATTAGACTAATTAGCCCAAATGAAAACAACTGTGTTGTACCTACCCACAGGTAAGCCTACATTAAGCGTGCATTTGTGGAATAACTAAAACACAGTTTAATGTTATTCTGATGCAACAGTCTTTTAGTAAACATACACTACCATTCAAAAGTTTAGGGTCAGTAATTAATTTATTAAAATGTTTTTGAGTTGATAAGTTCTTAGCGCTAACCAAGGCTGCATTTAAAAACAGTTAGGGAAATATTATATATATTTGATTGATCGAAGGTGAAAATAGTTGTGCTGCTTAATATTTTTGTGGAAACTGTGATGCATTTTTTCTTCAGTATTCTTAAAAAAGGATACAGCCAAAAGGAACAGCATTCATTTGAAATGAAAATCTTATTCAAAATACAATTTAATATAACAAATTATACATGTTTTTATTTTCACATTTGATCAATCAAATGCATCCTTGCTAAATGAAAGAAATTTTAATTTCTTAAAAAAAAATATATGACCCTAAACCATTGATTGGTAGTAATACCCTACTCCACTCTACTTTTTCATATATACAAGACCCATAAGTATTGCAACATTGGTACCCACCTCGGCCATGTTAACTTGAGTTTTCTTATCATTTGATTTCTGTATTTGTGTCAGAGTGTTGTGTAGTCCGGGTCAAATCCCACTCCAAATCGCAACTGTGTTCTGATTGTCTTTGAGTGTTACACTGCTTTTTCATGTTCAGACAGACAAATTGCTCGAATCAGGAAACTTATCACATCACGTCTGGTTAGAGCATGTCTGTTTTATGGCATATTTTTCCCTCTGCAAAGTGTGGGCTTCAGACTCATGACTTAGATTTGAGTCAGACTGGAGTCTGTTTTTAGACTTTATTGTAATTACTTGTGACTCAACTCAGACTTGATCTGATGACTCCAGTTCACAGACTGACATAGTTGCTTTCTGGGTGAGTCTAATCTCACATGTTTACATTTGTCAACTGTTGGAAACATTCTGAGCCAAATTAGGTAAAACAGTAAGTTCAACCCAAATAAAACCCACCCAATTGGAACAGGAATGGGATTTTTGGGAGATTTGATGGTCCACAACCAGAACAGTCTGATTGGTTAGGTCTCTTTGTTTAGTGCATGAAAATGATGTTTTTACAGTACAAGTCTATAAGGTAAAATGTACACCACCACAAATTTATCACGGTTAACGCTCATATTTTCTATCCGCTTGACTTAACTTGACTCTTGACTCAGTCTTGTAAAACAATGACTTGACATCATGTAGATAGCTAAAAGAATTTTGAATAGATAGTCTCTAATACCCGTTCCTCAGAAACTAGGGCAACCACATGGGAAGGGCAGAGGGGAAGCCACTTAATCAGTGCTGACTGTCTGCCTATGTTAATGAGGTATTCCATGAATCACTTTTTGGTCATTTTGGGCAGAGCGAGAGTAGGGAATGATGGAAAATGCAAGGGCACTGGACCAAAAAGTGTCACCCCAGTGGTGTCTCCAAAAAACAAACAAACAATAAAAATATATATGGTGCCAGATGAAGCTTTATAATAAAGAACCAACCCAATAATAAAATACGAACTTTAAGAAATACTACTTTTATCTGTGTGAGAGGGTTCAATATGTGCATGTTATTGGATATTCATATGAGGTAGTGATACTATTACTAGTGATACTGTGATTGCTACAGTATCTTGAATACTAAGGAACAGTATTGGCATTTTTGATTAATAAACTACACAGACATGGTGATTCAGAGCAAATAATTCACACACATTTTAGTAGCAACAAACAACAATCTTGAAAACTGTAGACATGTTAGATAATAGAGCAAGGATCTGGTTAGGGACATGACAGTGTCCAGCAGCATACACCAGGCAAAGAAGAATGCTTCCCCTTTAAGTTAATTTAGAATAATTAGAGAGCCATAATCAAACACAGGTCTGTTTTGTTATAAATCCATGCGTGTGTCTGGAATACACTGAAAGTATTCCAAAGTCATCTTTGTACCATGGAACAGCAACTTGGGAAAGAAATATATACATAAACACATTGTATTGAGTGTGTGTGTGTGTGTGTGTGTGTGTGTGCGCGTGCATATACACGCGCACACAAACACTACCATTTAAATTTGGGTCAGTAAGACAGTAACGGTACACTGTCACTTTTTTTTTTCTTCAGAATTTACAAAATCTGCAATTATATTATGAATCTGTCTTCCAAAGCGTGTTTTTGTCTTATCCTGAATCATTATGGTACCACTACAATAAGTGTTTATATTTTAGACAGAACAGGACAGCAACTGCTGAGGAGTTGTTTACATTAAATTAGTAATTTACATTAAATTAGAAAACCGTTATTTAAAATGGATAACATTTCACAACATTACATTTTTCATTAAATTTTTTATCAAATAAATGCATCCTTGGTAAGCATAAGACTTTTTTTCAAAAACATAAAATAATCTTACCAAACCCCAAATGGTAATATATGTAAAAGAATAATAATCAAATTTGTTTTATACAGATTTAAAGAAAATAAAAACATACAACAAGAAATGGTAACACTTGACAATAAGGTGAATTTAGCTGAATTTAGCTAATGCATCATGCATTTACAGCATTTATTAATCCAGGTTAATGTTAATTTATAAATATAACATTGATAATTATTCATTTATGTTTGTGGGAAAAACACTAATGTTTATACTGCTTGAAATGTTAGTAATGAATTTGTAGAAAGAACAGATTAATAAATGCTGTAAAAGTACTGTTCATTTTTAGTTCATGATTCCAAATGCATTAACTTGTTAACAAATTGAGCCTTATAGTAAAGTGTTACAAATCTGTGTACAACACAGTCTTGTTGTATT
Source organism: Cyprinus carpio (assembly GCF_018340385.1). Lineage (NCBI taxonomy): Eukaryota > Metazoa > Chordata > Actinopteri > Cypriniformes > Cyprinidae > Cyprinus > Cyprinus carpio. The sequence continues at coordinate 9,820,380 of NC_056601.1, forward strand.
GTGAATGTTACGTTGGGATGATTAATGTTATCCATCTATTTCCCATGGTGCAAAAATGGCAGCCACAGACAGTTGGCTGGATGTTTAAAAACACCAGGATATGGATTTTGTCACAGCCCCTTGATGGCCCTCTTCAGGCCTTGTGTGTAGACAAAAGTGCTAAGCTCTGGAGGGCCGTCCAGACTGCTTGTGTGTGTGTGTGTGTGTGTGTGTCTGTGTATGTATGAAGAAGGGCTCTGACAAAAGTATCCATGGTGACACAGCGATCTGTAACTCATGCTGCAGCAAATGTGTCCCATTTCCCTAAAGCGTCTGTTCAGCCATCTCTGTCTGTCTCTATGTATCTGTCTCTCTCTGTCTATTGATTTCCTCTTCCACCTCTCTATATCTTTCATTTCAGTTTCTCTCCACTGTTCATCTTTTTTCTTAAAAACTCAAGCCACCATTTTTCTCTGTCTCTGTCATTCATTCTGTGAGACTGCAAGAAGGAAGGGACACATTATGTTAGCTGCATATTTCACTCAGCACCGTCTGCATGCGTCTGTTAATTGAATTATAGACAGGGTGAGTCTCCGTCGTAGCGTGCATTAGTGAGGCAGCATAGGAAATATAGGCAGCAGAAGTGCCTGCAGTACCTTCAGAGTCTTTAGACATGTAGAGGGATAGCTTGGTGCCGTAGGGGATCCGAATACAATCTGGACCAGGGATGGAAAAGAGTAATATATCAACCCAACCCACACACAGATTAAAAGACAAATGCATCGTAAGACAATACACAAACACAGACTGACGACTCGCATACAAAACTCACTACCAGAAGAACTGCAACATATCATATACTTGGGGGCAATAGGCAAATTTTCCCAGTATCACACACTGTCAAATCCTGAATGCAAATACCCATGTTTAACCTCTATATTAAGTTTAATAGCATGGAAATTCAGTGTAATTGTTTCATCTGGAGCAGAAGCCTACCATCTCCAAGCGGCGAAGGGAAGACAGGCATCTCGTAGCCGGTTGGAGTCTGAGGGGAACTCTGGGAACTAGTGTCTCTGGAGCTACAGTTGGAGGCAGAGTTTATAGGTGCTGACGAGATGAAATAGATATCAGACTACGGAAAAAAGAGAGGAAGAAATAACGATAAAAACTGTAGGAAATGTGAAATGACTGATGAATGTTTGGAAAGGATCTGTATAATTTATACAGAAGAATGATTTATTATTATTTAATAAATATTATTTATTTATACAGATCTTATAAAAGAGACAACAATCAATATATTTTCTGCTGTTGTTAATAAATTGTCCATGTGTTAAATCTGTGTCAATTCTGTAGTTAGTGAGATTTTTTTTTTTTAAAAACTAAATTAACATTTTTGTTCAGAAAAGATGCATTAAATTGATCAAAAGTGACAGTAAAGACTTAAATTGTTGCAAAAAAGTCTTTTTTAAGTAAATGCTGTTCTTCTGAACTTAATATTCATCAAAGAATCATGAAAAATCGTTCATGGTTTCCAAAAAAAGATATTAAGTTTTTCAAAATTGATAATACATTTGCCATTACAGGAATCAATTATATTTTTTTGCCCTCGAGTCGGGATTCAATCTTGGGACACCCGTATCACAACGGTGCACTGCCCACAATGCTATCGGCACCGACAATAAATTCAATTTTAAAATATATTAAAATATCAAACGTTTTTTGTAAATTCTAATAATATTACTGTTTTAATGATTTTTGATCAAATAAAGTCTTATGGATGGAAAAAGTCTTTATTTAAAAAGTAACCTAAAAAGAGTGTAGTAGTATTATAAAAGATTTAAAATATGGTTTCAGACTGTACAATAACAATGTCATTTGCACAAGATAAATACACTGCTATAAAATGGTCTTCATAGGCAGAACCTTATGGATAGAACACTTACTCTGGACGCAGTCAGTTGCAATTCCGGAACGACAGCTGTATATACTAGGTTGCCATTGACGACTAATCGAATCTCTATGGAGTCAGTGGTGAACGCAAGGATGTACGGGAACGCACACACTGTGACACAGGAAGTGACAGAATAGAGAGACATCTCAAATATATTCCCACTAATGCAAATGCGACACGATTGTTGAACTGTAGAAAAAGTAGTAATAACAAAAGAATATTTAAGATCCTAAAGGTACTGACCAATAGCGTTGGGCATTTGGTTCCAGCTGAAATGGAAGTCTGAAGTATTGGGCTGAATCATGGGTGTTGCTCCATTAAACGGACAGACCTTTTTATAGACGCAGATATCTGTTAAAAGAAAATTCCAGCTTTAGTGACTCTGACTATGCAGATGCAATTACTGACACTGTAATAGACACTAACTGTTATAGCAAAGAAGAAGTCCAGCCTCTCCATCTTCATACACATCTATGGCAGAAACAAAGTTCACCTGGAGAAAAGTAATAAAGACTCATGTTACCAATCAAAAACTGACAGTTTGGTGTACATAACTGATAAAGGGAAGGGAAGGATATCTAGATTGTATAAAACTCCAGTAGTCAGTGTCACATGAGCCTTCAGAAATCGTTTTATATGCTAATTTGCAGCTAAAAAGAACATTGCTTGCTAATATCAATGTTGAAAACAGTTGAGCTTCTTAATATTTTGGTGAAAACTTATACATTTTTTGTCCGGATTCTTTGATGAATAGTTCATTTATTTGAGAAAAATCTTTTGTAACATTCTAAATATCTTTACTGTCACTTTTGATCAATTAAGTGGATCCTTGCTAAATAGAAAAATATATTTTATATAAAAAAGAATAATATTCCTGACCACAAATAGTGTATGTTGTATTCAAGTGGCTGTTTCTCACCCGGTTGGAGTCTACATGGTGTAGTCTGTAAGCGTCTCCTGTACTCTCATTGATCAAGTCAAACTGATGTCTGTAGGCGACACAGATCATGTGATCATTCTCTCCTGTTGGGCCATCAACCAGGGCCATGACCACCGGTGAGTCACATAAGCAGATCTCCTAAGAAAGGAGACAGCAAACATTCACACTGTTGAGAGCTTTTGAAAATTTGGTCTGTGAGAACCACTTGTCTATAAACTACAAGTGGCAATAAAATGCAGTTAACTTCAATGCATGATGTTAAGATTGCTGAATCCATCTCATACCCGTATGTACTGGAACTCTTCCACAGGTGAGTCAGTAGTCCCTGTGACTGTAGCGATAGAGCTGAGGCAATCAAGGCGTGACTGTTTCCTTGTGATCAGAAGGAGCTTGTTTCTTATCGCTGCAACGATTCTGAGCTCCACCCCATGATGCGTGTTTATGGAGTAGAGATGGCAGCCTGAGGAAACACATTTCAGTTACTTGATTGCGATGATCTTGGAAATCATCAAATTTATTAGCTAATTATTAAATTCTTTAAGAAACTTCAAATTTGTCAAATAGACTGCATAGCTTTAATAAGCTTATAGGGAAAGTTCACCCAAAAATGAAAATTCTATCACTAAGTACTTACCCTAATGTTCCAAACCCACAAGACCTTTGATAATCTTCAAAATACAATTGAAGATATTTTTTATAAAATCCAAGATATTTTTGACCTGGCAGAGACCGCAACAGAACTACCATCTTCAAGGCCCAGAAAGGTAGTAAGGACATCATTAAAATAGTTCATGCGAAATCAGTGGTTCAGCTGTAATTTTAATAATAAAGTCATTATTTTTTTTTCTTTATGTACAAAAAGCTTCTTAAAATTAAGGTTGAACCACTGATGTCACATGGACTATTTTAACGATCTCCTTATTACCTTTCTGACTCTTGAACGAGTTGTGTTGCTGTCTAATTCATAAAATTTCATAAAAAAATCTTAATTTGTGTTCTGAAGATGAACGAAGGTCTTACAGGTTTGAAATGACATTAGGCTAAGTAATTAATGGCAGAATTTTCAATTTGGGTGAACTATTCTTTTAACTACTTTGAATTAGAAAATTTCTATTTCAGAATGTTGCTTCACCAACACTCATATTTAGAGTTTAAATAATATTGTCCAATTTTAAATGATTTAAAATATTTGTGTGGGTGATGATGATAAAAGTCTTTCTTTCGTACCTTTGGTTTTCTCAAGCTTGTTCTCTCGACTGTCATACTTTGTGCGGACAAGCTGCCGCTCCTCTATCCCCCGTTTGAGAGTACTCAGTCTGTAAACATACAGTCGAGCATCTTTCCCTGCAACACAGTGGAAATTGGATAAAAAGCAATTGGAATTAAAGCTTAATTTGATGTAAAGACTCAAGCACTCTGGTTCAGTTTGAATATTCAAATGAGTGTGATTACTTTAGCTGTTTAGTGAATTCTACAAACAACAGCTTTCAGAACCATAACTATATGATAACTGGCTGGCAACAAATGAGAGACCTGTCTCATTAAACTGAATGACATCTCAGCTAGTGCAGCATGTTTGGTTTACAAATGCCTGTCCTAGTGAATGAAAGTTGCTTGGTGACCGAATTGATAACCAATTCATTATTTTCCCTCTGGATTAGCTGTGCTTTCCAGTAAGAGTGAGAGTTTGCTGTACGCCGTCTTGAACTAATGATCAGAATAGAAGATGGTGGTAGACTCTAAATTACATGGATCTTTAGTCCGGGCTTCTCTTTATAATGAGCTATAAGTCTTGACAATGTGACCCAGAGATGCTGCCCGCATGTGTGTGTGTGTGTGTGTGTGTGTTTGAGATACTATTTTGTGCTATTCCCTGTTGGCTAAAGATGCTCATTAGAGCAAAGACCTAGAGTTTCCTTTGCCACTTTGCTTTGGTCTCTTTCTTTCTCACGATGTCTCTCATTTCACACCCTTTCTTCTACCCACATACAAACTGTCTCATATTCATATGTTCATGTAAATATAAAAACAACACACATCTTACCCTTATCTGCTCTTGCAATGAGGAGGTCCTGAGGTTCAAGCAGGTGCATTTGTTTGACAGTCAAGGTTTTGTCAAATACCTGCACTGGAGGCAGGGTTGGTGAATCTAGATCAGCATGCAAAGCAAGATTAGTTTGTGGTCTGCATGGTAACTCAATCCCGCACTAAGATTTGCTCACTTTGATTAACAAACACATTTGATCACCAAACGTACTGGGTCAAATTCTTTGTAATATTTATAAGCATTTGTTTCTTCTGTAGTGTAATGGTTTTGCTTTACATACCTGCATTGGAGAACAGTGGATCTGAGGCTAAAAGGGAAGATAGAGGTAATCAAATTTCAAAAAAAAAAAAAAGAAAAAAAAAAGTGCCTTGAACACTACCATTCAAAAGTCTGGGGTCAGTATTTATTTATTTATTTTTTAAAATAATTTAATACTTTTTCAGGAAGGACATTAAATTGATCAAGAGTGCAATTAAAGTGATTTATACTGTTACAAAATTTAAATAAAGGCTGTTTTTTGGAAGAATCCTGAAAAATGGATTATTCATTGAAGGCTATTCATCAAAAAAAAAAAAAAAAAATAATAATAATAAATAAATGAAAAATCCTAAAGCATTGTTTCCATAAAAATATTAAGCAGCACAACATATTAGAATATTAGAAAGATTTCTGAAGAATCTGAAGACTGTTCAGCTTTGCTATCACAGGAATAAATTACATTTTGAAACATTAAAACTGAAAACTCTTATTTTAAAATTATAATAATATTTCATAATCCTGTTTTTACAGTATTTTTCATCAAATAAATGCAGCCTGAGTGAGCATAAGAGATTTCTGTCAAAAACATTTCAAATCTTACAGACCCTCTTTTGAATGGTAGTGTTTATTTTGTTTCCTCATCCTCACATTCCAACCCAGTGTGATTTTTCTTTTTTCCACAGGCAACAAAAAAAGTTAAGCAGGATGCTCGCATTAAAACCTGGTGCACAAATTGTCGGCACTAGTATTTTTGTGTATTTTGTCAGTTTGTAAGTTTGCCTCTTCTCATTGTTCCTTTTTATTGTATGGAAAAAAGCAGCATCAAGTTTCTTTTTGTATTCCACATCTACCCCCCCCCCCCACCCAAATTCGTTTTTTGGTTTAACTGTCCATTTAATGTAATTATTATTGAAATGAACTCAGTTCAATGTCCATTAATACATTCCATCAAAAAAAGCTGGTCAGCGTTACATTCAGTCTGTCTTTACGTGTCATCTGTAAGAAAACTGCTCCTCTGTCCAGTTGTATTGTTTCTCATTAAAAAGCATTCTCACCCTCCAGCAGCATGACCCCTGCTGAATCCGTGGCAACCAGTAATGACTGTCCCCACGAATCTCCACAGACTATATCATACGGGAAGCTACTGCAGAATGACTGTGACTCCCATGGCTGCAGAGAACATGGCAACACAGTTAGAGATGAACTGTAAACAAAATAACAGCATCCATCTCACTTTCCCCTTGCCCTCTCACCTCTTTCCTGCAAAGACCAGTGGTGACTAAACTGGTGGGTGCATCACCTCGAACTATAGTTTTCAGCTTCAAGGCCTGGACGCAATATTATATCTATTAATGACATCACTTATATTGTGACATTGTCTTTCATGCCATATCTTTATATTTTATTTGTATATCTACATCTTACCTGTCCCACTCGAACAAACTCAGCCTGGCGTGCCTCTTCTTTTTTACGGGCGGATTTGGGTGACTCTGGCAGTACATCGCTGAATGAGCGTCGGTTCAGCATGTTCTGCGGAGAAAAGGGAACCTACAGGAGCGGTATACAGATAAAGATGGATCTGAGAGACTGACCCAGAAACAGACAGAAAGACAGAGAGCATAGCAGAAACTAACAAATTCTTACACCACTGTACCTAACCAGCCATCACCTAGATAGAGTTAAGAATCAAATAATGATGGTTCAAATTCTGCTTCTACTATAGAACACTCATTTATGATTCTTTTTGATAAAGAAATCATTCAAAAGATTAATTTGTTAAAATAAAGTTATCAGTTGAGCGGTTGTCTTGCTGCATATGAGAGCAACACAACAGAAAGGTTTACTGTCAGAGTATGATGAAAGTCAGATTTTAACTAAAAAGACAATGCCAACTCTAGTGGCAAGTGACGGGGGCTGCCAAACAGCGGTTTGGAAGAGTGGTGTATATATGACTAAAAAAGAACACTGCGGAGAAACAGTGCAAAACATCTGAAAATATATGTCAGAAAAGGAAATGAGGTAAAAGTCTGAGGATAAACATAGTGAAATACAGAAAAGTATTGAGCTAGATCAGTGCTTTTCAACCTTTTTGAATCCAAGGCCCTTCATGTGCACAATAGTATTTGAAGGCTCCATGACTCCTTCAGTTGTTTGTAATTTACTAGATAGGTTTATTTTTTAAATGTATCATTTACTCACAATTTCTAACAGGAAAAAAAAAAAAATAGAGCTTGGCATAACTAAAAAAATACACATTCATTATGAAAAGGGTTCATGTAATTAAAAGATCGCATTTTCAGGCCTAGAAATCACACTATTAAAATTTGGCTTCCTCATATATATATATATATATATATATATATATATATATATATATATATATATATATATATATATATATATCAGTTTGTTTTTTTCAAGACAATGGGAATGCTGATTCTTCAAAAGGAAAAAATAAAACCGTTGTTTAGAGGTTAATTAAAGTGAGAGATATCTTAATTTTTAGTTCTTTTGGCTTATTTTAATTTTGAGGCCCCCTTGGCAGTTTGCTGAGGCCCCCTAGTGGGCTCCAGCCCCTGACTGAGAAACACTATGTGTCCATACCTTGGGCATGTCAGGCATGAGATCCTGGTTCAAGGATCTGATCAGCATGTCCAGCGTGCGCTGACGTTTCTGAGCAAAAGTGGGGGTCTCAAGAGTGGCTTTTTCTCCATTTATTACTATTGGAGACAGAAGGATAAAGGTAGCAGTATTATGTAACAGAGTTACCCTTAGGAAACAGCATGACACATTTTACAAGCTCTGTTTAATGGAAGCATCTGCTTTACGGAGTTCATGAGCCAAAACAAACCATTAAAGCTGGCAACAGAAAAACACAGGTGTATATCCACAGGAGGTCTGTGTAAAGCAGACAACATGAAATGACATTTGGAATGCATTTAAAATGATGTAATCTATTTTGACTGGCTGGGACATGAAATATTAGTAGTTTTAGATTTTATGGCTTTAATTAGCTAGGATGTGATATGGCTGGAATGCTCAGGCTTGATTACATCAGCAGAAAAGTGATAAAGTGGGAAAGTTGTTATATTTTGGTGAAAGATTATGAACAAAACTTTATGTACTGGTGAATTTACTAACATTTAACTAGTAAAAAGTCCCTGAACTCCTGGTGGTCTGTGAACACTGGAGGGGAAGGGAGTGGTGGGCCAAACAGCGGCACACTCTCCTCTGAGAAAATCTTCAACCTGCAACAAAACAAAATGATTAAGATACAAATAATATACACTACCATTCAGATAAGTTTTTTTTCTTATGTTTTTGAAGTCTAAAATATTATTGTAATGTAAAATATCTCATTTCTATTTAAATATAATTTAAAATATTTTTTTTTCCTTTGAAGACAAAACTGAATTTTCAGCAGCTATTACTTCTTCAGTGTCACATGATCCTTCAGAAATCATTTTAACATGCAGATATGATCAACTTTGAAAACAGTTGTGCTGCCTATTTTTTTAAGGATTATTTGATGAAGAGAATGGTCAAAAGAACAGGAGAGATTTGAAATGGAAATTTTTGTAACACTCAAAATGTCCTTACTTTCGTTTTTTATCAAATTAATGCACCCTAGCTGAATAAAAGTATTAATTTAATCTAAAAAATCTTACTTCACCCAAACTTTGGAACAGTAGTGTATATTTATTATATTATTAAAACAACATTTAACATATGCTATGCATAAAAAGTAAAACCTCAAATATACACACATACCTGTAACTATCATTCTGGCTGTTATATCGAACTAAGGCAAAAATATCTGTGGTTTATGTAAAGGAAATTATACAATTGCTTGATGTGCAAAACTGCTAAATTTTATTTACATGTATTTTTAATCATTGTCTTGTAAAAAAACAAAACAAAAAAACCACCCATAAATAGCCTAATTGCTGTCACTGAGTGACTCATTTAATCATTTCCACTCAGCTTGAGGATGAAGGATACGTGTGAAATGGGAGCGAATCATAGAGGGTTTGAAGGACGGAGAGGCGTCATCTCCCTCCTGAAACACAATGGTCACAATGTCGTTCCCAATATGTCTCTTCCTCTCTACCTGCACAGATTGAAATAATGAAAGCTATAATCATGCATTCATGAAACACATTTTTAAAAAGCTGCTTTTGTTACCTGACACTATTACACCAACTTTTTTTTTCTCTCCAGTATGAACAAATGATGGACAAATGTTTCATTTTGAAAAGAGCACATGCCTATGTGTGTAGGTTTGTTGGTGCGTTTGGTGTGTGTGCATGTGTGGACATTCAAAAGATGCTATATGACCTCTGACACCTCAAGCCTGTTAGCCAGAAAGCATAATTGAGCTTGTTAATGAGTCTGAACCATTACGGTCGGAAAGGAGCTTTTATCTTTTATCTCAAGAGCGCACACACACACACACACACACACACACACACAAACATCCCCTTAAAGCTCAATTACTACATGGCTGCTTTTCACCTGCCCCTCTCCGCCAGCTATCTTTCTCATTCTCTTTCTCTCTCACACACAAACACACACATCCAGACACAGATGCATGAGCGTGAGCTGTGACAGGAATGAGTATTTACTTATTGCAGCGACAGATTCATTTCTACTGAGAGCTAAATTATAATTCTCTGCCACTTCCCCTCTTCCTTGCACAAGAGCATACTTCCAGTGACATACCATGTAACACTTGAACAATAGCAACCTGACTGACTCTTACATGTTTTTAGCATATTACAAGCAGGGTTGAGCCTTCTATGATCAGTCCATTAACTCCAAAAACACCTCATGTTTTATAAAATTGTACCTCATGTATAAAATTTCCAAAATTGTGAATAAAATTACCTGAAAACAATTATTTGGCTTTGCTTCAACATTATACTGTTAAGTCAGTTTCATAGCACAGGTTATTGAGTGATGATTATGTTCCATCGAACACATGGGATGGAAACTCCTTGTTTCATGTCACAATATTTTTTTTAAATGTTAATTAATTTGCATAATTAAATTTTGCAACTTGAACAGAAACGCAACAATGCAACATTTTTGAATCTGTAAATAACGACTTAAATATCGTATGATTTACAGCTATTTACCCATTTAAAAATGTTGCAGATTCAGAAAGGTTACAGATTCAAAAATGCTCCTCACACAAATCTCATAAGTTCAAAGTAGTTGAAATATACCACACAAGTCACTTTTATGATGACATGCTGGTGTTTTTTTTTTCTTTTTTCTGTTTTGTAGCTTGACAGATGTAGTTACTATGAACTGTCCTTGATGGAAAATAACTGTAAAGGTCCTTCTTTTGTGTTCCACTCATTTGAAACTCATTTGGGTTTGGAATGACATGAGGGTGAGAAAATTATAACTGAATTTCCTTTTTTGTGTGTGTGAACTCAACCTTTAAAAAGAGTTTTCTTTCAAGAAAAGACTCACTCTCCCTTGTGGACTCTACTTGATTTTTGAGTCTTCTGACTATTTGGTTTGTCTGAATGCTTTTAGGGGTCGGCAAGAGACTTTTGGAGCGCATCAGCTTTCCTTCCCTTTTCATGAGCGGTTCAGCATTGGTAAAAAGGTGGTTATTGACATGAAGGGCTGAAGAGGCTCTTGGCTGTAGAGTGCCAAGACCTTGAACCGACACAAATACTTTGAAAATCCTGCTATTGTGAATGTTTCCACAAGCACTCCAGTGCACAAGAGCACTACTTGTACTCAATCAGACATATGATCTGACGGAATGGGAGAGAAAGAGAGAGAGAGCGAGAAAGAAGGATTGCTGTGTGTGATATAATCAAGAGAAGAAAGGGATATGAAGTGAGAGAGAGTGAAGTGATTGACGCTTGATGTAATCAGGATATGGAGCTGAAGGGGGAAGGGCAGAAGAGAAAAGAGAGGGAGAGACTGACCGCTGTGATGTCCAGTGCTTTTGGATGTTAAATATAGCCTGTTTTCCCCTCACCACCTACTGAGCTACAGACTGCCTCCTTTCTGCCTCAACAAACACATGCAGCTCCCTTCACTTTTGCTATCATTCAAATTTCTCTTTCAGTCCTCCTTTTCTCTGTCTGTGTCCTCTGCTCTCTACTTGTCTTTCTCTTATTCTGTTTATAGTTTTACATGGATGTGTTTTGTGTGTGTGTGTGTGTGTGTGTGTGTGTGTCTAAAGTCTTATTCAGACACAACTGGTTTTAGAAAAACCTGTTTGGATAGTGCTCATATTGGGAATGGGCTGATAATGATACTGATAATACGAAAACTTGATAATATTGTCATGGTTGGTAAATGACATAACAATTTTATACTATATTGTCTAAATAAATTAAAATCCAAACATTAAAAAGTAAAATTAGTAATTTTAAATACGACAAGTGAATTAAGGCACAACATTATAATGTACAATAAAAGCCCCCAAACTTTTTGAATGGTCAAAAATAAAAAATATTGGTCAAAAACAATATGGTACAAATATACTGTGCATCTTATAGCTTATGTGTTTTTTATCTTACCTGTTGTTTGTTCTCTTTAGAATAAGGTAACATGGTGGAAACATGGAACATGAGCTCATGACCCTGATAGACTGTGTAAATGGAATTTATTCCTGTAGTGTCATCTAAACAGATAAAGAGAGAACATGAATAAGCAAAATTCACTTGAAAGGAAAAAAAAAATCCTCTGTTGATCTGTAAAATGTTTTTTTGTCCTACTCTTAGTGTCCAGTCCTCCTCGATACCCTGCCCATCCTTGCAGACAGATTGTGTCACCAAGGAGATTCAGAAATTTATCAAGATTCTCACTTCCTGATTCTGAAAAAAATAAAAATTAAATAAAATACAAAACCAATATGAATACAGAGCATTAATAAATTTAACAAACATCAAGTGAGCCACCTTATGCTGTTCACATGCATATACTAAAATGAATGTGAATTAATATGGCATATTTCTGATTGAAATAACATTCAAATAGAATCTACAGAATCACATCTATTTTGCTATTGGTAATTATTATTTAACATTGTGCATATATAGCACAAATATTGAAAGTAGAAAGGAACAAACAAAATATTTAGTATTATGAGCATATTAGGAGTGGTTCTGTGCTCACCATTGCTGAACATTTCATCATCTGTCAACTGTCCATCTTTGGCATAAAGAACACCAAATTTAAAGTTTACACTACCCTGTGAGAACATACAAACATATGTGATGAGCATACATTGGGAATTCATTAACAAACTGATAGAGAAATCATTAATAAGGTCATTTATTCGCATTGCATACATAAATCAAACACATACACACATTTGACAGTACACACCTCTTGCTCCTCCAGCACCAGTAAGTCCTGCCAACAAAAAAATAAATAAATAAAAAACATGAATTATATCTCAGTACAATAAATAATTCAGTTTCCAGGAAGGTTAAATTTCTAAACACCAGTTAGGAGGACTAATAGTGTGGGTTACACAAACATTACAGGGAGCGTGTTCATGCATTCAAATATCTGAATGCTGCCGACAATAGCCTTTGATTAGCGGCATATATTTCGACAAAGGCAAAGCTCTCTGGAGCAACAGAAGCTCACACAGTGCCTGTGTTTGAATGATTATGAAGCAGAACTACAAACCAGAGCAGAAACCGACAGTAATTAACAGAGTAGACAACATGTGATTGACAGGTGTGGGTGAGCACCTTCTGAATCTCTGGGTTAAGGATTTCCCTCGGGCCCTTTTCAAAACGATCCACATTCATGGCACTGGAGGACAAAAGGGTCATATGAATGCAATGCATTTTAATCTGTTTTGCTCAAATTAAATGCTTGCATGTGCATTTGTTTACTGGCAAGCAGGATGCATTATAAACAGACTTACCTTAATATAGATTTGACTGATAGTGTTTTTGTCGGACTGTATGGAAGGCTGATTTTTAGAGTACCCTAAAGGAGAAGGACACATTTAGCAAATTATACATATATTAAGCGAAATATGACTGGAGGCTACGACACAGGGTTTTAAAACCGAGAACTTGTTGCTCATAGGAAAGTGACATTTAATACCGTGTCACTGTGCTATTCAGGTTTTTTTTTAGCCATTTCGTCTTCACATGCTGGCCTTTGAGACAACAGAGCCAAACAATGTAGAGTCGCTTCATGAAGTGGTCAATCTGTTATGTGAGTCACTGCACAGAGCAAAAGTGACGCACACACATGCTGTTACCTGTCACTGGCTGACTCACCGTCTTGCGCCACAGGATGGCTCGATACTGTGGGACCCTCTGGTTGTTCTGGTCTGACAGAACCACAGACAGGAAGAAGGGATTCTTCTCTGCATCCATCCCCACGTAGTTTTGATGAACTACAGAATGAAGGGAAAGTCACTGCCTCTGGTTTTTATTTCAGTAGCTATATATATATTAGTGCTGTCAAATGATTAATCGCATCCAAAATAACCTTTTTTGTTTACAAATGTGTATACTGTATATATTTATTAAATATAATATTTATTAAAATAGATATTTATAATTAATATTGAGATATTTATATTTATATTAAATGTATATTTAATGTATATATTTAAGAAAATTTTTGTTTTTATATGTAATATATTTATATATAATATAAAATATAAGAATATGTAAATGTATAAATGTAAATATTTTCAAAATATATACTGTTTGTGTGTGTATTTATATTTACATAATAAATAAACACAGTACAAATTAGAAAAGGAAATCTTTTGTAACATCATAAAGGGGGGAAGTGGCCTAGTGGTAAGAGAGTTTAACTCCTAACCCTAAGGTTGTGGGTTCGAGTCTCAGGCTGGAAATACCACAACTGAGGTGCCCTACCGAACCCCCAACTGCTCCCGGGGCTGCAGCATAAATGGCTGGCCACTGCTCCGGGTGTGTGTTCACTACAGTGTGTGTGCACTTTGGATGGGTTAAATGCAGAGCACGAATTCTGAGTATGGGTCACCATACTTGGCTGTATGTCACGTCACTTCACTAAATGTCTTTACTGTCATTTTGCATTAATATAGTGTGCCATATCTTACTAACCCCAAACATTTCAATGGCAGTGTACAGCAAAAAAAATGGATGATGCATATAAAAGTTTTTGGAGCTATTTTCTTTTCTGCCTTCTTGATGTGCTGCCTGCGCAATAGATGCCACACCAAAGTGCTGTGACCATGTGAACTGTCCTCAGAGACGTAACTGTGAAGATGCCTGTTTATTTAGATCTATTCCTGGCGCATCAGAATAAGAGGGAAAGAGGAAGGAAGGGATGGAAGCCTGCTGTTTGAGGAGAATATTTTGGACTGAGACAGACCAGGTTTACAGACAGAAGACAAATGAAAAGAGGCTGAAATCTAATTAGAAGACAAGATCTGGTCTGTCTCTGCATCTCCACCCTTCCTCTGAAGCATATTTGGTCTCTCTCCCCCTCTCTCATTCAATCACCCTCTCATTGAATGAAAGGTATTTGCAGTGATTTAAATCAATTAAAGAGACATAATGCAGCATCTGCCTCAAAACGTGTGGGAACAACAGTGTTTGTTTTTGTGTGAGGAAGGGAGACAAAGAAAGACAAGAAAAAAGAGTGATGAAGCATATAGCTGGTAAATGGTATGGTAAAATGGAATTGGTTCTTAATAAGAACTCAAATCCCGACCCTACTTTGACTATTCTCAAACTGTTCAGTTCCCTTTCAGTCGGTCACTCTCGACGTCACATTGGTGACCGACAAACTGGGATCTCACATCGATAGACCAATCTACTTCGAGTGTAAACTAAACGAGCCAATGCACATTGGCATGCAATTACTGCATCCAGCTGCAGCTGATCACAGCGTGAGCATAAAAAGGCAGCAGGTGCAATGCATATCAGCTTTTCACTTTGGAGCTAAACGACAACATCGTTCTGCTCCAACCAAGTCTCTTCAGTGAGCTACGAGTTTAACGTGCTCTTGGAAGCTTTTGGTGTTGGCGGCACCGCGCTTCATCAGTGGTCGTTCCTGTGTCGAGTGGGTTGCGCACTTCAGGTTGCACTTCCCCCTGTTGTGTTGCAAGTGGCCATTTCCCTTGTGCGCCTCAGCACTAAAAGAGCATTTTCCTGAAAGAGCAATTTCTTTGTAAAGAAAAATAATTCTTGTAAAGATAAATTTCTTTTTTAAAGATGCCGTTTCACTGTGCGTTTCTGGATGCAGTCGTTTCCTGGCTCCAGGTGATGGTCACGATCGCTGCCTCACGTGTCCGGGCATTAAACACACTGAGGTGGCGTTCATGGATGAGTCATGTTCCCATTGCGGGAAGATGACCATCTCGGAGCTGCGGGCCAGGCTCCGTTTCCTCCATGGGGGAGGAGCTCCATTGCCTCTGCCACAATCTAGTGCTCATCCTGGTGGCTGCCAGGCAAGGGCTACTTCCAGCAGTAACACGGGTGGTTTGAGGATTACAGCGGTGGCAAACCCCTCAGAGAACCAACCCTCAGGGGCCAACCACTCCTCTAGTGCTTCCGATCCAGTTGAGCTGCCAAAGGAACGCGCTGGGCCCTCTTCAAAGAGCATACCGGCGGTATCTTTCTGTGCTCCTCCCGATGACTGGATGTCGATCGCTGCATTGGAGGGAGTGCTCTCTGAGGAAGATTCGGCTGTGCTGCCACCCTCTGGGACGGTGGCAATGCCTGAATTGGATCCAGAGATGACACCTATGCTTTTCCAGGTCGGCGAGAAGGTAGGGCTCGAAAGGAAACCTCCCCGGCTCCGGAGCTTTCGAGGTTGGATGATTGGTGTCTTGAGCTACATTCCCAGGAGAGTGGCGACTCCATCCCCGGACAATCCAGCTGATTTGGAGACGTTTTGGAGCCGCTCAGGTAGACCTGTTTGCCTCTCCAGAGACCTCTCACTGTCAGTCGCTGCGATCGCTGCTTACCATGACCACGTGGAAGGGAAGACGGTAGGTAAGCATGACCTGGTCATCAGGTTCCTTAGGGGGCCAGACGGTTAAATTCTCCCCGGCACCCTCCATACCCTCTTGGGACCTGTCTCTAGTGTTTAAAACACTACAGCAGGGCCCATTTGAGCCTTTGCACTCAGTCAAGCTGAAGCTTCTTTCATTGAAAACTATGCTCCTGCTTGCACTGGTCTCCATCAAGAGGGTAGGGGACCAGTCGATGATTCGTGCCTAGAGTTTGGGCCGGTTGACTCCCAAGTAATCCTGAGGCCCCGGCCTGGCTATGTGCCCAAGGTTCCCACTACTCCCTTCAGGGATCAGGTGGTGAACTTGCAAGCGCTGCCTCCGGAGGATGTTATGTTGACCGGACACAAAACTTAAGGACCTCGGACAAGCTCTTTGTCTGTTACAGAGGCTGGGAGAAGAGGAAGGCCATCTCTAAGCAGAGGATGGCCCACTGGACTGTGGATGCCATCGCCCTGGCTTATCAGGAACAGGGTGTGCCCTGCCCACTTAGGTTGTGAGCTCACTCTACTAGGAATGTTGAATCCTCCTGGGCGCTGGCTCGTGGAGCCTCGCTGACAGATATTTGTAGAGCTGCGGGCTGGGTGACCCCCAACACGTTTGCTTGGTTCTATAGCCTTTGTGTGGAACTGGTATCCTCCTGTGTTCTCACCTCAAATGGGTAGTGGCACTGAGAGGCCCTGTTTAGTGTCAGCTTACTAAAACTACTCCAGAGTGTCCGTACTGTAGACCCTGTCGAGCTCCTCCATCCCCTCAGCAGCCAGACATGGTGGAAAGTCCGGCACTAGGCCTTCACTCGATGAATCCTCGAGAATCGGTAGAAGGCTGGGTTCCAAGGGAGAGTGACAGACTGAAAGGGAACGTCTCGGTTACTTATGTAACCCTCGTTCCCTGAATGAGGGAACAGAAATGTCACGTCCCGATTGCCACGGCTGCTGTACCACTGAAGGAGCCGAGTGGTACAGCAGCCGTGGCAGTTGGGTCACCAACTTGGCTCCTCAACGAAAACCTGGTATGCATTGTACCTGCTGCCTTTTTATGGTCACGCTGTGATCAGCTGCAGCTGGATGCAATAATTGCATGCCAATGTGCATTGGCTCGTTTAGTTTACACTTGAAGTGAGATCCCAATTCGTCAGTCACCAACGTGACGTCTCCATTCCCTCCTTCAGGGAACGAGGGTTACATACGTAACCGAGACATAATTCACGTTTTTCTTTTCCATAGACTCAAAATGATGTTATTCTCTTCATTATGCTCTGCTGAATAAAAATAAATCACATCCCAACATGGATATGTGTGCATGTACAGAGAATTTGCAAGTTTTAGTGTGTGTGTATATGTGTGCATATTCTATACATGGCAGTGGAATCCCACCTTTTCCCAGGAAGTACTTGAAGTACCATCTGGTGTGATACTCTGGGTTCTCCAAATGGACGTCAGTTCGCCTCCATGTTCCAGGCGTGTAGTCAGAGGCCTACAAAAAAGTCCCCCAAGAATTTAACCAAGATCAATCAGATTTTTATATATAAAGAAATATTTGTTTAATATATAAATAGAACTTTACAATTAATATATAAAATATAACATATTCTTTAAAATTTTTATTCACAAAAATTAAATGATCAGTAAATGATACAGCTGTAATTTTACTTCATAGTCACATTTTGATTGTAAAGTGATGGCATATAATGTAAAACATTACTAATTAATTTTTGAAATTTTTTTTTTTTACTTGCATGCTCAAGACTATCACAAATTATTCTTGCTTACTTGCAAATTATGTTAGCCAGCTAGATAATATCATCTTGGAGACAAACCAACAAAAATTGCATCAAACAATAGGGTGAGAATGCATCATCTTTTTCCTGGACATGTTTTGGCCAGGATTTCTATGTAGCCTAAAATGTCTGGGTTTTGGCTTTGTTATCCTATTTACATGTTCCGTCGGTTTCCCATACATTATATGTAGGTGTATTTGTGCATTGTTTGATCATTCTCTGTAGGATCGCACGCCATGATTAGTTAATTGTGCAAACTAAAATTGGGAATTGAAAACGCCCAATAGAAACTCATCAGTTTCACAAAAACTCCCATATATTGCAAAATATATTTACGCTCATATGAGGTAGTTTTTCAGGCAATTCGAAAAAGGACTATTTCACAAAACTGCAATGGAAAACAGTTTTTTGCATTTACAGGTCACCTGGTGTATACATAAGGCTCTGACACGGCCACCGGATTTGATAGCGGCCACTCTAGTAAATGCTTGTGCTTATACCAGCCTCTCCATGGCACGTTCCAAGCTACTTTCCGCACTGCTTTGCTAAAGATACACGCCCACTGTACGTCTCCTTCGATTAAAAATAATGGCTAGTGTGGTGGCTTTAATATGAAATGAACATCCATTGTCATGACTTCATACAAGAGGAAAAAAATTATGCTTTAGTCGCATAACATGGGTTAGGCTATTGGAAACTCTATCATTTTGCAATAGTTTTTTAACTCTACATTTATACAGCAAATATTGCAAAAGTTTTGTGCAAATCTGTTATGGAAACTAAGCTAATGCCTGCACTCTATTGGTCAAACTACTTTTCACTCATTACCTTCAGCAACTATGAAAAAATAGGCAAACAAAGCCAAAACCCAGACATTTTAGGTAATTTAGAAATCCCAACCAAGGCATGTCCAGAAAAAGAGTCACCCTATAGTCACCCTAAACATAGTATATGTCATAAAATACAAACCTGAATGTCCAAAATGCAGAAAAATGGATAAAGTGTAAAATTTCAGATGATAAAGCAACACTGGTTCAAAAGGGCATGTGACTGTTTTGTCAACTAGCCTGAAACTGTAAAACTTTATTGCTTTGTTGTAAGGCACACACATGTTTGTGAACAAAAACATGTCTGGTACACCTCTGCTCACCCAGTAATCAATGCTATCATGTTCCTGCAAAAATTCCAATTTATATTTTCACGCTGACAAATTGCAAACAACTCAACGTAAACAATAGCCTCCCTATATACTCAAAAGAAGCCTAATCACTATGGTAACAGTCCACCCTAAATCATTAACAACCAATCAGAGGTCTGTTTTGGTGGGATAAAGCATTGGAGGTTGTCATAGCTACAGTCTGGTGCCTGAAATGAAAAGGACAAGTGGATGGAGGGAGAAAAGGAGAGCAAGAACATTGGGGACTGATTGAATCACTTGGCTTCGATTTGTTGTTTTTGCTGATGCATGTGTGTTTCATTGAAACACCTACAGACACGTTCACAAAACACAAAAGCTGGCAGTTTTGATTTGTTGCTTACTGCCAGATGAATACATCTGTTCTCTCTCCTTTATTCATTCTTCCTCCCACTTCTTTTAATCTGTACTCCTCTTCCTGTCCACCTTCACTTCTTATGCATGTATTTACATACATCGCATCGCCCCCATGCCTGCAATGCTGCACTGTCTTGAACCCACAGCCATCAGTATGCAAGCGAATGAGTTCAAAACCCTGTTGAACATCTCCATGGTCAAAAGAACTTCAATAATTGTAGGGCTGTTTAACCTCTAGCCATTTTCGAGTCTATTACAATCCATTATATACAATGCGCACACACACATTTCAGACTGTACAATATTTCAGTATCTTACCTCATCTATTGAACCGTTCTCCACTCTGAAGCGCCCAGCTCTCTGTATGGCCCCATCTGCATCACTGGAGATGAGCTGAGGAGAAAGACCAGATATGCCATGCATGTGAGACCACCCGCGTCATGTGGAGACATTACAGAGTACAGCTATACAATAGGATCCAAAAGTCTAGTAAAATGAATTCCTCTAAATTATTAGTGCTAATTATATTATCAGCATAAAAATTAGAGAAACTGTACTTGAATTGTAGTTTTTTAAAAATATCATTCTAATATGGTTACTAGCGTTCATAAGTTTGGGGTCAGTAGCTTTTTTTTTTCGCAACAAGGATGCATTACACTGATCAAAGTAAAAACTTTTACATCTGTTACAAAAGATTTATATTACAAATAAATGCTGTTCTTTTGTATCAGTGTTTTCAAAAAAATATTAAGCAGCATAACTGTTTTCTATATTGATAATAATAAAAAATGTTTAACAGTAAATTACTCTGATTTCTAAAGGATCATGTGACACTGAAGGTGGGAGTAATGGCTGCTGAAAATCCAAAAATAACTGTCCACGCCTTTCATTACTAATGTTTCACTGTTTCTTTATTTTTTAACGCCAAACAATGGTTTGCACTGAAAATCTGGCCCATGATGTTTTATTTTATTATAAACTGACATAAAATAAACAAAACAAATCACTTATAACTTCTTAAACCACTGGCTGATGAGTAGTGCTGGATTAATCCACTTATTCCCTTTTTGCTTAAAATAAATGTCATTCCCTACTTTATTTGATTTAATTTTATTTAATTGATTTCTTTAAGTTTTTCAAAATCCTAAAATTTAAACTGATTTTTAATTACTTTTTTTGGTGAACTTCTGAGCCCCACTGTCTTTCTCTCTCACTCTTTTTTACCCTCTTGGATGAATCTCTTTATTAAACTGTCTTCAGTTCTTCAGATTGTCTTCTTAAGCCACAATCTAAGAGGTCTGAGAGTGCTGTAGAGGTGCTCATAAAAAAAAGACACAAGAGAGACAAGGCAGCATATAGCTAGTCTGCTGTGACATACTCTCAACACAGATACACACAGATGACTTTGTTTACATGAAAACCCTTCAATATGAATGCAAAAGCAGCTGCACACACAATCACAGACTAATTACAGCCAAGTGATCCCTGTGTGTCTGATCTGTGTCTGATGCAGCATTGATCACTTCATCTGTACACACACACACACACACACGCACACACACACACACACACACACACACACACACACACACACGCCTGTTTGTTTTAGCACTTTTTTGTAAGAGAAGTACTCTCAGTGAAAGTCTATCTGCACAGATATTGTGTGTGTGTATGTGGGACAATCACTTGCACCTGACACGATGTAATCTGGTCTTTGCAGTAAAATTGCAACATCCCCCTAGATGGAACAATGCTGGTTGCTAGGCAACAGAACACAGAACCTCTCCCATTTCCTTTTTCTTCCGTCACCTTGTTTTCCTCCTCACATTTCTCCCACTTTTCTTCTCCACCTGTTGGCCTGCCTCCCTCTCTTTCTCTTCCCTCTTCTCTGTATCTGGCAGACCACACTGCTAAAAACAGACTGCAGCTGCACTGCAGCTAGAGAGAAACTGGCTGTAAGAGTTTGAGATTGTTGTTGTATGTATTTGAGTGAGTGTGTGTGTGTGTGTGTGTGTGTGTGTGTGTGTGTGTGTGTGTGTGTGTGTGTGTGTGTGTGTGTGTGTGTGTGTGTGGCAGATGGTGTGGCTTGGCCTTATTAATGCCAAAAGTCCAGGCAGAACATTCTAGATAAACTCTTGCGTTCACACTAATCACTTAATGAGTACTCATTTGGTGTCCTAGTTAAGATAAATCAAGACTAAAGTGGAAAAAATAGTTCGTTTATATAAAGTTGTTCTTTATATAAGTGTAAGTTGGTATTGGGTGGTGTTAACACTGGTATTGTGGAGTTATTAAAGGGGTCATGAACTGCCTCCATTTTTTTGTTTGTTTATCTTGTACTGTTCTCTGAGGTCCACTTATAATGTTATCAAGATTTTTACAACAAAAAACAATTTAGAAGTAATAGGTTACTTAAAGCCTGTGTTAATTTGCATTAAGTGTATGCTGACTGCAAAACAGTGGTAGGTAAATTGTTAAAAAGGTTTTGTGGATAAAAATGGATGCAGGGGATCAAAACCCTTGAGACAACTTGATATTTGCTCATGACACATGCCTGTGATACACAACATCCCCTCTAATGGACTGACACACCCCAAGAATCTACTTTAAGCACACAGAGACACAATTACCTGTCTCATAATTTTTTTTCTTTTGCCCAGTGACATTTTGTGGTGCTATTAAGTTGTTTTGATAAATGTCATGAGGTTAATGATAGCAGGATAATAACAGGACAGTCTACCAAACTCAAGCAAAAGTTCAAAACACACACACACACACACACACACACACACACACAAATATCAGAGAAGCATGAGAGAGAGAACAAGAAAGAGAGAGCACAAGATAATCAATGCTATTGTGACTGGGATGTAACATCGATCTTTTAAGAGAGCTTATATATGTGTGCTCATGCCTCACACAATAGAGCAAGAGAGACAGATAAGATGAGGAAAGAATATGAAGAGAGACACAAATGGAAAAAGCAAAGCATTTGAATCTGAGAGAAAAACAAAAGAAAACATTTCCATAATCTAAATCAGTCCACACTGTGGAATGGAGCTTTGGATGAACTGTGAAACACAAAACAGGTTTATACAATGAGACCATCAAACAAAGGCCTGCAATTACCATAAATTTATCACAAGAGTCTTTTCAGTTTTTGGAAGGGGCAGGAAATTAATCACTGCAAGTTTTGTGCTTCTTAAACTTTTGTTTTGCCATTTAAACAATTTAATTGGAAACAGATTAAAATGAAAAGTATAAACCCAGTTTGCCTAACCTGAGCTGGAATATTAACCTAGGCTCATTGGAAAAACATGCCTCTACCTACATTTTTGGATAACTCCAAAACTGAACCTATTAACTGCAGTTTCCAGTTGAAATGTCTCAAAAATCTTCATTTCTGAATTGCTACAATATGCTTTACAAGCAACATAAAAAAAATATAATTTCACTTTGAAAGAGTCATGAAATGTTTAAGATGCAATTATTTTATATTTACCAGGCAAATATTTGCAATGAACTTGTGTTGAGGAATACTTTTATGAAGTATTATATTAAAAGACGGACATGAAGCTATAGATAAATGCCAGGAGAGCTGCTTCATGTGCCCTTTTGGTGAGTGAAGGACCTTTAATTTTAAAGTTTAAGGGGCACAGGTTGTAGCAGTGACATCAAACAAGCGACATTTTGTGCGATTGTATTTTTCTGTGTGTGTGTGTGTGTGTTTGTGAGAGACAGAAAGAAATATATGATGGCAGATCTCACTCTTATGTCTTTTTTTAAAACTGTATAAATCACACACAGACAGAATACCAGTGTAGGAGAGTAACTAACTAAAATGCATTGGGTGATGGTTCACACAAATGAACCGATGTACTATGCTTTGACATGGTTATTTAAATTAGGGTGTTTTTGATTTATTTAGAATACATTTACCTGTTAAAATTTCATGCTGTCACCCTTAAGTTTGTTAATTCATGAATGATTAAACTATATGATATACAGTAAATTAGTAAATTAAATTAATTAAATTAGTAAATAGTAAATTCCAAATCTTCTATACTTATTTTGCTGGATCTGTCCACCTCTTTGACACGGTTAACCACCAGATCCTCCTGTCAACCCTATTGGCAAAGGGCATCTCAGGAACCGCACTCCAGTTGTTTGAGTCTTACTTCACAGATAGGTTCTTCAAGGTGTATTGGAGAGGTTAGGTGTCCAAGTCGCCATATCTAACTACTGGGGTGCCTCAGGGCTCTGTTCTTGGACCACTTCTCTTCTCTGTCTACATAGCATCACTAGGTTCTGTCATTCAGAAACAAGACTTTTCATATCACTGCTATGCTGATGACACTCAACTCTACCTCTTATTCCTTCCTGATGATCCAAAGATAGCTGCTCGCATCTCAGCTTGTCTAATAGACATTTCTTGCTGGATGAGGGACCAACACCTTCAACTCAACCTTGCCAAGACAGAACTGCTTGTGGTTCCATCAAACCCATTGTTTCATCACAATTTCACCATCCAGTTAGGCACATCAACCATAAATACTTCAAAAACAGCCAAAAACCTTGGAGTTATGCTTGATGATCAGCTGGCTTTTTAGACGACGTTGCTAAAACTGCCTGGTCCTGCAGATTTGCTTTATTCAGCATCAAGAAGATCAGGTCCTTTCTTTCGGAAAATGCTTCACAACTCCTTGTTCAAGCTCTTGTTCTGTCCAGGCTGGACTATTGCAAAGCTCTCTTGGCAGGTCTTCCAGAAGTTCTAGCCAGTTCTATCAAACCTTAATCCAGAACGCAGCAGCAAGATTAATTTTTAATTAAGCAAAAAGAATGCACGTCACACCTCTGTTTATCAATTTGCACTGGCTACTAATAGCTGCTTGCATAAAATTCAAGGCATTAATGTTTGCCTACAAAACCACCACTGGCTCTGCACCCCTTTACCTAAATTCATTACTTCAGACATATGTGCCCTCTAGAAGATTGCATTATGCAAGTGAAGGTCACTTTATTGTGCCACCCCAATGAGGCACAAAATTTTTAAACTTTTAAATTAAATGTTCTCTCCTGGTGGAACTACCTGCCCAAATCAATACGAGCAGCCAAGTTCTTAGCCATCTTTAAGAATTGGCTAAAAACACATCCCTTCCATCTTTATTTGACCCTCTAACTCTAGCACTCTCTATTCTAATTCTATTCTTAATAAAATAAAGATTAAAGATTAAAATATAGCCCCTTTTAGACTTGCATTTACTAACTGCTTGTTTTCTTT